>NW_028186468.1:1591012-1703477 GCF_003343005.1 Rhea americana | reverse complement strand
CTTGGTTCGTAACATTCCCCCACTGCCCCGCAACCTTGGGGGGAATCCCTCCAGCTCAGCTTGCTCCAGCAGGGCTCCAGCCTCAGTTCCCCCCTCCCGTTGAGGTAGGGATCACTCTCCCTCTGCAGGGTAAACGAGCATSGTGTGATTCACATTGCCTTGAAAAAAAAAATTTTTAAAGGCACATGTCACAGTCCTACGGCTTGGATGATTTCAAGTCTGGTGCTTTGGGCACAGCTRGTCTCAAGCAGCATTAATTCAAGAGAAAGCTCTTTTGAGAGAAAGCTCAGCAGGTTTTGCAGACTGTCTTAGATKGCAGAGTATATGCAGAGACGAAAGGTAGTTCGGAGAATTTAGTTACTCTAGTTGCAAACTGCGGAGTATAAGCCTGACTGAGGAGAGGTTGCATGCATCGTTTCTAGCCTTGCCCAAAAGGGACGAAGGAGCAGGCCACAAGCACTGAGGACTGTGGGAGCTATGCAACTCACTCAGTGCGGAAAGCCATACATGTAGACACAGAGAGGGTTGCACATCTCTTACACACGTGTACACACGGATCTGTACATAAATACACACGTATCCCCACGCTGCCAACCTTTAAAAATTCACATAGCCAATGAAGATGAGTATCCCAATTAGTGGGCATGTGGCTAGCCGCTGGTATAAAASCAGGAGCGAAGCAAGCCGAGTCCCAGCCTGGAGAGAGCAAAGCCCCTCACCCAGGGAGCTGGCAGAGTTAACATCACACTTGCTGCCGCTGGTTTTGGAAGAGCGTGGGACTTAGGAGCGTGCATCCCTTGGCGGTGAAATCACGGGAATTCGATGTCCTCAGATAAAGGACACTGCAAACGTTGGCAAGAGTCGARTAGAGAATGGTGAAAAACTCAGAAAAAAATAGTACCATATAAAAAGTAAGATGAAGGGCTTGGGATGCCGGGCTTTAAATTAGGATGTTGACGTAATAGATGTACTTGGAAAAGAGATAATCAGCAGAACACAGCAATACTAGGACACAGCGTGCACAGGAGAGACAGAATGGGCCATGTCTGGAGGGAATAGCGCCATACAGGGCCTGCTGAAAGAAACCCTCAAATTAGCTAACTCTTAGCGGCTAAAACAGGCTTTTTATGGACTTACAGTCTAAATATGAAAATGATAATACTAAGATGGTATTACTGACTCCCTTGCCAGGCTGGGAACAGTTCCTGAGTGTACCAAGTGTGATTAGAGAGCAGTAAAGTGATTTGAAGTGAGACGTTTTCTACCAACCCACTACCACTCAGAAATAAGGTCTTACAGTCACAGGACTGTGTAGAAGTATGAATTTGACACTCAGAAACCGCCACAGAACTAAACAAAACATTAGAAAACATGAGGATGGAGAGCGACAGGGAGCGTGCAAGGGTCTATACCGTGGCTGCGTCCAATGGCACTGGCCCTCCACTCCCCAAAAGGTATAACAGAAATGGCAAGGATTCAGAGAAAAGCAGCAAGCATAACCAGAAATGTGCAACAGCTTTCATGGCAGGAGTGATTGCATAGATCAGGATTTTTTAGGCTATAAAAGTGATAACAGTACAAAAACGGTAACTGAGAGAATATAAGAGAGGCCTAGGCAATCATGACTAGAAAAGCATAGTGATGGATTATTTGCTTTCGTTTCTAATATAAGAACTAGAGAGCATCAAGTGAAACTAGCAGGTGGCAGACTGAAAGCAAACAGAAGGAGGTGTTTCTTCACACAGCAGGTATTTAAACAGTGGCACTACCTGCTTTAAGATGCCAGAAGTTTGCATAGGATCAAACAGTGACCAGATACATTCACAGAAGAAAAAAACTTGAAGTGCTGTTAAAAGTRAAGACACCAACTCCGCATAAAGCAGTCCCTCGAGCAGTCAATGTCTGGAGGCTAGAAGCCGTTCTGGGGATGCGTCACTCTGCCCTTGCCAGGTTGTTATGCGTGGTTGTGCCAGCAGTCGCAGCAGGCTACGCGGGTCCCTGAGCAAGCCCTCTGTGGCTGTTCTTATATAGTCATACAGTTATATAGTGGGAGCAGCCTTCCATGTCTTTTCAAACTTGTGGGTAAAACAGGGCACTGAAAATACATGGCAGTTAACAAAATGTTTTCCTGAAAATACGGGCTTTGAATCTTAGGGGCCAGAGGGAAGACGAATGGATTGCTGACGTGGTAAAGGCATCCTTAGCTTTGCTTATAGCCCACGTTACCGTTCGACTTGCAAAAGTCTTTACGGGTTTACAGCAAATGTCAGTTTGGTAGAAATGACATAATACAACTTTTGTTCAACTACCTTTTTCTAAGTATTAAAAAAGATATAACTGTGAATGTTTCCACACTACTCAGGACGTGGGAGTTGCCCARTGCTGCTCAAATAACTCACTCTCAACAAAAGGAACAGCAGCTCAAGGTATCTTACGCAATTTTGAGTGGCTGTTGTCATTTCCAGTGTATGCTTTTAATTTGTTTACAGAATGAGCTGGCTATAAAAGATTGTAGTTTGTTTATCAGCAGATACTGTGGGGGAAAATTATTACAATCACATTAATAATTTAATATCACACTCGTAAGACTGCTTACGCACAGATCAGCAAGAGTGTGAATGACATATAAAACACAGCTGGGCCACCTGAGAAACACTAACCAAACTGTTTAACAGAATTTGTAGCTCTTCCTTTCCATTTCTTTCTACTGACTTCATCTGACCTAGATGGGGCTCATTCAAGACCTTRACATTTATCTCTATTGTCATCTAGCATTAGAAGTTCATAGGATATATTACAGGTTAAATCTTCTGTTGTGATCCTTCTATGGTTTTGAAAGGTAACGGGAATTGACAGCTTCAGTTCTTTTAACTTAACTTTCAGCAGTGATTCATTCCATCCAAAAAAAGAAYGTTCCTTTAATGACTTTGCTGTTTCAGTAAGATCTGGCAGCTTTAAAATCATGAAATTTTAACCACAAAGTGTCAAATATCCAGGGCTTTTTCTCTGCAGAGTTGCTGAAGTTTGCAGCTTATACTATTAATCATCTTCCTTAGGGATCTAGCTACTGGAATCAAGTGACTCCATTCGCATCCTGGCTTTCATTCTAAAAAGATTAATGATTTTGGCCTGGCCTTAATTTCTGTGAGAAAAACTTGAAAATGTGAGTCCTTAAAGTTCCAGAAGGTAAAAAAGCCATCCAGCTTATTTTTAGAGTGTAATAATATTTAAGAAAATYTCTTTTTTTTTTGTGGGCTTCACAACATCTTTGCATGGTGTTAACTATACCCTCATTGTTTCAGTACTTTTTTCTGATATGTTAAAGTAAGAAAGTTTTACAGCTGAAACCATGTTGGTAGTTTTCATTTCGGGCAAGCATTTATCAAAAAAAGAAATCAGTTGCAAGATTCCTATAGTTATTTAATACTATTACCCACGTCTTCATGAGCAGTACCATGCCTAGACCCATTTTTAATCATGATGCACAGTGAAATTTCTTACCAATTTTAGTTTGTCCTGTAAGAAACATCCTGACACTGATGTATTCTGAAATACTGATGTTTTTAGATACTAGTTAGTAGTGAAACCTTACTTATAACCAAAAAAAAAAAAAAAAAACCAAAAAAAAAAAAAAAAACCCAGCCCCCAAACCAAACACTAGATTTCTGGTTGTGGTCAAGAATTTAAAGCATTTGTATGCTTTAGAGGAACAAACTGAAGTTTCATCAGGAACAGAAGGACAGAGTCAACAGCGTGTTCCTGGAGGAGTTTCTGGCAATCGCAACCAGAGCACTGGAAGGGGCACCAGCACCTCAGCAGCCATCAGGAATTGTCTGGAGTACGTAGCAGAGCCCTGGAGAGACATCTGGAGTCTTTTCTTCCTTAGCTCAACATTTGTGGGGAAAAAACATAATTTATTTAAGTCCTAGTTGTGCAAATACTTCAGTATCAGCTTAAATGCATGCACAGACACAGTTCCTCGGGTTCAGAGGGACTCTTCACTGCATTAAAGTTGTGCATGCACATGGTGATGAGCTAGCACCTGGCTGCATGTGTTTTGCCTCATCCTTCTCTCAACCTTTTCATGCTTTCTTCCTTTCATTTCCCACTCTAACAGTGGCAGAGTGGCGTTTGGCTTGCTCAGGTTGCTTCCACAGGCAGTTCAACTGAGCTGTAGTCACCTGCCAATACCTGGTGGGACCTGGATCATGTAACCTAAGGGGACAGACATGTAGCTCCACGGCTGCAGAAGCAGCAGCAGATCCCATTGACAGTGGCAATGCTGTATGCCAACATCATCACTCCTCCTACTATTCACAGCAGTGAACACTGAGTTTCTTTAATATATTTCAGAGCAAATTCACCCACAAGATAATTCCTTTGTCTTTAGACAGTTTATGTCAGTGAGGAAAGCTGCCCTTGAGAGTCTTAAAAGGGTATTTAAATTACAGAGTATTTCTTAGTTCTTATATTTTTCAGCTGTACTGATCTTCTGATTGCTAAGAATTTAGAGAGTGGGAGGGTTGTTTTGTTTTTATTGGTAATAATTGCAGAAAACTGTTCCAGGATGGAAAAATCTATTTGCTATTTTAGTGTTGTGAAAGGATGTTTCAGAGTGAAGTCAGAACATGAATTTCTGAATTATTTAAAGAAAGTGTTCTGAATAAGATTTTTTTATTAACACTCTAAACACACATTAAACAGATCTCTGTACAATGTCTTCTCCAGCCAGCAGTGAGTACAATTCTTGTGTACCAACACCTACACCTAATAGCCAAAAACTGACCAGAGCCACAATAAATATTTCCCATTGCACCTCAAGGTGTCCCACACTTTCAGCAAAGCTAGGTGCCTCTGTTAGGGTGCCACTTTATCTAGATGTTGAGGAATTTTGTCAGGAAATGCCAAGAGACAAAGTAATAACTCTCAACGGACATCTTTGCTATTAAGTGATTTTTACCTTCCTGGTAGCATTGGTCTGTCTGTGCCCAGGTGTTGCTGAACTGGAAGACAGGTAAGGGAAGAGTCTGTCTTCTGAGCCAGTATATATGACACAGAAAGATACCATTGATGATTAAGTTTTCTTTTCATTTTACTTGTCACTGCTTATATTTTGCTGCAGTACTTCAGTCTCATCATTCTGCCAAATCGGCTACTGCGTGCAGCTTCTTATCGTTTTAAGAGCTGGGAGAGAAGAAAGGAAAAAAGGAATTTGCTTAATACTGGTATTGAGAGACATTATTAGTTATTCAAGTCTGTTGTTTCTTAGAGCAAATTTCAGGAAGGAAAGTAGTCCTTTATAAATATGTACACCATCTTAACATTTCAGGGCTGAAGCAAAGCTTGGCAGAGAAAACATGGACTAGAGCCAGATTGCTTCAGTAGGTCCTACCTGAAATTGATCTTTCTTACTCATTCTTTAATAGAGCATTTCACTAAAGTGGAAGCTTTCATGGCAATTTTTTCCAGTGAAATTTGGGTAGAACACAAACATAAGTGATATATCTTCTATCAGCTTGACAAAGCAGAACAAATTCTTTTCTTCTAGAAACTAATGAGTTATTAAGAGGTATTTGCCTCACATCATGTGTAAATACAGGCTTTAATTTAATGAATTCAAAACTTATTTGTCATTAAAATCAGGTCATTTCTTTCTTTTTGAGAGAGGAAGAGTTTTTCTTCTCTTTTCACTGTCTGTTTTTAAGGGATTTTTCAGATAAAAGAAATGCCTTTTCAGGGACCGTTGTCACAGAAAAGCTCGCTGGACATATTCTCTCATCAATCATCATCTGAAGCAAATAATACTCTTCAGCTAATCCTGCCAAAATCAATGGCTTTGGAGGGGAAAAGGCCCCATGTGATGCTAGGAAGTGTTTTGTTCCCATCCTGAACAGGATAACAGACGGATATGGGGAGCCAAGTGGTATGTCGGACCTTCCCCAGGCTCCCTTGCTATCACTTAGCAGGCACTAAGGGCTGCTCTAAATGGAGCCAGACAAATGCACCCACTTAGGTTGAGCAGCACGCATGTGTCTCCTGGTGTCTCACCCCTGCCTCCCTCAGCCTGCACCCAGCACTGTCCCCTTTGTGGGGGACAGACCATCGCTGTGTCCAAACCTACCCCACAGGGCAGAAAGAAGCAATTTAAGTTTTCTTCCTGGCCCATTTATAGTCTCCCTTTGGAGGCACAAGTGCCACTTTATCGTCCACTTTGACATCCACTGGGATGCCACAAGGCATCCCAGCTGTGTAAAAAAGCCTGAATTTTGCACAGACAATCCCAGAAGAAACTTGGGACAGAAGTTTGGGTGGAAATAGGCAGATTGCAGAACAGTAAGGTGAGTGGGTTTGGGTTTCTGCAGGATTTCTAGGGGAAATAGGCCATGTTAAGGGAGAGATGCACCAGTGGAATTTGAGGGCTGTGGTGGACGAAAGGAAAGAGTGAAAAGACGTTGGAGGGCCTCCGGGGCCTCATGGAAGGGGCTAGAGCCAGCAGCAATGCCCATGGCAGGAGTGGGGTAACAGGGGGCAGATGGAGGGCCAGGAGCAGGGGAGCCTTCAGCAGGCTGGAACAAAGAAATAAACCCCCTGGAAGAAAAGGCAAAAGATGCTGTGRAACAGCCACCTTGTAAAGCCTCTTCTGGGGTGGCAGCAAGAGGCAAAGCGTAAACAAGCAAGGGCTTCTGATCGGCATCCCGTGCCACTGTCTCCTTCTGCTAGTGAAACAGCAATGTTCTGGGCACCTGCCTGGCCAGGCCGTGCCAGCACCAGGCTCTGACACTACAGTTCTGTGTGGCTACTTAAATATAGTTTGAGCTTTGCCTCTTCAGTCAGATCTCCGTCTCTGACCACAACACAGCCTGCAGGATAGCAGAATGTGACTCCTACAATTATAAATGTTTAGCTTAAGGCTCTTCTATCTTAAGCAGTAACGGTCACTGCAAGTTACAAATCGATTTCAAAGTCAGAGCTCTCTTTAAAACTTTGGCTACGTTGACTTTTAAATCAGTGTTTAACAGAGGAGTATTTTTTATATGAAGAGTCCTGTCTTCTGACCACCCGCATGTGTTTGGAGTGGCCACACCAAGCTCCAGAGTGCCTCTAGATGGTCTCTGCGCACAGAACTACCAGTCCTTTGTCACTGATTTGTCTTTCTGCAGACAAGACAGCGCATATCCATGCCTAAAGCAAAAGCACCTGCAACTTCTCCTGAGCTGCACTGAAATAATGGAGGCTGAGCTTATTTACTGCACCTTTGTTGCCATCCTGGAGAGTCCAGTAAGTTCATTTTCTGAAATGTAACGGCTGGGTTTGGTGAGCTGTTTCTGGAGTGTATGACTCATCTCTCTGAAGCCCATCTCGCTACACTTCTCTTTTGACAAGTCATTTCTGTCATTCTGACCGTTGCCCTGTTCTTAGATTTGCTAAACCGGCATAACAGAAGACAGACTATTTCAGAGGCAAGATACAAGAGAGAACAGATATCAGTGTCAGAGGCCAAACAAGAATCCTTTCATGGAGTAGTAGAAGCCAACATTCATTTGAAGTYGTCTGTTCCCAGAATTTGCCATTATTACTGTGGTACTCATGGGGCATACTTACTGGGAAATCACTTTGCAAGAGTGTTGATAGGGGTCCCAAAAGCCTGGGTAAGGGGTYGCAAAACCCTGGGTTCGGTTACTTTATCACTTTAAAAGAAAAAGGTTGTGGGAGGGAAGGGAGGTGGAAGACTTGGATATTAATATAAAATATGAATAACAGCAGTATTTTGAATGAGTTATATAATTAGTGAAATGTAATGCAGAAGACTTTACCTGCTGACTTACCAAGTACAGATGAGAGAGAAGCTGATAGATAAAAACATTATAGTGCAGAGGAGTTTTAAAAAGGCAGAACTAAAATGCCCAGATTTGAAAATAATCATGAGATCCATCAATCTTATTCTGTGGAAGGGCAATACTGCCAAGTGGATTAAGTATGAGCTCAAACTCAGGGAATTTAAGTGGTCTTCCCAGCCTTAACTGCCCAATATTAGGTTTCCCCATCACTCTTCTATGTTCTAAACAGTGCTTTCCCAATATCACATTATATTTGTACTTGTGATTTTAGATATCTCAAAGAAATAAACAGCAAAAACCCAGAAGTAACTACTTAGCTCACCTGAAGCTAAGAGAAGGCAGTGGCAGGCTGGTTTCCTTAATTCTGCGAGACATGGCACAGTAGCTAAGCCTGTGAGCCCCACTGGACTTCAATAGTGAGGTAAGTTAGTGGGCCTGTTTATAAGAACTCAGCTCAGATGCTTGTGGTTATTATTTGCCTCTTTGCACCTTGCTTTTAATAATTAAATGTGGGATGTCATACCCTTCTAATTAAAGAAGAAAGGAATACTCCACAGGTATGTATGTTATTGTACTGATAAGCAACAGCCAGCAACAGCCATTATGGGAATGCTGAGTCACTTGTTCCACGTATAAAAGAGCTGGAAGAGAAGTAATTACGTATAATTTCATTACATTTCTTTTTCTCCTGCACCACCATTTCACTTTTGGAATGTATCTGGCTGAAGAGTCGAGAGTTCTGTCTTTTGGAAGGCATTGTAGAACCACACCTTGGGCTAGATATATAAATGCCTGATAAGCAGGTGTTAATAGTTCCCAGTCAGCTTCAAAGAGGAAATAATGTATTATTTCTTGGCAAGCAAACATTTAATGCACATAAACCAGTGGTAAATAGTTTGTGGAATACTTTCAAATAACATTTACACAAAAGCTATTAGCAGATCTGCTAGTGTTCCAACTATATATTTATATTTTTTATCTCAAATGTAATATTCTACGTGTACAYCCTGCCATACCGCACTTCACCTTCTTCTGGAAATAACTTCTCATCCTTTAAAATGTGAGTAAAAGGTGTCACTAGTGCTTTTTGGAATGTTATTAGAATGGCATTATTCTTTCTGTAACCTGGGGAATTTCAGGAGTGAAGAGGAGCATTTCGGGTGATCCGCATGTACTTCATCTGTCCTCGGTTAGTCCTGATAAGAAATTTACACCCTGTTGTCCAAAGCAGTTCAATTTTTATGACCCAGCCCTCTTAGCAGCAACATMTCCCACTTCTCAAAGCTATTGCAGGAAGCATGTCCTTAACACCCATATTTATGATCTGTCCTCCCACAGAGGTGCACTCAAGGAGCTCAGCTCTCTGAGGAAGCCAGACCAGGCTGGCTGACAAGGTGGACCTCCTGTGTTGGGGGCCTCCTGAGATGGCCAGTAACCATCAAGGTGTATCTCAACCTGTCCAGGTGAGTTGCACTGCTTCTCATGCAGGTAAAAAACCAGCAACTTTTCTTTTGTTCCTGCTCTGCTTATCCCCTTGGCTCTGGGCCAAAGCTAAGTGCTGTAGCATGAAACAGTCTCAGATTCCCAGGGGAAAGGATGAAGAGGGAACCTCTAAGAAGGACTTCTGATTTTGCCTCATGGCTCATTCATTCACTCACATGCAGTAAAATACCACAGCTTCACTTAGCTCTTCCGTCCTTTGACCTAACAGCACAGTTAATGGAATATTAATGCAAAAAAGGATCAAGATGCACTGTTTTTTTTTTCTTCAAGTCATAGTCTTTGTGTTCTTGTAGTCATGATGAACTCAGAACATGAGAATGGGAAAAGGAGAGAGGTTGCTCAAAAGTGTCCATTTCCCAGCTTTATTATAACAGTCATTTCGGTGAAAGATACTACCTTGCTATACTAACCCAGCATTGAAAGGTTGGTTTGCATCTCTTACTTTGCACTAGAATGAAGCTGCTGTTGCTCACGTGCAATGTTGTTGTTTGTTATACTGACTTGAAGGAAATAGCTAAGGGAAAAAAGCCACATACTTGAAGGGGTATATGARCATCCATCACTATAGGGCTCCTTTTATCCGCAGACCATCTTTTTTACTCTGTGTTTATGTGAATAACCATGTGAACCACAGTAACACCGTAAATATGTATCTTTATCCCCACACTAGCCCTTTATCTTTGGAAGTGCGATCTAAATCTCTTTCTCTATTTTTTGATGTTTTTTGCCTCGCTGGTAGCAGCTGCAAATGGGAGACAGTGCGGCACCGCATCTGTATGACCCCACCGGCACCCACCAGCACAGGGGCATGCATGGTGAATGCAAAACGTCCAGGGCTGATGAGTCACGCAAGGGCTGCAGGGCTCCTTGGCTCCACAGCCAGCACATAATAACTGGTGACAACTGAGGTTCAGCCCATGGCAAACCAGACCTGACACAGCTCTTTCGATTTTAGCAAGCCAAAGCCAATTAATTTTGGTCGATAATTAAGCTGCTAGACCATAGTGAGTCCTTACACACTTCCATGCATCTCAGCAGTAAATGATRGTATACAAGTACAATCTGCTCTCTCCGCTCATCAGTGCAGTCCCTGCAAGGCCAGTAGCATTGCCTGCATTATAAAACAGTGTTTATTCAAAACCGTGAGCTAAATCCTCCTTGACATTTTTTTTTCTCAGAATCACACTTTAATCTCATTAGATCTGAGTTTCAGGTTTTCCATTTTCCTATTAACATCATCAAGGGCTCTCACTGAGCTCTGCTGTATAGATTTTGTTGTGGCCATGCAACTATCCTTCATATAAACTTCAAAGTCTTTAAGTAAAAGCAGCCTGGAAATGGGTGTCACCTGTAATAATGTTTACTTATGCCTGCAGTCAGAATTTGGAGTGTTTTGCAACATTTTGCAAAGTGGCAAAACAAATGACCCTCTGTTTTAGAAAGGAGGTAAATAGTAAACTACATTGCAGATATGTTATCTCTTCCAGTCATGTAGAAATCAGGACGTTAGTCAAAACAAGAAGCCTGGGGTAGAAGAAATTTGCCTCTTTAATCAAATCAAACCCTTGAGTTGACTTCCACAGTTTAGTGACTTTTTGCTCCAATCTTGTGCAGCACTCTTGCACAGAAACATGCAGTTGTTCAATGCTAATACCTGCAGATAAGTTCTGGCACCTGAAAAAAATGCCTGTTCCACATTAGAATCTTATTTCCCATCTCAAGCTTGATACCACAATGGTTTTATTCCTCTAGTATCCTGATTCAGCTGCAGGTCTGATTATAACTGATTTGGATTTCAGTTACATCAGATTAAATCCAGAGTAATACCAGTGAGTGAGATAAATCTGTCGCTCCTCAGTTCTTTATACTTGTAACCTATATGCTAGAGTTCAAAAGAAAAACACTTGGTTTCATAGATTTATWATAAATCCTGTGAAATGTAGGTTTGGGGTATTTTGTTTTAAATCATCATCTCAGACATTAAAGCAATGAATCCTAGAAGGTCATGTTTTCTTTCCACTGTTCTGTTGTGTATATGTTTCAACACCACATTAATCTCTAGAGTACTGGAGTCACTGCATGATAAGCAGTGTAAGAACAAATCACCCATGACTGCCGTTACAGTCATCCTCTCTCTAGAGAAGAAACATGCACAGGAGCAGTTTGTTCTGATAAAATTTGTATTTTGGTTTCATTTTGTTTTTCGGCCAGCTTTCCTAAGGAAATGAGGCTTGTGGGAATACACTATATTTTTAATCAATTCCCCTTTTACCTTTCCCTCAACATCTCTAATAGATTTTTAGTCTGCTGCTAATTTCAGTTGCACATCAAGGAGATGCAAACASATTAGCTCCTGCACCGAGAAAGGTTGCAATGGAAGACCAGCTTTGGCCATGGACACCAGTGAGTTTAGCCAGAAGCCTAGCAGGACTTCAGAGTGCAGACAAAGCTCTGGTCAGAGCTCACCCTTATTACGCATGGCATAAAAGGAACATAAACAGGAAGCATAAAGCCACAGGAAATTAGACTTCAGAAGTTTTCCTGTTCATAGAAGAATTATTTTAAATATTTTAATTGCTATGTTTTATGTCAGTAAAGAGTATCTGATTTCTCACTCTGCAGAGAGCTTGGAAAGAAAAAACAGTCTCTCTGGTCTGTTTTACTTTTTGATTTCCACAATGTTACAACTTGGTTACAGAGTTGTAAATATTCACATCAGGAAATCTTGAAATTCAGCCACAGAAGCATGACACCAAACAGATTTTTGTGAAGAATGGCTCATTGGGAATAATCTATTGATTCACATTTTCTTTTTAGAACTTGGCATCTATGAAATTTGTTGTTGTCASTTCTGTTGTGAATGTACTTAGCTGTCAGTAGAAAGATATACTTCACTTACCCTCTAGGCACTTCAGTCATCAGAACAAGGGTGATAACTATTACTTTGTTTTGAAGTAAAGTAGAGAAAAATGTGCATTTTCTAGCATTTCTCAGAGTGTTCATTTTAATCCTTCGTAACTTTTTTTTGCTGCTTCTCTCAGCAAAACTGTCATCTGTGAATTACGCAGACAAGCAACTTCCTCACAAATCCTCGAGCTTTCAGCAATGAATAAGCAAAGCTCTGTGCTTATCTTCTCCTCCTGTCCTTAYACACCTTACCTCAGGATTCCTTCATTCTCAAATTTGACTGTGTCCTCTATGCTGCTAACTCACAGATCCAGTCAACTCCAAATGTGACTCCTTGGTCAAACTACAAACCAGGTGGTCTCTCCAGTAATTCCTCGTCAGCAAAAACTTCACGTTGCTAAAATATTCTCCCTCATCTCTTCTTCCTGACATTTCTTTTTTTTATTACTATGGGTCATGCACCATCTTGTCACTCAGGCCCATAGYCTACAAGTGATCTTTGATTTGAGCCTCTATGTCCTCACAGGTAGGACATGGAGAGAAACCTCAGGCTTTTATGTTCATCCTCAATAGTATCTGTTTTTCAGTCTGTCTGTGCTGTAAGCTGGTGGGAAACCAGCTTAGCTGAAATTCAGCTTCTATCTAAATGAAGGATGAACCAGCTCGGGACAGAGGCAGAGCTCGCCTGTACTTACCTACAAAATATTCTATGATCAGACCTTTTCAGTGCATCCACACAGCTAAAGCTCTTGCTCAAGAGCTCCACATCTTGGTCACTGTCAATGCTTTTCTCCGGCTTTCTGCAGATTTTTCCCCACAGACAGCTTCCTGAAGATAGCTGTACCAAGTGTTTTCCTAGCCCATCACTTTATGTCACATCATTCCTTTTGCATCTCTCTGCTACTCCACTGTTCTCTTCCAAACATAGTATTCTAACACAGTATACTTCTCTTTGCTTTCAAGGCCTTTCTTGGCCCTCCTCACTCACGCTGTTAAGAAATCTTTTCCCCATTGTCACACAAGCACACTTCCACTTTCTTCCCAGCTGTAACTCACATTTGGAAGATGCTCTATAGAAGTATCTGCACAGCTCTGTCTCCTTTCTGATTTCTCCTTAAAACTGGTCATTATGATAACTGCAGAGCAGTTTGACACCACTGCCTCTTAGACTGCTCAGCATCATTTCATTTCCATTTCCTTCCCTGATAGATCCACCTGTCATTTCTTATCTATGCCTAGTTTGTGAGATATTTGAGGCTGCAAAGTGTGATGGCTTAGGGCTTTCTTGGAGCTGTGAGCTTACCTCTGCTCCCAGGGGCAGCACAGGTCTGATAGGATCTCCTGCCCAAAGTTGGCAGCTGATACAACCACCATAGGTACCTTTTGCACTGTGGATCCACAGCACTGCTGGCAGCTCAAGGTCTCCACCTGGACCAGGAACTGACACCTGCTCTGCTGGGTCACCACGCTCTCACATTTCCTCTCTCCTCATTTGCCCTTTTGATCCTCCCAAAATCCATCACATGCTGCCATATGAATGCAAATTAGTACTGATGGCTTACCTGGAGGTTTTTGCTTTTGCTATTCAAGGCATTTTCTTGGTTTGGGGTTTTCCTCTTTTAGTCTTTTTCCCTTTAGAGTGTTCTTGTATTTTAGCTCCAAACTGTCTGTCCACCCCATGCCCAATCTGCAATCCCCACCCTGAACACTTCCAGTGACTGTCCTTCCTCCTCCTTTATTTTCTCTGCTCTTTGGCCCCTTCCCCCATGTCCTTCATTCCCCAGCTTTGTAAGCCAGGCTGCTTCCTTCTTCTTCCCCCCACTGGTAGCATTTTCTGAGTATTTTTTTAGCCACTTCCCTTTTTAAGCTTAATATGTTGCCATAGATTAATGATCATACAGCATCCTGGGCACACACTGGAGTAACCCTCTACTCCCAACTGGCTGCCACAGCACATTTTAATCTCATCAGCAACTGCACAAACTATTTATAATCAGCTCTCTGATTACATTCCTAAGGTCAACATCCAACTTGAATGACTCAGAGTGGCTGATAACACTGCTGTAGTCTCCTCTCCCCAGAGAGGTTTCCAAAGCTGTTGTAAGGTATTTAAACGTACCAGTCATTTGTGCCAGCTCTTTCTCAGACTCCTCACCCCCCTGTTGCCCCTGTCACTTCCCCAGCTCTCTCTGCCACCTCCTATTCATCCTCCTACTCTGAAGTCCCTCTTCTTTTGTGGCAGTGGGAGCCACAACCATCAGTAGGTCTCAGACCCATTTGCATTCACTGGCTGCCCCTTTCACACAGGCACCAGTGGTACATCCTCCTTCCCTACCTTAAAAACTCAAGCAAAACTGCTTGTGGCAATGACATCTTAAAACTTTGACTTCTGAGCAATAGCACTGCATGATTATGCTACACTTCTTTCCCAGGAGGACTACAGAGAGCCTTGGAAAAGTGCTGAGCCAAAACCTCGCTCCAGGTAGCTTGGTACAAACCCATTAGGCTCAAGAACTGAGACTCTGAGTGACTCTTCAGAGCCTCTAAGGCACTTCATTAGATTTACAAATTTTGGGCATGATCTCTTCCACCTTGATTTCTATCTCAAGTGGCAGTAACAATACCTACTTAAACTGCTAGTAGAAAGTGTGGCAAAATTGCATCTCACTTGGCAGCCATATATTGGAGCAAAAGGTATCTTAGAAAAAAGATGATTTAAAAAAAATACTCGGGTTGGCGTGCCTAAGCTGGTCCAAACCGTGTTACAAACCACACACCGTATAACCCGAGGTGGCCTTTTCAGCTCAGTCTCTCACCAAAGCAGCCACACCTTTCCAGCACCTCAGAGCAGAGCCATACTACTGCCTGTAGCCCTTGCAGCACATAGGTGAGGCGCACCGGCACGCATGGTAACTCTCCAGTTGCTGTTGTCTCTTCCCTTATCTTTATGTGAAATAACTACTGCAGTCACTTCAGCAAACATGGCATTTCTGCAGCAGACAGGTGAGTTTTCCCTGCCTTCCACCAGAGATCCAGGTAGCTCCAGATGGCTACACAGCCTTTAAAAAATAAAAAGGATTTCAGCCTGATCCAAAACCCCACTGGTTTTTTAATAGGATTTAGAACACAGGCCCTAAAAGATTTCAGCTGCAGTGAGCAAAATTATGTGCTGGGTGCAGAAAACACAATCACCTTCCCCTGGACACCCAAGTCTGTCTTCATCCTACCTTCCACACATCTTAGAAGCCACTTTTATCATAATAGTGCCTTACGACTATAAGGCATTTATGATTACCCTGGGACAAGAAAAGATGGACTCTCAGGTGAGCCTACGTCTGCATTAAATGTCAGGCCTGAAGTTTGGAGAGGTGCAGCTCACYTGGGGTTGCTTACTGCTGCCTCACTATTAACAAAAGGCAGATTGAACAGAGAGGGACACACACTTGGGGTCACTAATCTTACCTGCAGTCTGGCCAAGACAACTGCAGGAACCATGTTTTCAAAAGGGCACAACCCACCTAAGGTAAGGAACAGCCTTGTGGGTGCACGTCCAGGCTCAGACCCTTGCGCAGCAGGACCCTGCTCAGCTGAAAGTCAGCTCTCACCCATGAAGCTTGCAGCCTCYACTGAAACAAAATGGGACAGCAGAGGACAAAGAACTAGCAGGGGAAGAGAAGACATAGAAGGGTTAAGAGGCTGTGCAGGGGAACTAGTTTACCTAGATAAGGTAAATACTAATAAGGCAGGGTTACATCCTCCCTTTAACCAGCCTTTTTGAATTGTCATGCAGAAGAGGTGTGCACCGTGTGTTTGAGGAAGCTGTTTTCAGCTGAATGGGATAAAAGGGAACCCAAAAATGTTCTCATTTTAACACCAGAAGTTGACAGGGAGAGAAAGAGGAAACTCTGTGTTTGTTAAGAAAGAAAGAGCCAAAAGAAGAAATTATGTAAGGTAGTTGTCCAAGTTAGTATTAATTATGTGCTTGTATAGAAGCTGCAAGCTGCAGAACGCTAGTCATTTCCACTGCTCTCTAAGTGTGTTGTGGTTAAATAAATCAAACTAATATTTTCTTAATGATTGTGAGGCTGATGTGGTACTCTTTATCTATACATACCTCTTGTGCATCAAAAAAATCACAAATTCCTYGTTAGTATTACTATAGCTTTATCCATAGGCAGACAAACCCATTATCTGGTCCTTCTTCAGRGGTGATGAGCCTTCTTTTGTATACAATTTGAAGCCGTGAAGGCCAATTAAATCATCTAGTTCAGTATTCTATATGATCTATGCTATTGAATTTCACTAGCTAGCTCTATATGAAGCTCACTGTGTTAGGAGAGGTATTTTGGTCTTATTTTGGAGGGAGCAGTGGTGAACTACTGAATCTGATTCCAAATCCTACATGCAAACAAAAACCTTTGGGAAAATCACTGCAGCACATCTTGCTTTCTCATAGAAAGTTTTCTGAGCTGCTTTAATACTATGACTGTCTTCATAACAGAACATCTTGGTCACTAGCAAGAAAAAAAAGGTGCATTTTGTTTCTCTGGAAGTGTTAGATCTTAATTTCTGTTTAGTGATTATCCAGAAAAATGCTAATTACACAGTTTGCTTTTTAAGACTCATAGACATAAAATTTAAGGATTTACAATGTTAATTCTTATGAGAAACTTGTTTTCAGTAATCACCACTCATGATACAGGCAAAACAAACTATCACATTGACTTTCTGTTTAAATAACATCACCCCAGGTATGGCAGAAATTTTGGGGTTTGTTTTGAACATTATAGGACTACCTCTGTCAAAGGGTTGCTTCATTCAGTTATGTTTTTGTTTGTTTGTTTGTTTGTTTAAGTTGTCAAAGACTGACGCAGTAATATTATTCTGGAGATTATTGTGCTATCTACAGTGACACCCTGTGGTGATAAAGTAGCAGCTTAGCTCTGACCTTGTTATCTCTATAACTGGAAGTTTTGCTATGACCACTCCATTGCCTATATTCATTAACGGGAGAAAATATACAACGAAAAGCATTTTTTTCCTACTAATAAATATCATTCTATATAGGATATGGCTGCAGAAAAGTCAGATGCTGCTACTATCCATACTGTTAATATTTCTAAAAGTGATTCATGTGCATATGGCACATGAGACTCAGTAAGAACAGGATGTGGCTCCCAAACATTAATCCAAATCATTTCAGCAGCTGAGCTTGAAACCAAAACAGAATTTCTAGGTAGATTCAAATCTAATTCTCATGGAAAATGGTGTATTCTGTTCAAATTTGGGCAGTATTTGTTTTCACTTTGTGCTTGTTGGTTGTTGTCTTATCCAGCATTAGCTGAAGCTTCAGCATCTTCTTCAAAGTAGGCCAAGGTTTTTCAGGCAACAACTTGGCAAGCATTCGCATGTGTACACAAGAAAAATTGAGATAAGATGCTAGAGAAAATTACCCCTGATGTACAGTAGTCTTTAGTATTAAAATTTCAAAAGAGCCCATATATATATATATATATATACACACACACATCCAATAGGAATGCATTATATACATACAAGAAATAAGTAATTTGTTAACCAGTGTAATTGTATATTTTGAGCAAGTCGCACGCATTTTCTTTTATATGGAACCAAGTGCCAAAAATGTGAATTCTGTTCTCTTGGCAGCTCAAAGACAGCTTGCATGGGACTTACTGGCATCAACATTTGACTTGCCTTATTTTTTTTTAATAAAATCAAATTTGAAATATGCACTCTCAAAAGGTTTTTGTGGGAGAGGGCAGACTGACTGCATTGAATATAAGGATTTGTTTATCCAGAAGGGAACACACAACCTAGTATAAAACAAGCAGCATGCACTACCTACCTTGTCTCAACCTAGGTCTTTATTTTCTTCATCCTTCCATTGCTTAATATCAAATACGTTTGAAGAACAACATTGAGTAAACCTCATTTCTCAGTTTTGCTAGTATAAGGAGGCAGTCTTACCAAGAACAGTTAGGTCTCTTATATGCTATCTTTGTTAATTTCATCATTGATTTATGAAAAGTTTGTGGTTCTGATGGCTTTTCAAATCAGAAATTTTCAAACCACTAAGGTCTTTTCTGACATGATTTACACTGATGATTCAGTTAACTGAATAACTACATCTTTAAGTTATAAGACAAGCTCATATATAGTCTGGAAACAGCAAAGAAATCTGGCAYGAAGGCCTTCTCCAGGAAGGAGTGCTATTTTACCTTCAGTACATACTCTAAGAAACTGTCAGTTCCCCCAAATCCTTTATTAATAGTTTGCTTAATTTGTTACTTTTCAGGGATTTTTTGAGATCTGTTGTTAACTGGTGCTCTCATTTGTTTCTGTTTCAGAAGCTGTGAACTTGCATTTTTGTCAGGACCAGTATATAGTTAGYAAGAATGAATATATGCTGTACTTGCAGAATGTGTGCAAGGATATTTGTGCATGGTACTGCATGCATTTGTGCATGTAGGACAGCTACAACCTACARAATCTCTCTGAAGAGAAATGGTCTTGTGCACGTTCAGCTAGTCCAATCCTCAACACTAAATTGAGACATGAAAAGCAGCTGGAGCAGATAGTTGGTCTCACACAGCAGCAATGCCACTGCTAAGACTGCAAAACAGTGACACTGCTGGTAAGCCTGAGAAAGAGCAGTGGTGTTGGAGGTCAGAAGATGGTAAGTGAAAGACTACYGACTACATAACCTGTAAGAGAGAGACATTTGTGGATATTCCCTGTGTGAACATCCAAGGAACATCCTGTCCAGGCCCTGGACAGAAGCCTAGGTCCAAACCAAAATGATTTGGCTGGCCACCAGGCAGCACTGTGGGCACCTGGAAGTAAACAGCAGACACAAAGAGACAGTGTGTAAAGAGTGCATGTTTTTTTACTTGCAAGTAGCTAGTAAAAACTAAGATATGCTTCCTCTTGCATCTGTAATTTTCTCAAATACTGTAAGTACTAAGAACTCTTAGCATCAGTTATATTCAACATTGTGCAACATTTTCATCCAAATATTTTCATCGTGCCTTCACCATTAGCACCTATGAACATCTTCATATTTGATAYACTTGTTTCCTTATTTCTTCTGCCTTTGCAAACAAAATGATTGTCTCCCTCAAAGTCTAGAAGTTTGTTGACCTGTATATGTCTTGCTGTATTATGTTTTTTTTTTTCTCCCCCCCCCCCCAAAAAAAAATATACAGGTAATTTAACTACCACTTTATCAGCAGAGCCTCTCTGCTGGTAATTCCCAGGTCTACGGTTTCTGCTAGCCCTTTATCATACAATCCTTTAGCTTCACTCAAACTGCAACTAAGACAGCTTCTCCTTTCTCATTACCTAGTGCAAYCTCTCCCTCCACTTTCTTGCTGCTCTTCTACAATAATCTTTCARTCTTCTGTGATTTATCCCACCAAAACCTACAGTGCTGATGAACTGGTAATTGTCCCAGTGTACCATAGGTTTCATCTTAGTGTATGGTCCTCAAAAAMCAAGTATCAGTGCATCAAAAATTGTTTAGTTGTGCTATTTTTCCTCCTGTCTCTCCTAAGCCTCTATTATAACTTTTGGCTCCTCCAGCCAAAAGASCTACTTTTGAGTAGTGTTTTTGTGGCTGAAATACCTCAGCAGTAAAAATGCTGATTAAAAAGAATCTGACATATGAAACGGATTGCCAAGTCTTTTTTGCCTTCTCTAGCTCTCTAACTTCTCTATCACTGAAACAGGGCTGGCTACAACTGAATATAGTGCTTTGGGGAAAAAAAAACACACACACAGCTCTAAGTCTCGTTACTGCTTACTAAACAGTACTTGTTACTGTTTAATAYAGCCAACTTTTAAGGATGTGAGGTTTATGTATTTTTGGACAWTTTGAATTCTCATTGCTACTAACCATGGCTCAAGAAGTTAGCAYGTGGAAGCTGAAAATTTGGTGGAATTTGTATTTCTTTTGATATAATGAAATGATCTCATTATTTCTGGTACAACATTCACTACTCCTCTTSGGTCTTCTTTTTTTTGGAGGAGGAGGGGAGGTGTCAGGTAAACCAAAAGCAAACTGGAAGTGCTATTCTCATTAATTATGCTAAAGGTAGATGAAGGTGATGGACAATCAATTTAATATTAATCACCTATTGTAGGGTATGAGCACAAAACTGCTGAGTAAAATTAGAAACAATCTTGACTTAAATATTTGTCCTTTTTAAAGAAGGRAATTGTATTCAAACTTCAGAGATGCCAAGACCTCAAGAGACTGCAATTCTTGCAAAAATAGGACTAAGGAGCAAAAAGCAGTGAGGTCAGAGCCTTTTAAATCTAAGGTAGAACAATCATACTCAGTGACAGGAATTTTTTTCAAAGAATAACTACAAATTCAAGGAACCTTAATACTCCCAATTACTTTGAAGCAGATTAACAGAAGCATTATCAGTCTTTTACAACTTCACTGTGTAGCTGCTTGTTTTGATTAACAACCTACACATGGAAGTCTACATAAGGGCTTTTCTGTTATTTTTAAGTATGCTTAACAGGGATCTGTTTAGTTTTTCAACAGAAATATGGGTCAAAGCTATCACTGAAAATAGACTAGTCTTGTCGAGAGCATGCGAAAGCAAGCACTCYTCCTTTTATCCAGCAGTTAGAGTACTCATCCAAGACACTTAAAATTGCCTCCTTTGCATAACTACTTAATCTGCATTTGCCACGTCTTGCTACTCTTACTACCTGGCTTAATATTTAAGTTAAAAAAAAAAAAAAATCTGTACCCCTCTGAAAGCAATTTGCTAACCTTATTTATGCTACAAARTTTCAAGAATTTTAAGCCTTGTTTGCAAGCACCCTATATAGTCACTTACCATTCTGACTTGTCTTTTTCTGTTACAGGCTGTTACACCGAAAGACTGTTACAGGCTGAAACATAAATGTAAGCATTTTACAATTTTGTAAAAGTCCTTAAYAATAATCCCAGATGAAGCATGTCAAAAAACTCAGAGCCAAAWTTAAAAGATTTAAATTTACTGTTTGTTAATACACTTTAGCTAAAATCTCMTGAGACATGAGTAATTGTGCCATTTGATATTTAACAACGAAAATTAGATTTCTCCAATATCACAAATTTAGGTTTTCACACAGATTAGAAGTGGTGTATACCTAATACAAAGCAGATCCTAGAAGACCTCTGATTTATGGCCAGAAAAAAAAAGGAAATTAGATTATTCAGAATGCAGTCTTTTTGCACTGAATTTTTAGGCCCAAATTATACCCAAACAATATTAAGCACCCTCTCCTAAAGAGCTGCAAAAAAAAAAAATGTATTTTGGAAGACTGGTCCCTTGGTCACTCGAACTCAATACAAAATTTATTTTGAAATAGATACTGTGTGATAAAATTGTTTTACCTGATACCTCATAGAAAAAAAAAAGCAAAATAATCCAGACAAAACTGTCTTAATTCTAAGTATGACAATTTCATTTTTTAGGTACAATTAGGTGCATTCTTCCACAGTTTATAATCTAAGTTACATAAAAAAGCTGAGGTTAGTTTATAACCTAAACTTTAAAACCATGAGTTTTCTTATGAAGAAATGTGCAACATTACTATATTACCATCATTAATGAGTGCATACTATATTCCTTGATCTTTTTCCATATTGCAAGATATCAGGCCAAACTATTTACAAAAACAGTTTTTCTCTGCCTCTTCAGTAAAGTGAAATATAGCACCAATCAGAACTAATGTGATTTTTACCTATCTTCAGTCTTTTCTTCCTAACTTTTCTAGGTACTCAGAGCATTACTTTCAAATTTGCCCGTGCTTCAGCTACTCCAGTTTGCATTTCTGACACAATTCTATTTCTGACACAATTTCAATTTCTAGTAATGGACATATCCAACTTTGAGCAGCTCATCTATGCTACACACAGTAGTGAACAGTAACTCCAATTTRAAAGTGGTATTCCATACTAATATYGTATATAAATTACATATAAAAAACAAATTTAAAAATCACAAGGTGCAGGTTTTTCAGTAAGGGAAGTAAAATTCTTTGGTGAGCATAGAAACAATGCAKGGAATCTGTTTTTTTGCATTAAAATCCTGCCGAGTTGAGCAGGATTCATATTCTGCCACTGCGCGATTTACTCGRGTTAGAATCTGCATGAGTTCAAGTTTCCTTGCATGTTCCCTCAGCATTCTACATAGTGACTGAATAAACCAGGAGCCTTCAGCTGCATTTCTCCAGGAGTAATAGCCTATGGAAGAGAGATGTATTAAGTCAATCAGATGTAGTATCCTCTGATAGAAGACAGGATAGGAATTAGAAGAATAAYGTATTGTTTCCAACAGCAATGAAAGTTTTTTTCCCCCTCATTTATTTTAAAAACATATCCAGAAACCACTAGCCCACAAAGTTTAGACATGATGAGTTCTTCAAATCCTAACAAAAAAGACTTTTCTAATCCTCACATCTTTTCCAATTCAAGAAAATGAAGCAGGTGAAGAACCAAAGGAAGGAAAACTATGTCCTGCTGCAACAATCTTAGCCATTAATCATTTATCATTCCATTATGGATCCACATATAAGGAGAGGTGGTAGTACAGACAGAATCAATACACAAAATGGATTTCAGTGTCACTATCTTCATGCTTACATGCATGAATTGAAGACTGGAGCCTGTCCGTGCTGACTGAAAACGTACTGGGAATAGCAGGGGTTCTCCCACTACTCACCATGCTTAATGGTGCAAATGAAGATACAGGTGTCACCCAAATAACATGCTGGTATTTATCACCACTTCTATATGTAGTTAGATATCCAATAGTCCTGTTCTTTCAAAAGCAGCCTACCAGTATCTTTTGTTTCTTGCCATAAATTATTTGCACAACCCAGATTAACATTATAGGTAAACTCATGTATGTGACTGCAGATGAACACTTAACGTTTTTGCAGTAATAGCAAGATGTTATACATATGTATATACACACATAAATATACAAACACATACATATTTCTGTACATACACACACACACGTCTGTGTGTATCTACATATTTTTTCCAGCAGGAACCAAGAGTTGCATCTCAAAAGGAAATCAAAAATCAAAGGAAAAAAGTGAYGGAGGAATGAAAATTCATATTTCCCTGAAAGAGAACAAATGAAGTAATTGGCCACTAAAGAGTYCCCAATGATCAGAGACAACTGCAATTGTTATTTACAATGTCAGTACCCTGATATCTATAAATAATTTCAACAAACACTTTCTTTGTAAGTCTCTCACCTGGAGCAGTAGAATATGCATACAGGAAGTCTGCTTCTACAGGTATTTTTTGACACATTGGTTCATCTGATCCACTGTCTGTCTCAATACCCGAATCTAATTCTGTCCCTCTACAAGCCTATTTAGTGAGAAGAACGGGAAAAAAAAAGTGAGAAATAAAGGCAGTAATAGTCATCAGAATACTATTTTTTTCAGTTTTAAATTTGATTATTTCCCAATTAAAAACCCTACAAAAATAATAATTCATACATACAATTTCATTAGTTAGAACAAGAAGTAACTAGCATTTGGGGGGCATGTTTAGCTCAGTTGGTTAGAGTGTGGTGCTGCTAATGCCGAGGTCGCAGGTTCAATCCCTGTATAGGCTATGCTGACGGTTGGACTAAATGATCTCCAGAGGTCCCTTCCAACCCTATGATTCTATGATTTATTTAAATTAACTATCCAGGTTGATTAAAACAGTTAYTAATTTAAAGGTATATTTAGAAACTCATTTAAATATTGGCTAGTGTTTACAAAGATTTTGCAGTAACTTAATTCTATGGATTAAGTAGTCTGAACTATTACAAATACTGCCCAAGTAAGCCAGTCTGTGGCACGTTTAGTCCTGAAGAAAATCTTCTGAAACTAATTCAATTTGAATCAATTTTAGGAAAAATTAACTACTTGTTTTGCATCAATAATTAATGGGAAACATGAATTTTTGAAGTACAGATGATCTGAAGATCATTGTTCAGCTGTACATTACCTGAATGAAGAAGAGTTTGGGTTTTCCTGCCAAACTCCTGCACTTATCACCTCTGAAAAGGCTTGTTAGTACTTTCAGTTCAAGAGGACCGTCTGTACCATAGATTAGTCCTTCTTCACCATGGCTTAGCAATACACAAACAAAACTGCTTCTCTTGCTGTGATCTTCTTCAGAAGCTTGAAAGCAAAGAGAATTGTTTTAACTTTTTGCATTCCCCAGAAAAAAATCTCTGAACATTTGATACTCCCAACTGGCAGAACTCCTTGGTTTCATAACAACTAGTCCCAAATTTGGAAACCCAGAATCAGTTCTCACTTCTGAATAAAAGGAGCCAACCTACTTTACTTCAGCAGGTTGGACACAGAAATCCCCAAATTAAAGGCCAACCCTACCCATTCTAACACATGCCCACAGAACTAGGCCACAAACACTGTAACGAGACAAAGGGGGTTGGCTATAAYGGTTTTGCACAGCGTTTCAGAAGTCCGAGTAGTACACTTTGCTCTCACAACAATGGCCAGTCTCCAGATCTGGGAACAGACCGATGGGGAGTTCTGCTTTTTGGAAAAGGACAGGGGAATCTTACCTTTCTTTTTAGTTTGAAAAATGTTTCAACTGCTTGGATTACATGGGAACTGAATGTAGCACAAACACTATTACCRCTGCAGGGACCTAAGTATTAACATTATCTTTCTCTCTCACTCTGTAGTAACAGAGTAGCAAGCTGTAGTAACATCTTTCATGACTCTGGGTTTTCTACCTAGACTTGTGTTTGTTTGTTTCGTGGGCTGGTTTGTTTTTTTTAAATCTAGGGTGCACAAAGAGCATAGAATAGATGCCCTATGGCCTCTTTTGTTGCCTAGGCTTGTGGGGACTGTACTTGAGGACCGAGATGTTTCTTTTCAATATATGAAGAGAAACAAACAAAGCATTCAATTTAGAAGAGGAAATCAAAAAGCAATTTTAAGTGGAAAGATTAAGAAGATGTAAAAGTTTCTAGAAGAAACAGGTAACGTTCCTGAGAGCTAAAGCCTTTTGTTTTAGAGCTATCCAAAATACTGAATTTCTATTTTGAAAACACTGAACTATTTTGATTTTACTCAAGTGAAGCACATGAAGGCATTTCTATAATCCATGGATAAATGCTGCATCCAGAAAAGTCTAGAAACAGCACAGACAGCTTCCACAAGTCCTTCCTCAGAAGTAAATAAATTTACTTGTATGTTTTTTTTAAGTATCTCAAGTTAGGCTGCAGTTTGGAGTTACAATGCCCATTTGGAGGCTTTATACCTCAAGTAAGACTGGATGCAGAGAAAGTAATTTCCTACTTTCAGCTACTGTCAACGGACAGGCTGCAACTATACTATGCCCAGAAGCATTTTCTGACAAATATTAACTGGCAATAAAGAACCTGCATCTATGCTAGTAAATACTTAAAAGCATCATGAAAACTGGCCACTGGGAATAGTCTCTGAAACACTTTTACCGCTCAACTTTGCCAACAGCCTGGGAAAGTGCTAGTCAGCCTGTGCCACAATCATGCCTGGAGAATCTTTCAACAGTTAAGAATCTTTCAACAGTTAACTAGAACAGACTAGGTTTTCCAGGGCAATAGATTAACTCCAGGAACCGTTAAATTTACTGGTCTAGACGCACAAACAAAGCAGGACTAATACAAACAGTAGTATAAAGATATCGCTTGAAAAATACGTGGTTTTTTTTCCATAAGTCAGCCAAAACAAAGGTTATTTTATTTCTCTCCAAGAGTAATTCAGCGCATTCATTTGCTGTTTCGGTCACGTAATCAAAATATCTCTTGGGCAACATCACTAAGCATAGAACACAGAAACCCCTCTCTATCCAATTAGACAGGCTTCTAACTCACAGAGCTTCAGTGGTCCAAGGCTCAGGAAAGTTAGTCAGTGTGTATTTAAGTTTCAGTCTTTTTTTCGATTTGTCTTTAAAGATGACTGTTTCCTCAATATCCTTTTTCCAAGTAGCAAAAAAGATGGACAGACAATGATGAATAAATACAGAAACTAGGATGTATATATGATCCTTAGGAATAAATCACTGAGTTATTTAGGTATGAAAAAAACATGGAAGAGAAACATCAAAGATCTGCAGACAAGAGGTGTACTTAGAAACAATGGTGCATTTTATATGTGTATATATATATATATATATGTGTGTGTATATATATATATGCATATATATATATATATATAAAATTACTTACTGTTTTTCAGTAGTTTAAAGATGTCCCTGCATGAAAGATCATTGTTAAGCTTGATTTTATATCCTAACTTCATAAAAACTTCTCTGACACTTGCAGCATCTGCATCGGTACCTGAACGAGGTAACATTCCTACACACAAAAGAAATGCGTTATTTTGATATGATATAGACAGCACAGTCTGTCCGAGCCAAATGCTTTTTTTACTTATACCTGTATCAGCCTGGAATATTATGTACTCCATTCCTCCATATTTGTACTATTTTGGAGATTTATTTATTACTTATTTTTATATTTAYCTATCTATATATAAAGAGAGAGAAAATTATTTCATTTTCAAACCATAAATTATGACTAAAAGGTAAGACAGAATTGCACTGTAGAACAATTTTTTCGCACTATTACTACTATACGTTAACACGTGCCCTCTACGCATACTTTGAAAAAACACACTGAAATATATTACACTCATTTAAACAACTTAATTTTAGATTTCTGTAAAATTAGACTGTGTATTTAATTTTGAAGAATAGCATGCACAACTAATTTGTCTGAACTAAGGAAAATACTTAAAAATTTGAATGAGATACCAGTCTCTCGGTGGAAGTTCTTGTTGTTTATTATTACACATTCTCCCATTTCTGGATAGTCCATTCTGTAACTGTAGTCTGGCAGCATTCCAGAGTCCATGGATTTGCTAACAGGCAGGCTCTTTCTGTGTAGGAAGGAAAAAAGATTATTTCAACAAAACCAATAAAAACAATAATGTTTGCTGCTCATTCCCTAGAAGTTATGTCTATGGAATCAGTGGATAGATCTGGTCTAAGATTAATGAAGCACTGCACTGGCAGAGAGGCTGCAACAACCAACAAGACTGCTTTGTACAGTAACACTCCCAAACTTACGTTTCAAGTTCAGTAAAATGTATAGATACAAATGACTTTCTATGAAGTTGTTTCTCATTTGTGTATTTGTAGTAGTCTTCCATGCAACTTGTAACAAGCTTAAGTAATTGGGGAAGATTTGCGTCTGAAATGATAATGCCACTGCACAGGGGAATATAAATACCGATCTAAGAAAACCAATGATTACACCAACAAGAAATCAGGTCTTTTATCTTTTGATATTAGTGTACTTGGAGGCAAGATCAGGTGCAAGAGTACACATCTACAGCTGAATTTTAACCAAAAGCTGTGTTACTACTGAGTTTTCATAAGTGAATGCTCAAAAGCTAGAAAATGACAAAAACTCTATATGCAGCTGTAATTCTGCCTCCGTGTGCATACTAGCTGCAACAGCACTGCTGACTAAGGCTCCTTTACATTTTACTCAGTCAACACATACTGAAGTTGATATGGCTTTTCTCATTTTAAGCACATGGTAAGCAGCTACAAGATTGGGGTCCACAGTATCATATTACACTCTACGATTAAAAAAAATAATGCCCTTAAACCAGTTTTTCATTAAAATAGAAAAATTATTTCAGAAACAAAACAACTTCCCAGGAAGGATATAATTTGATGATAGAGGTACGCCAATCTGCCAACTAGTGGTCACCAGAAAGACTAGTCCTGCTCTTCCTCCCTTTTGCAGCTGCAGGCTTGCCTTGGCACTAGTGCTTCTGTACATTTAACTCTACAGTATGTCAGTTTAATCAGGTGAACTGGTTGCCATGGATTCAGGTGAGCTCCAGTACCAGCTCAAGCAGGGGTGTGCACATTTAGTCCAAGATGAGCTAGAGATTTCTCTTTTCAAGAGGAGCTAATGACTTGATAATATCATTAAGGCTGATCTAACTTCACCTTAAACGTTCTTCTTTTTAATACCTTGCTTGTATGTACACATGCCCAGTTTCGTCTGAGCCTGTATACTGTCAAAGCCAGTAAGCCAGATTTAATTATTGTTTATGATTATTATAATTTACTGGAAATTATTTTTAAATATTTCTATAACTCTCACCTTCAGTAACACTACAAGGTTTTTCAAGACAATACATTCAAGACTTAAACATGAAAATATGTCACTTACCCTTTGGAACCAGGAAAAGATTTTGCATCTGACACATCTTCCCCTGACTGCCGTCCATCTCTTGCATCTGTCATTATGGCTCTTAATTATCAGCTTAAAAACATAAGTAAATAGAAATATAAGACAGTTCACTTTCATATATATTGCTTATTTTTTGTTAGGTTTTTCTTAAATTTTTGCATTGAAACTATAGAGAAACTATAAACAGAGATTGACATAGGGAGGATATTAGCCTAGGACTAGGAACCATTCCTAGGACAGCCTAGGAATGAATATTAGTAGAAAAAAGTCAGCATTTCTGAGCAATTTCTAGGTAACTTACATTTGAAAGAAGAACACAAATGTTTTTCTAAATTATCACACTTTAAAGTGCAACAACTCTGGGAAAAAAATGCAAATCATTGTTATCAAATGATTGAAAATGCCTACAAAAAAGCAGGATGAGAGGTGAAGAAGCTGACGGTACTCTTTATAATATTATAATCTCCATATACGCATTAATACCTTTCTTAAAATTACAAATAGTGTCATACTTGGCTCTTTCCATCTCTGTGAGACAGAAAAATTGAGATCCAAAACCAAACAATGTAAGTTACATGATGCGTGCAAAGAATAATATGCAAGATTAGATACTAGGCCAAAGAATTTTGCAAAATAAGTCATTTTTCTGCATGCCATTTAGCAAAAAACATCACTGCATCCAATCACAATTGGGGTAAATGGAAGCAAATGCAGTAAAAATAACACAGAAACCCAACATCATAACTGAAAACAGTTGATGGAATGAAAGCTACACTGTGGGCTGCTATTGACTTTTGATCTGAACATGAGTAGGGAAATGATGAATGATACCAAGGCAGAAATCAATTTAAAAACAATAACCCACCCCTCTCAGTTACTCTGTCTGCACTCATGGAACACATTCCCACAAGTTATCTTTAACTCAGCATTCAGAAAAGAATTAAGCATTATATAAATTAAGTCATCAAGTAGGACAAAGTAGTAAATGTTTAGACCTCAAGAAACTATGCACCAYAAGGCAAGAATTTTAAAGAAACTCACTTAGTGGGCAGACTTATGATTAAAAGAAGATAACATAAATAGCCAGAACAAGTAATAAGGATTTCTATCTTGTCAGTCCAACAAATCTTATTTAAATCTATGTGAGGCTGGCAACTGTATTTGCCACCCTATGCAATTATATTATTGTCTGTTAATTTCATACTCATACTCTAGCTAGCACACCTTGCAACCACATATTTTCCAYAACAGTAATTACTAATGCATCAGAAGCACCAGAGGGTGTATATAACCTTCTCCCTTTCCTTATTTCTTATTTATATTTTTGTGGCTTCTCAAGGTTGCTCTGAATACTATTCTCTGTATCTTGGAGTGCTAATATAATTAAGAAATCTTGGTACTCACAAAATGAGTCTAGACCTGCAAACTATACCATGCAAGTTAGAAGCACACAGGAGATTCCCTTAAAACCAAATTACAAATTATCAAATAAACATGATACTTTATATTTCAGAAATTCACTGTAAAGACAATATAGGGCAGGAACTAGGTCTATGGTGCTGAACATAGATCATGGCATCACTATGATCTGGATTCATTCTTTCTAAGTTCCCTATGCTAAAAAAACAAGAGAGAGAAGAAGAAGAAAAAAGAAAGAAAAAAGCACTTCCAAAGGACAAGTCAAGTACCTAAGATGTGAATCACTCTGAGATGCCTCCTCTTGATTTGATGCTAGAAAATCTGGAGTAACCATGCTCTTGCCTGAGGTACTGCAGTCATTCAGCCCTATGCCATACTATTGGGCAAGGAGTGCTAATGACAATTAGCGAGTCTTGAGTGACAACCTCCTCGACTTTATTGCAACTTTAATTTACAACTGCTGTCCTTGATCCCAAGCCACAGAAACAATGAAAACTGCAGAAGTAGCTAGCAGAGACTAGAATTATAATGAATTATAATGTATTCTACTATTGCATCTTGAGTGGAGCTTGTCTAAAGATCTGTATAGAAGTTGGAGAGATACTCAAGGAAACTGGGTATAATGCCTACTATATTTGAACATTAGGTATTTACAAATACATCTGCTTCATCTTCAGAACAGAATCCACAATTTACCTTTAAGTTCCATGGATTTTTTTGACCATCTTAAAGTACCAATTCACCTATACTTCTTTAAAGAACAAAACACATCCACAAAGAGGCATCTGTCATGTTGCTGGCCTCTCAAACGCATGCCTTATTAGCAATACTTTTTATGCCCTGCAATGCTAATGTCAGAGTAGCAGCAACGCTCTTAGCAAGCGACACTGATTTTAACCAGGTACTAAGAATTACCTCATCTTAGTTTAGGTAATGCAATGAAGTCATACTCCATCAAGCAGAATACCCATTTCCCTGTAGAGGATGATCTCATGCTAGTAGGAATGGTGGGGCAAGTTTTCCAGGAAAATATATTAAGAATTTAATTAAAATTGTTATTCTGTTCCTTGATATTCTTTTCTCTGAAAGCTTTGGTGAGAAGAGCTTTCAACTGTAAGGAAACTTAAAGATCAAATAGTTGAAGAATAGCATTTTTAATCTAGCAGAATATTTTCTGTAAGGACAAGGAACTTGTTTTGATTGTTCTTTTTACTATTTTAGTTGGAAAAATTTGTAGTATTTAAAAGCCCTGTGAGGCAGAGATAGAAGATGTAAATAAAGACAATCTTACAATGATCTTTGCAAGTATTAAACAGTAAAAAATAAGCTGGTTGAAAGAGGTCCAAAATTCAGAGCAACGAGCAAGCTCTGAGAAATGACCCAATTAATAGTTTATCTGTATAGTAATAAAACCAAAAATGTAATTTGCTCTACATAAATACAATTGTTCTCTTTTATTTTGACAGGATAATGATAAATAAAACAATGTATTTAGTCCATTTCAGCCTCTTCATATAATCACTTATCACTATTGTCATAGGATACTTTGAATAAAAAAAGATTTTTTTTTTAATTTGTCTTGTATGGTTCACAAATTCAGACAAGTTAACAACATAATGATAAAAATAACACCAGAGCTTCTCAGACAGGAAAGGAAGTAAATAACTCATCTCTAGTTACAACCATAGCCTGAAATATGCAAACCACAGCAGACAAGAGAACACATGTTCAGTATAGGCCAGCTGCTACAAAGCAATGATCATAGCAGTACTAAAATACACATCCAAAACAGAAGCCAGTATCAAAAAACATGTCCAAGGATTACAAAAGGGCACAGTTTTCCACTTCACATGCTTGCAAAATAAAACGTCAAGCATTCAAGGCAGCTCTTTTTATGTACATGGATACAGTACACTGTGATACCAATGCAGACATGCAAAATTAATAGTTTTACCTGAGATAATGTATATTGATAATTAYATAATTAACAATAGAAGGAAAACTGTATGATGACTATAGGGGAAAAAAAGCATTATATTTTCTCTGTGGCATTGCACCAATACTAAATACTGCTTCCACTGATGGAAGCATGTCGATATTGTGACAGCATTTCACATTGATTCTGGTCGGAATGTGGTTGCTGGAAAGCACTGACCCTGGGCCAGCACTCTGATCTTCCAAAGATAAACAAAATTTTAGTTAATTGGCATTAATCTGCAAAATCGGCAAATCATGAATTTACTCCCAGAGTAGATAGGACCCTTGCTTATTCATCCATCTACATCCATCTATATACATCCAACTACATTATCATCACAACCAGTAACGTTAAGGAACCTGATAGACTACTAGGGGTAAGGTGTAGATACTCAAACCTGCCTGCTAACCATAAGCAGATACTTAAAAAAAACTACAAGCATTCCCTAGAGGATCAAATACTGGACTACCAGTACTACCCTTCAATTTAGCAGGGAAGAGACTGATGATACCTTGGACAGGGACATCTACATGCTATAAGGAGTTCAGATTACAATTTCTGTCAAGTGAGCAACTCAGGCGTGTTGATGCTTTTCCCTTTGTTTGCAGGATTAGTATTAGAGGCAAACATCCTTACTGCTGYGCCTGTGAGTCTGATCTCAGGATGAATCTAAGCTAACACACATCCAACATTTTGTTCCAAACTGGGTCACTGTAGTGCCATTTTTCAGATGAGACTTAACCTGCTGTCTCCAAAGACTTGCTTTGGTAAATCCAAACTCAATTTTTGGCCTAGGTTTCAAGTTAGTAGTCTATCAGAGCGACACTGGAAAGCAGCCTTTTTTAGAAGAAATTTAATATTTTTTACCACACATATAGAAACCCCACGTTAAATTAACAAATGGTTAGTTTTAGGTTTCTGGGAATGCAACAGTCCACCCGCATTATCTTCCTACATTAAGGAGGGAGCCTGGGAAGCGCCATGGCTCGTCCCACCCCGCCGCGCGGCTCGGGCTGCCCGCAGCCGGCTCCGCCTCCCCTCCCCCCTCGGCCGCGGCCCATCGCCGAGGCGCCGGGGCTGCCCTCGCAACGCCCCCGCCCCACGGAAGGAAGGGGCAGGGCCGGCGGCCACCGGGGCTGTGCCTTAGCGTGGCTGCCCCGCGGCCGCCGCTGCGCCGACAGAAGCCCCGGGGCCGCCAGAAAGGCGCCGCTTTGTCCCGGTCCCGCCCGCCCCCGAGCAAGGGAGGGCGGCAGGCTGCCTCCTCCCCCCCCCTCGCCCGGGCTCGCCTGCCCGCCCGCAGCCCGACAAGCCTCGCGCCGCCGCTGCCCTCACCCACGGGCTCTCCCGCGGCGCGGCGCTCCGCTCCCCACCTGGCCTCTCCCGGAGCCGGGCAGCGAGGGAAGGAGCCACCCGCCGCTAGGAAGAGCCTCCGCGTTGTGCGAGCGCCCCGCCTCGCGGCGGGCAAGGGGCGGGGCAGGGGCGGCCCGACCGCGGCGCGTTCAAACGCCAACGGCGGCGCGGAGCGCGCGGCGGTGAGTCGGGGTCTGAGGCGGGGCAGGGCCTGGCTCGCTCCCTTCCCTCCCCACCGCTCTGCACGACCCCCTCCCCCAACGCCGCCTCCGCGCTCCTCGGGGAGCGGCGGGGCGGGAGCGGCCGTTGGCGGCCGTTAGCGGCCGTTAGGAACATGGCTGAGGGGCCCCCCGCATGGGCGGAACATGGCGAGAGGCGCCAGGTAGGGGCGGGGCCGGGCCGGGCCGGGCCGAGGGGAGCAGCCGTTGTGCGCGGCCGCGCTGTGGCCAGGCGGCGGCCGCGCGCGCACGCGGGTGCGGCGCTGCGCGGGGCAGGTGGGGAAACGGCCGCTGCGGGCCGTAACGGATGCTCTCGCTGCCTAGGAGCGGACCGTGGAGCAGGCAGCTTACCTTTTGAATTGGGTAAACGTTAGCCCCTCGTTTTAAGCTTTGCCGGTTCCTTTGTTTCTCCTAATCTTGTCAGAACTGTAGGGTTTTTTTTTTTTATTATTTAAAATAATAAAATAATAAAGGGGGTTATGTGAAATCCCACCATTTTCYTTGAACTAAAGAAGGGAAAATGGTACGGTTTGGTAGGTGTGTCTGCCTTAAAACATGCGGCCCCAAGGCTTGGCAAACAATAAGCAATAAAAGGATCTCATGGTATGTTATCCACAATGAAATCATCCTCACGATTTTCATGCTTGCCTTTTTTCTGACTCATAATTTTTTTTCGTATTYGGATCTGGTATTCTTGTTACTATTGCTAATGAAATTGTGCTATCTAACCATGCTAATTATATTTTAATTTATATTATTAGCATAAAGATTTCAAAAACCAAGTGGAGTTCCCGAGKGTTTTTTAACATTCTGACCATGGTAATGTTTTAAGTATTTAAATGTGRTTGTTGTTACAGCTTACAAAGAACCTAAGTAAATCTGTGCTCACACGGATGAAAAACAAGCATTCACGCATTTTGATTGCAATTGTGTGTGCATTACGCACGCACTGCAAGTGCAGAAGTGCTCAAGCAAGCTTTGAATGGGCTTGCATGCTGGGCCTCTTACAGTTGCCTGAGCATGAAACTTGGTTATTTCTGCTGTATGCTGCAGTGGAAATATGTCTTGCTTGTGTCTGAATTTGCGTAACTTGGATATGTGTTTTGTTTCAGTCCTTTTGTGTGCTGAAAAAATGTTTCTGACAGTCCAAACAAGTGATTGATTATGATCTTAAGTAAATGGCAGGGGATGATTAGCATATGAGAGGGCATCTTTCTGGTTTCAGTGATCTAAAGAAATAATCTTTAGATTTCAGAAATCTAAAGATGTACTGAGCTGTGTCAGAGCTGGCACTTCCACTTATAATGGATTTTTATCTTCCCTTGCTGTGTGATGCAAACTTGGAAATTGTTCAACCTGGCAATGAATGTGGTCCTAATCCTTTCTTACTAGAATCTGAATACTCTGCAACACACTTCTATACAATAGCTGTTTGAATATGAAGGTTATTTCCAGCTTCATTATGAACTTCATGAGAGAATTTATTTTCATATTTGTATATGGACTTTTAGAAGCGAAAAACAGAGTAAGTTCAAGATAAAAAACTAAATTTTCCAGTAGGCACTCACCTGCTTTTTGATAGCCTTTCATCAAAGGGGAAAATGAAATACAGAGTTTAAGTGATCTCCCAGGAGATACCTTTTCTTACTGACTTCATATTCAATCAAAAACAAAGTAGTCCAAACATGTTGGTGACAAAACTTGGAGTTAGATTATCCCTGTAAACTCAGCAGGTTTACTAGTCTGAAGGTGTAAAGGTGTAAATTGTACATACTATAAGCAGGTGTGTTATATTGGGTACATTTGGTATAGGAGCTGAAGTTACTTTGGAAAGACCTAAGACTGCCGAGAATCCTTGAACATTTGGACTGAAAAAAAAGTAACAAATCTCAACTTAAAGAGGCATCACCTTTGCTAAGATTCAAGTACCCCTGCAGAAATTGTCTTTCTGTAAAAAAAAAAAAAGTCTAAATAAAGCTTAAAATGAGTCTAGAATTATGTGAATTCTCCTTCATCTCTCTTCTTTTTAACTGTTGTCTTGTGGGAGGGTGCTGAGATAACTCAATGTGGAAGCACAGTACAGATGTGCTACTTTACAGTAATGCAGTATCAAAGTGAAACCAAAGATTCAGCTGGCACTTCTGAGAAATGTTGATCACTATTCTATGATTTCTCTTTTCATTTCCAGAGCAGAAATTGATTGCATGAAAGGAAGGGCCTGGAGGAAGTTCACAGATCAGCAGGCTGTTAAGGTCTGCAGACATGATATGTTTGGCCCCGATAAGAAGGAAAAAAAAAAAATATTCTGTTATTTAGACTTGACCCAGGYACTAAACCTTCAAACAACGGGCAGGTTTAAGTGTAGGTGTCCAGAAAACTTAACTGCGGAAGATTTCAAGGAGGATTCAGAGGATCTAAAATATGGGTTTCAGAAGCTCACGGGGTATTCAAATACTTAATTTCACCTTATGGATTCAGTCTGTTGAAAGTATGGATACTTTCGAGTATAGTTAGTTTTGTTTTCTCTTTTATTGCGGCTAGGATGTTGTTAGTACCAAAGACTGGTAAACAATAATGCTAGGCAGAACGAAAAGATACATAATCTTTCAGACTTCTTATCCCTCTTCTTCTGTTTCAGTTTCTTAGAAGTACTCTAACTCATTTTTAGACATTTTGAGTGGCAATAATTTTTTTTCAGAAAAAAGAGATAGTAAAACTTGCAAATAATTATACTCCTGTTATGCTAATATATTTTTGTGTTTTAGATTRCTTTACAACATTTGGATTCCATTATGTGATTACAGGTTTAAAGGCTGTATGATGGCATTATTGTCTTGCATAGTGTTTTCTGGGAAGCGATAGGATTGCTATTTTAGGTTCGCAAGGAAGTATATAAAATGTGAGATTTTAAAGCAGGTGAAAGTATTACTGATTGATAGCTAAGGTCAGCAGCAGGGAATAGAGCAGTCATTTAGGATTTCAGCTCTTTTACTTTGAGACAAAGAGCTCAGAGCTAGGTCAACAAAATCTTAATTTTTGCTCAGGAACTCAAGTGATTTATTACCCTTGTAAATCAATTGCCTTGTCTTTTTCCTCCAACCAGAAAGCAGAAGTGATAGTATTTGCCATAAAGCAGAAATGATAATTCTTTTCTACTTGCTACTAACGGTGCRAGGCTAATTAAGACAGTTTGCTGTACTTTTTGCAGAGTGTAATACTGTTCTGTAAATATAAATGAAACTTCTTGTGCATTCCCTTACTTTCTTTTCTGTGTGTTGATCTTTGAATTAATATGAAAATAAATTATCTTAGTACCAAAACTATATGAAAAGGTTAAATGTTAAAGGGAATATCATAGTTAAGTTGGATAGTGATTTTGAGTATTGGCTATTCTAAGTGAATAAGTAATGTATGCTCAATAAATACAGAATCAAAAACAAGAGATGGATATAAGGTATATTAAAACTGAATCACAGATAATTGATACTGATTTGGTTATTTGTAATTGCTTTAGGACAAATGAAGAGAAAATGGGAAGAAAGACTGAAGAAAATTGAAGAACTAGCATCTCACTATGAAAGAAACCCTCTTCTTCCAGTTTACAGACCAAAACTGTCCAAACTTTTTCAACCATCCCCTGTTTGGAAAATATTTTGTCGGCAGACTGAAGCTTTTCGTTATGTAAAAACTTGTAAAGAGGTAAATTCTGTGTTGAATGTCTCTACTTTTTGAGTGCTTCTGGTATTTGGCTTCATTTAAAAGCCTGGATAACAGTAAAGTCTTTAGTAGGTTGCAGGATCTTTTGGTTTTGAAATCTTGACACAAGTCTTCTAAAAAATCTTTCTGGAAGATCATGATGCACTGTGGATAACTCTAGTAAGTTTTAGGGTAAGAACTGATGTATGACCTTAACTTATAAGAGCAGAGGTGCTTTTTGGAAACATTGTAGTTATAGATTTATTCCTCCTTAAGATAAGAAAGCTGACAAGGTTGGCAGGAGAATAGGAAAGGAAAGAGACAGGTAGGAAGAAAGGAGAAAATATGAGAGGGAAAGGAAAAACAGGAGGTAGAGACTTAGCAAAATGAAAAGAAAAATAATACACCTTTCTACTGCACTCAGAGTAGCAAGTTCAGATATTGATAAGTAATGAGCCACATAAATAAGCATTATSTGAAATGTGTCCTCTGTCTCCAGTTATCTGCATTTAATACTGTTCAAATTGATTACTTCTTTTAAATGAACATAATACACTGCACTATTTTTTGCAATTTTAGGTGTTCAAGTAATCCTGCAGGTCTGAATTTTATAAATATAATTACAATAATTTGCTAATTCCTTTCAGAAATATCCAATAAAAGCATGCTGATTATAAGACATCTTCAACAGTGTATACTGAGTTAGCAGAAGAACCTTGTGGTCTTCATATATGGGTAATTTAATTACCTAGGCTTTCCATGTTCCAGTTACTTGGGAGTTCCGTACTTTTGCAAACATTGGAATTAAACAAACAAACTAGTCTTGACTGAAGCTTTCTTTTTTTGTTTAGTTGACTAAGTATTTGGTTGGAACAGTCAGTTTAATGACCGCTTATGTCACTATGTTTATGTATCCACTTTTTAATGCTTTTTCATTTTCTTTTCCATAARATAAACTTCCTTTTCTCATCTATAGACAAGGCTGCAAGGAAAATTGAGTAGAGATCACTTCCATTTAGACATTATGTAACAGAGAATTTTTGAAGTATAGCAAACTATACATGCTCAAAACTTACGTAACTCCAGAATAAAAACCCCGTATGGAATATTTGTATGTATTGAGTAAGCATTTGGAAGCAAAGACTTAACAATAAGAGGCATTATTTTTGGTGTTTAGTCACCTAAAAGGATGTACACTTAAATGTCCTGCTGCCACAGATTTTCTGTGTTGGCTATGAACTAGATKATTTTAATCTGTCTTTTAAAATAACCCATATTGAAAGTCTCTTGGTCTCTTTAAGACTGTTCTGACAGTTGTTTTCCTAAACATATTCTCAACAGGTTGGCAGTGAGTTTTTTTTGATTTGTCTTTGGATTTCTATTTTTGCTTTTAAATAATATAGAATCTAGGGAATATTTGTTATGAAGTCACATGCAGCCATCACATCAGTGAGACTGTTCTTTTTGGGACATTGTTTCTCCTCTCATTAAATGGATTTGCTGTGATCAGAAAAAAAAAATACTGAATTTTGTTGAGAAAATAGAAGTTACATTGATGTAAATTCATCATAGATCTGTTAATCTCAGAAATTCTTCAAATTTATAATCCCATAACAGAAATTAGAAAGAAGTTTAATTAAAAAAACAATTGCTTCTTAGATTAGAAAAGGATAAGTGATACACCTAATTTCTTAAAAATATTTCTATTGACATTAATTCRTATGGGTGAAAGTTAAGTAAGAACTTCTGAAAATTTAATTAATTTTCTAAATAAAATGACTTATTTTTTGTTTGAAAAGGATGTTCATGTATTTGCCTTGGAAAAGAACACACAAAATGGAAAGAGGCTTTACCTTGTGACAACATATTATGAGCTTTGGTTTTATTATAGGTAAGTATTCAAAAAGGATCCCTATGCTTTACTGGGGAGGTAAATCAGTCCGGCTCTAAGTAGCTTGAGGTAAGATCTTGGCCCTGGGGAAAACCTACATAATGAAAAATTATTCTATTATATAGTATTTTCAACTTTTTTTTTTTGAGTTGCAGACCTCTATTTCCTATGAATTGAAGTCCTCATGTCTGGCAAACTTAAATTTAATAGCAGTAGATTTGCTTTTTCTGCCAGCTTTCTTCAGGGGATCACACTGACACACAACACAAATATATTTCCRTGTTCAGTGATACATCAGTTTAAATGCATGTTAATGTAAATATCTGATTAACAACATATCGGTTTGCTTTTGTTTCATGAGCAGTTTCAAATATTTACAATTTGATCATGTACTGAACATTTTCCATTTTTTTTCACAATAAAACATCTGGTTATGAAGCAAAAGAAATCTAAGTAAGATTTTGTAAGATTTTCTGTAAGATTTTGGGGGTGGGTTTATGAAGCTAAATCCTAAACCACATATCAGCAAAGCTTATAAGTTTTGAGTTTATAACTTAAAGTTATAAGTAACAGCCCTATACTGTTCTGAAACACTTACATTTGTTTTAGTACAGGTAGTTGGTTAAAAAATAAAAGACTATTTAGGACTTGTGAGGTTCTTTTTTGCAATTAATAAGCAGGTATAGCGTTTATTATGAGAGGCTATTATTTGTTTTTATTTTTCCTTAGCAAAGATTATAAAACAAGTCTTATGCATTGCTATGAAGTCATTCCTGAAAAAGATGCCTGTAAACTTTATTTTGATTTGGAGTTCTACAAACCAGCAAATCCTGGAGCTGATGGCAAGAGTATGATTGCAAAGTTAATTGAGGTAAAATTAGAACAAAGGCAGTGCATCATGTATAGGTAATCGTAATTATTTGTAGGTTTAATATGAAACCAGATATACCTCTTTATTGTTCTGATTATTCTGCAGTAAAATAAAAAATAATTATGTAGGTAGTGGGTTTTATTAACGAAGTGAAAAGTATACTTTTAATTAAAGCAAAAATTTCCTGCTTTAAATGACAGAGGGGAAAAAACATGGTGGTTGTTGGAAGGCTTGTATTCACTATTGGTTTCATTGACATGATTTTATTCTGCAGAGTCACACTGTTGGTTTATGTGTGTTGACACTTAAGGCTTAGATATATCCCTCCTAATTTTAGGCACCTTCATATAGCAGTTCATTATAGTTGATTTTAAATGATTACATAGAGAACCTCAGGTGAGTGCACTCATAATTTTGGTGCCTAAAGTTTTGATAATTATCAGGTAATAAACTATCAAAACCTTTTGATAARTATCAATTATATTAAATAGTACAAATAAACATTTAACTCCAAATTTGCTCAGAAAATGAGCTTGACTATAACTTCAGTATATCAGAAAATAAAGCAGGGTTTTAGAACGTTTTCTGTTCCAATAAAATCTCTTTCTCGATGACTGTGTATTTGTGAGACTTCTGATACTTGCATGTCTCAGGGTAGAAAGAAAAGAAACAAAGGAAAATAAATTGGGATCTTTCCTCTGTAGAGGCCCTTAGCTGATAGGGAGTCTGGGAGGATTTACGCCATTGTGGAACAGTTGCAAAATCTAGATACTCCTATGGTTAAGAAAAGATCTTAGCATTTGCTGGGTGAAGGATGAGAGATACCCAAATCCAAAGCTTCTGGACTTTTAGATTCTGAATCTCAGTCCTAAATATGAGTAATCACAAACTTGTAGAGGGTTTCTACAGCTGTTGTCTAGTTTTCTGTTTATTTAGTGTTCATTGAGTCTTCTGATGTAAAAGACTGGTTTTCACTGATCTGTTTAGCCTCCACCGTAGGTCTGAGGTAAGCTTACCTTAGAAATAACATCACTGGGTGGTTGAACGGCATTGTGGACAAAGATAATTTGTAGATAAAGCCACTAAACTAGACTTTGAGTTGAAAAACTGAAAACTTGCTCATTTTCGCAGTGTTAGTATATTCAGTCACTTGCTCAATTCAGGAGGTACAATCTATGTCACATTTTGGTTAAAGAAGTTATGAAATTTTGTGGCTAGTTTAAGTTAACTAATTGTATGCTCAAAATGAGAAAAAAAATATGAACATAAGATGTAGGAGCTGCATTTGTGTTAGAATTTAGACATCGCTATTAAAAATACTAGAGAAAGTAACCTAATTCATGCTTATAATTTTCAGCTTGTCAACCAAAAGCTAGAAGAATTTTATGATGTTAAATGTTCAGCCAAAGATGTCTTGAATTTAGATTCCAGTACTGATGAAAAATTTAGTCGACACTTGATATTTCTTCCCCACAAGACTGCATTTAAGAATAATATTCATGTCGGTAAGTGTGTTCTTTTCTCTTCCCCACTGGAAATAAAAGGTGAGGTTTTGCTGTTTTATAGTGCCTTATGGAACTTGAATGCTTATTTTAACAGAATTATATATGGAAACAAATAGATRTTTCTGGCAAAAATGACTACATATTTGTATTTCCTCAAGCCTCAGTATTCCCCAAGTCATGTTCTACTTTCATTCTCTGTGATTAGCCTTTTCGTTCATAAAAAGATAATCTCCAATTGTGTCTATGTTGTATTTACATAGCTGCTGATAAGACTGCTTTTTACAGTAGAATTGCTTAATTTTTAGATTAAAGTACATATTAATCATTAAATCTAAGACCATTGGTCCTAAATACAGCTGGTTTATATTCAGCACAGGGTCAGAAAGGCAGGGCAAAGACAGCTTCAAGCCACCTGGGCATAAATGTGATTTAAGAAAAAGCAAAAACCAATTTTAGTTGTTGATGTAGACTGGGGTGTTTCCTGGRATATAGCAGCTCCAACACAAAAAATTGCTAGTTCAGAGTTGTCTTGATGCCATCTGTAGAATAAGATCTTCTCACTTTACAGAGTATTTTAAACTTGCTCTAAAAGAGTGTTTGTGGCACATGGAGGTGTTAGTAATGAGCTAAAGAAATTAATGTTGAAATTCATAATCTCTTCTGACAAATTTTGTGTAGTGTGCAGTAAAGTAGGCTTATACATATTGAACAATTAAGGCAAAACAGMATATGAATTCAGTGAGGTCTGAATGAACAGCTGAAAGAAAACAGCTTGCCCAGTGATGGGATTAAAATGTGAATCAGCTTGCAAGCATTAGAAGATTGGGTTATGCACCTGCAGCCTTGATTTTTGGCATTTCCTAATGTTTGAGCGCTTCATTTGGAAACCTTTGTTCTTTATTGTGCTTATTTTAGAAAAGCAAATCTGAGGAGAGCAGAAGTAGAAGTACTGTCATGTGGCACTATATTGATAATCTCATGGGTTACTAGCAGGGATGGAGTTTGTGACACTGAGCTCTCTCATTTGTGTTCAGGAGTAACTGTGATGACAGCAGTGCAATTGCAGGTGCCAGAAAGAAATTATGCCCTTTGTTAAGGGAGTTCCAATGGCAGCTGAATAATGGGAAGAGTTGAAGTTTCTGCTTTTATAACTTTGGGTACTTTTSTAGTTCCCACTTTTATTCTGTCTGCCTGGTCATGAGCTACCTGGCTGCCTTCATGCCCAGTCTTCCTTTTCCTTTCTCGCCTTTGTTGCCTTCTGTAGCTAGTTCCAACCTCTGCACCTTCCCTCATTCCAGTCTTGAGTATAATTTACACGGTATTTTTTTTCTTTTTTTACACTTCCTATGTATGTAAGGTAGCTTCTGCCTTTGTGTGCTAAATCTCTTAAGGAGAGGCTGGATCTTGTAGGCCTCTATGTGCATGTACAAAATCAGTTTTTGGTTTTTGTTTTGTTTTCCCAAACATTTGTAATATAGGTACATAGTCCTTGCCCTACAGGTCACTTCAGAGAAAAAATCAGATCCTTACTCCAACACAAAGGCAATAGGATTTCTCAGAAATAAAGTGCTTTTTTTTGTTTGTTTGTTTGTTTGTTTTTTAAGATTTAGAAAACCTATTTCTCATTCTCAGAACCGATGTTCCTAAAACTTTAAAGAATAGCTCAAAGGAGACACTTGACAAGCTAAACAGATCCCAGTATAACAAGCAACTGCTTATAATACTGGCTGCCAGCTCAAAATGTGACCCAGCAGTTATTTGTCATGTGACACTGTAGTGCCAATTAAATGGGATCATAACATTTTTTGGTTCAAAAGGATGGTCTTTAACTCCTCTGTCACTATAAAACTCTTAAGTGATACATGGAAGAGAAGTAATTTGGTATGATGGCAGTTTTAGTCTGTGATCTTGATAAYTAAATTATGTCAGTCAGTTCTTTCAGTAAGAGAATGAGCTATTAATTCTAGTCCATTAAAGTGATTTGTGTCTCCACTATGAAGTAGATTTGACATGTTTACTTTCAATTAAATGTATTTAGAGATTGCATATATTCAAAAAATCTTCTGCCTTTGCCTTTTGAACAACAGATTAAAGTTGTAGTGAAAATTGATTTCCAGAATTGTGATATGTATCAGTGGTAAATTTGTGCATATTATCAATTAATATTACAGTTCAGACTACTCATTAATGCATTTTAGTAGCCAACTTGACAAATTTGTCTTGAGGCTTATTAGCTTGGTACCTCATGTGTTGTACAAGTATTGTCAGTGCTCTGACATAATCTAGATATATAGATAACTTCATAAAGTAATTTCACAACATTATATGAAAATACATGTAGTCTTGGATGTGTCAGGATGATTTTATCTATTGAATATTTAACTTAACTCTTAGCATTTTTCAGACACTTTAAATTTTTTTGGTTCATCATTGTGAAATTATGTCTAAAAATATTTTATCATGAATTATTCTGTGATATTACAAATCATACATTTCTACCCTTTGTGATAAACTAGAAAATGAACTATCACATCTTAGTAATATTATTTCATAACAAATAAGTGCTAGGAATCATGTACAAAGTGATGGCCTAAAATTAAATTTGGTTAAAAAATAAACTTGTCTTATGGAACTTTTGGAATTGGGTACTAATCAGAGTTAAAATACTAGGATTGAATTCATGGCACATGTAAGAGAGCACAGCGCTGTGCAAATCAGTGAAAATTCAAAATACAAATATAAAAATTCAAAATACAGCCAAGATTAAAAAGTGTGAAATGTAGGGTTTCATTCCCACATCTGGTGAGTCTCGTCAGTTAGAAGAAATGGGAAGAAGGAAAGCAAAGGTATGTGAATCATAAAGAAACTAATTCCCCAAATAATCTTTCACTGAGGAAAAGGCTTGCTATTCTGACAGGGRAGTGATTGTTGCTTGATTACATGCACAAAGAAATGAAGTGCTCAACTAGGACTTTTAAAGACGCTTTATGTTAATTAAAATAAATTTCAGTTCTGAAATAGTTTGAAAAGAATATTTAGTTTCTTAAGGGAGAAAGGGGACTTAAGTTCTTGCATGCACGTTGAACGTAGGTGGGTTAAATACTGTATGTGAGAATGCACTACTGCCAATTTTCGTTTGTCTGTCTTTGGTTACCTTTTAACAGAGCCTGGATTACAATGGCAGTATACTCAGAGCTGAGAAAGTATTTACAAAATAAGTTTTGCAGAAGTAATATGTCATTCAAATAAGCCCTGATCAAACACTGCTACATCAGTTAAAATAGTATGAAGCTGCAAGTAAAGATTTGTAATCATTCTAAAAGTGAAATTAAGGAAAGCAATAGTGAAAGGGGTAGTTGCAAACTCTTGAAAATCTTAAATCTCATTCTGGTAATGTCGTTTCATACTGTCATTAAGTGCTGCAAAAATACTTGGCTAAACAATTAAAAACTATACCTGTGGCTGGATAAAAAAAACAACCTGTGTAATACTATGTGAATGATTTATTCACATATTAAAGTGTTTCACTACAGGGTACTCAAAATATTAAAATAAACTATATTTTATAATTGACTATTTTTACTTGTTTTTGGGGATCACTGTCATTAACAAGGTGATGTCATATTAAGCATGTGTGTTAAGTCCTACTGTTAAGAGGTCTACTTCATATGCAGAAACATGCATGGTAAGTTAACATGAGGATCTGAATTGAACTTGTTCAGTAAGTTTTTTGGCATTTTTATGGAAACTCAGGTTCACAGAAGTTTCAGTCCAAAAAATCTTCATTGTTATTAACCATTAAGTCAAGATCAGTTATGCTCCAAGCATTGCAGCAGCTCATGGCCTTGACTGTCAGTGACTGTCATAACTGTGATAGTACAGGTGTTGTGATAGACAGGAGCTACAAAAAGCATTTTTTTTATTTTTGCACCTTTGGAACTTGAATTCAGTTCAGAGTTTGGGAAATGGTAGTGACAGTCTGTGCATTTCTGCTTCATTGTTTTATCTATTTCTAATGAGATAATGAATAAACCAACTCAATTCTGTACAGTTACGCAGAGAAATACACACCCTTTCACTTAGTTTGTTATGATAGTAAAATTGCAAAGGGGAAGATAGCACTCATATTATACAACTAACATAGAAACAGTTCTTTATTTTTGCCTGTTTTTTTTAATGGTTTCAGTAAAATTCTTGCCAAACATAGGTTTGTTAGACACTATTCAGAAATATTTTGTGCACTGTGTTTGTTCAAAAGGTTTTTGGCTTTTTTTGTTTGTTTATTTTTAAGGAAAAATCTGGGGGGGGGAGGGTGGAAGCCGCAAAGTCAACCACTTCCACCTCAGCTGTTTTGAAAATGTTTGCACAAGAACTATTAAGTTCCTTCTTGACTCATGAATAAAGAAGTTACTGTTTTTGTTTTTAAGGTAATTTTGTGAGAACCATTTTGCAGCCTGCCATGGCATTAATGGACATCAAAACTGCTGCTTTTTTTCCAGAAGAAAGAGCGGGACATRTTTTTCAGTGTTCTACATCAACAGGTGGATTAGATTGTTCTGTTATAAACCTCTCAGCAGTAGAAGATGCTTCTAAGAGTTGGCCATCCATTGCTCATGAAACAACAGAAATTGAAACATCACAGCAGGAAGAAAATTCTGAATTTTCCTTTTTAGTAGTAAATGACAAAGAAGGACGCAAGCAACTTTTTGTGGATCTAGGTAAATATAATAAAGTGCTTTTAAACCTGACTGGGATGTATATAGCAAYGCAACCAAGGCTAAGAAATAAAATATTCCTTAATTTTTAATTAAGTACTTCTAAAGATTTTAAGGCTTTAAGCATTGCATGCTCTCATTGTGGTTCTGAAGTGCAGAACTTAAGCAAAATACCAGACAGATTGAAACAGTAATCATAAAGGCTTTACTTTAAAGGAGCTTTAGATTCTTGGCACATACAACTTCTTATATTACATCATTTAATAATGTTGTCCTGAAGTTTGAAGACATTCTGGCCATAAAAGTCTCTCTTATTCTTTATCTTGTTCCTAAAGACTCAGTGCTTTATTTTTTTCATTCATTCATTCAAGGGAGACAGCATTCATGGCATTTTACCATTTCAGTTGAGCAGCTTAATCCTAGAACAAGTCTTACAGGTGTGGTTATGGTTGAATGGTTATACATGTATGAATTTAGTCGTCTTCCTACTTTTAGAATGGTGGTAGTTATATTTTGATGACAGAACTGGGGCTGGGCACTTCATACCACAAGACAAGGCAGGACCAGCTGTACTTAGCCTATTCATACTATTAAAACGTTAAAAATCTACAAGATCACAGCTCCCACAGGCAAACTAAACTCGCAGTTTCAAAGTTCAGGCCTTCCCCATCCCCATGTCTGGATTCTGTGCTTCATGCCTTGTATCAGTGAAAATAGCTTATCATGTTTTTGTTCAGCAACCTTTTATGTACTTAAAGGTTGTTTATCATATTTTTTTTTTCTTGGACTTCTGCGAAGAACTCCCATTTCTTCAAATTCTTCTCAGTAATCTGAGAAAGCAGGACTGGATCATTTTTTTACTGCTGGTCTCAAAAGTCTCTCCAGTATGTCTGACTTGTTGAAATGTAATCCCAAAGTAGGTCCTAGATGAGGTTTCTCCATAACTAAATCTTTATCATACTAAATCATTACTTTATGTATCTAATATATAATGCTACTATTAAAAATCCTTTAAGTGTACAAGTGAATAGAAATTAAAGAAAAACAAACTGATTTCTGTGCTGTTTAACTTCATCCTCTAAAAAATTTAGTGTTATGCTGGAAAATGAAAACCCCTCAATAATTACACTATCAACATTACCTTAAAACTGGAAGGCTAGAGCCAAAACAATTGGAATATGGCTGCAGTGATAGAATGAGATGTACAATTAGAATATAACAAGATCTACTAGTCCTTTCATCTTTGTGAAAATTAAATGCAGCCCCCAAATTAAGCACYGATCTCTGCAATAAATTCTTAGATGAATTGGGCAATGTTCACTGTATCTATTTTGCTTTCTTTTATTTATTATTTGCCTGGATATTAAACTTTCCTGCTATGTACTTTGAACAGGTGGTGTCTAGTACACAGAGAACAGAAAGTTTGATTAGCATAGAATCACTTCAGAATAAAATAGCTGTGCAGCTTTTGATGCTCAGACTCTTGTCAGTGGTGCCCAGTGGCAGGACAAAYGGCAACAGGCACAAACTGAAACACAAGAAATTCCATCTGAATATAGATTAAGGAGTGTTTTTGTTCTATGTTTTGAGAGGTGTGTGTGTGTGTGTTTTAAATGGAGCACTGGGACAGGTTGCCCAGAAGTCTCCATCCTTGGGGATATTCATGGTTCTGGGCAACCTGCTGTACGCTTGATCTGTATTGAGAGAGTCAGCAGAGATCTTTCTGAAGTGCCCAGAGAGGCTGTGGAGTCTCTGTCCTTTGAGATACTCAAAACCTGACTGGACACGATCCTGGGCAATGTGCTGTAGGTGACGCTGTTTGAGCTGGGTGGGAACTGGACTACAGGTCCATTCCAACCTCAACCGTTCTGTGTCTGAAGAGGTATTTTAAGCAATGATAATATAAAAATGATTAAAATGCTATGTAGAAGCATGAGTATTTGTCATAATTCTCCCGTAATATGAAAATATGCATGTTTGCATAATCTTGTTTTGCTGCACTTCCGTCAAGGTGCTTTTTCTATGGGAGGTGAGTGAAATCAGTAAGTTTGTGTCTGTTCCTTAGACCCTTAGCTGTGTCTAAGAAAAATTATTTAATGCTCAACTACTAAGTATCTTTACATACTAATGCTGCTAGGATTTAAGAAATGTCTATTTTCCTGTAGGAGTTTATACAAAGAACAGAAATTTCCGGATTTATAAATCTTCAAAAGCAGGAAAAAATGCGATTCTGAAGATCGCAGAGGATAACAAGTTTGTCCCTAAATGTGAAAAGAATGTTTCTTTGGAAGAAGCATACTTTCTTTCCTCTTTGGTCTGCAATGTTGGGTAATGGTTTAATTTCAGTGGAATTAAAAATATTCTTAAAGACGTAATTTTACTCCTTCAGCATTTCTGAATAACCATATTTAATGGGCAGGTGCTCCATAAATATTGTTACACTGTAACATAGGAGTTTCCAGTAAGATTCCTTGTTTTTTGAAGGAAAATTTTGTTGGGAATTCATTCTCTTCACCTACCTTCAAATGTCATGCAAGCTCAAAGAATACAAAGCAGTTGGTATCAGTTCTGAGCTGTACTATGTTTTTTCTCTATGCACTCAAGAGTTCTGATTTGCCCAATGATGTCTTATTGAAAAGTGCCAAAATTGAGCCATTTTTAAGTTTGAACAGATTGTACATAATTCTGAAAGATTACAGATTTTCAGTCAATTAAATATGAAAAATTTATATATGAAAAATAATTTGCAATATATTAAATGGAAAGGATTTCTCACATGCTTATTTACCCATCAGATTTCTAATTTTTGTACACACAGTTTCCTGTTCAGGTTGGATACTGTTTAATGTAGTAATCTAAGCTTTCTGTATCTGATCTAAACTGAAAGTATCTTGCTATTAAGATGCTCCTAATAACTATTGCAGCAGAAAAAAAGATCAAAATGTTAGGGCCTTCTGTATTTTTATTCAAAACTTACTTACTTACATTTGTTGTAACTTCAGTCTGTGTCCTAAAATGTTCCTGTTCCTGAACTGCTGCTGATTGATAGCACACACCGTGTAGCATACACACTGTAGTATATTCAGACAGTAGGAATAAGCTGAGTCTGTCATAATTATATATGAGAAATTATGCTTCGTTGAATTTAGCTTTCTGTCATGATCTGTCTTCTAGCTGGTAATACAGCAAGGAAAAGCAGTTCATTGCAGATAGCAAAATCATGGTTGAAGACTATCAAAAGGTTGGGGGGAGGGTGGGTGGGTGGGGGTGTGTGTGTGTGCGCGTGCGTGCGCGCTCAAATATTATATCTAGAGTAAATGCTACAGTAAGACTGTGGACCCAGAACCCTTTAAATGGCTAGGTATTGGGATTTTTGCCAGGAAAACAATCTGCTATTTGGAAGGAGGAAACCCTGCCCTCTACTGGTGCAAGTCAAAGGAAATTGTCAAAATGGGGGGGGGGGGGCTGTAGGTAACAGTGAAAGTCTATGTTACAAAAATTGCATGTTTTTTTTGCTTGCGTTCTCTCTTTTGTTCTGGTCCAGGGATGATACAAGAATTCTGTCATCTGGGTCCTCAGAAGAGCAAAGAAAAATCTCTGGTAAAACTACCAGAAGTACTAGAGGTACCTCAAGGCTTTTCTACTCTAGGGGAAAAAATGTCTTAGCTGTATTGTAACAAGTAGACCTGATACCCGCACAAGGGCTCTGCTTCAGCTAGCTCTTTGCRTGCCGCAGAGCACAGCTGTGCGGTGGGCGCCCTGCAGTGCCCAAGTGCTGCTTCTCCTCCCTGCCTGGCCCACAGCTGTCCTGCTTCAGCCCAGTTCCCGCTGTCCCTGGTGGGTGGGTGCCAGGAAGAAGGGGGATGTGGGGATGCAGCTTCCTGGTGTCCCTTTCACTTCTCTGTCTCGTCATCCTCCTCCGCCCGCCCCGCTCCATGAGAGCGCCCAGAGGGCCGTGGGGAACAGCCGCCGGGTGCAAGAAAGGCTGTGGGTACTGGGTGGTGCCGCTCAGTGCCCTAAGTTGTCCCTCGTCCTTCAGGGCCCACTTCGTGGTACCTTGCATAGGTACGGATGCAGCCAGAGCAGACTGGGTGCAGTCCGTGTGTGTGCGCGCATGCGCAGCTGCACACTCCTGCTGCCTTGTTTCCTAGCTCCCATCCTTCACTTGTGCACAGGGGGACGTGTGTGTGTGTGTGTGTGTGCGCGCGCGCGCGCGTGTGCCCCCAAGGGGCACCCCTGGTGGGCAAGCTGACCCCCTGGGAGCAGAGCAGGCGCCAACAGCAGTGCTCCGTCAACCCAGTCACTCGAGCAGCTTGGGTTGAGCTGCTCAAGTCTCCTTCTAGCTGCTGTGTCCTTTCCCATGAGGGCCCCCTCTTAAATGAGAGGGCTTTATTTGAGGATTGATGGGACACTTAACACTAGAGCTATACCTGCTCTTATTTAAGGAGGTACCGTAATTCACATACGTTTTCATTCCATCATTGTGTAATGTGTTAAAAATACATGTGGGTTTTGTTTCAACAGATTCCATTGACGGCTGTCAAGATTCACCATATCCAGAAATTGATTCTTTTGTTCGCTCGTTGGTTAATAAAGATGGAGTGCAAGGAGGTAATAAAATCACTTTGCTATTTACATATAAATAAGTATTCTTACAGCAGTATTTTTAAACAATTAAACAATTATTTCTTTTCCAGGGATACGGCAATGGAATTATTTCTCTCTGGAAGAAATAATTGTGTATGATATTTCCAGTTACCGTTGGTGTGAAAATATTGGGAGAGCTCACAAAAGTAACAACATAATGTATGTTCTTTAACTCTTCAGTATTTACTTCAAAACAGCTTTGTTATTTTTCTGCTCTAGTGTTACTCTGCAAGAATGCTGTAAAGCTCTTATGGACAGAATCAGCACCTGTTAAAATTTCTGCTCTCTTGTTCTACAGAAGTACAACTCATTAAAAAAAATCCACTAATTTTACTTTGTGACAACTGAGCTTATATTTCTAATTTTTCTAAGAATTTATCTTCAAGCTATTTAAAGCATGTGGCTAGAGATGTTAACATACAAAGTAAAGTACATTAGAGCTATCAAATGAAGCTACTTTGATGCTTCTCAGCTAGGATGCTGAACAATAAAATAACAAAAACAGCCATTTCAAAATTCATATTCAGTGTATACTAAATTACATTCTTATATTATTAAAATAATAACTCCTCACAGGATTGCAGGCAAGATGAGTTTTGCTGGTGACTCTGACTTCTCCTTATAGTTTTAGCAACACTAAGTGTTGAAAAAGTCAAGGTCTTTAGATTACATCAGAAATGCCAGTGGATTGTTAGTAAAAATATTTACCGCTTAAAAAAATCATTTTGCATAAGCAACATTCAGAACAATTGAAAGGAATGTATTTTTGAGAAACGTGAGTAGAAAAAGCCCTACAACTACTAAGCTAGGTAAACTCTTGAAGTCATCTGAAGCTTGGTGTTTTCTGCAACACATCTGATGGACAACTAAGCTCTATCAGAGAATTTCACTAAAAAAAGCTATATAAAATCAGTATTTCTTTGCAACTAACAGCAGCAGCAAAATGTTACCCTACATTAGGTCATGCATGCTAATCTTGTTTTAGTGACTCTTAAGGAAGATGACTAAATGTCACTTGATCTTGTAAGAAATGTATTTTTAACTTAAGCCTGAAGTTTATTGGAAAAAATAACACGACTATGTTTAATGCAAGTATGTAATAAACAGGTCAGAGTGTGAAAACAATATCCATAGTTGAACAAAATCTGTTCATTTAGTGTTGGAGTTTCATTTTGTATTTATTCACTTTAGTTATGTACTGTTACTAAACACCATATTATTTCTAGGATTCTGGTAGATCTAAAGAAGGAAGTCTGGTATCAGAAGTGTCACGATCCAGTCTGCAGAGAGAAAAACTTCAAATCACAGAGTATGTATGTTTTCAAAGCAAGTAACACCCCAAAAAGTATTAATTACAACCTTATTAAATACCATGTATTTGCTTTAGGTTTTCCACTGCCACCTGGGATATGTCTCCCTTTTCTTTTCAGAGAGGTATGTGGTTTTGTCCTTGTTTTGTTAACATGCTAAAGTTCTTATGAGTAAATCTTTGTCTCTACAAGTCTTTGAAAATGTCTGCTAACCCGCTTTGTCTGCTGCAGTCCGTAGAGCAGCTGTGCTGGTGTAGTAGCTCCATGTATCAATGTTTAAGTTCTCCTGCAGCAGATCTAGCACAAAAACTGACAGCACAAATTCAGCTAGGCCTAACTCGCTAAGCTTGTTAGGTTGCGGGAATAATGCTAACTTTGTCTGGGGCCAAAGGTTTTCTTGTCTCTTCTTTCTGAATAGCAGTTCCCATTAGGTAACCCCCAAACCCAGGATAGGGTGCCACAGAAAAGCTGCCCAAGTTAAGCTTACTATACTTGTAAAATATAAGTGCTCCTGGAACAGCTGAGTGAGTAAAATCATGGTTCTTAGGTTTAGCTGAAAAGCTATCAGCGTTAGGAACAAGTAGCCTTAGAGATAAGGCAGAGCAGGAAGCAAAACTCAGTGAGACCAGTCGCAGCACTACCCGTGTTCCCAGAAGCCTGGCAACAAAGCTTCTGAGCAGGCAGAACAATGGTTCTCACACAGGAGTTCAGTTTCCAGTGATACTTCTATATGAAACGCTTTTCTTTCATAGGTGTTAGCAAAACAAGCACACCAACTCTTTTGGTAACATAAATATGTATGTGTGTGGATGTCTCTGAAGGATTTAGAGATACTTTCAGTGCTTGATATACTGAAGTACAACTGATTAATATTTAATTACGCTGATTTTAAGTCAGTGACTCTCAAATGCAAAGTTCCTGTAACTCAGTTATGTCTACCCATAAGGCAGAATATTTACACTGGCCTAATGCCATCCCTAGATCCCAAGCCCTGAACACAACAGTCCTCCCCACAGAGCAGGTCATAGAAGCTTAGCTGCACTATTAACAGCTCTGCAAAATGGTACAAGTTCTACTTAAGGAAATTTAAATACATTTTCAGACCTTGATATATCCTTAAAGAGACATTAGACTAGTTTTAGTGTTCTAGAAAAAAATGAGCAGATTTCTATTGCTATTTAAACAGGCTTCCATAGTGTACTGTAGCTGTAAATTAAATCTCCTAGAAAAGTGTTTTGTTGCCCAACTTTCTATAGTATCCATTATATGTGACACTTACTTGCAGAAGTCCAACACTAGTTGGACACAATTTTCAAATTAGCAGTTAAAAGGATGATTATTTGCATATGGAATAAATAGTGGGCTTTTTTTTCTAAAAGGAAGAAGAATATATGCTAATGGATGAAAGTGAGAACAAAGAAGAAAAAGTAGACCTGCATTCTAACTGTTTAGAGTTGTCAGAATGCTCACTATTTCAAGAAAACAGCTTGTCTAGAGACTTCCCGTTGTCGGATGCTCTGTGGGACAATGCAAGCGATGATGCCTGGTTCTTGGAAGCTACTGATGATGTGGAACTAGCTGAAGCTGCAAATAATAGTCTGAACTGTGACACAGAAGAAATTCCTGACGAAGTTCTTCTGGAAGCTTTAAGGAAACAGGATACTTGTGCACAGACTTAGCCAACGAACAAATCCATACCCATGAAGCTTGCTTTAGTACAATGTTCCACAAACGGTACTGCAGTGCAGTTCAAAAGCTCTTCCTGATCTGTATAACAGACCTAAGTAACTGCTGTAAATAACAGCTTCTTGCAACTGGATGATTTTAAACAGGGACAAAAAGATCATGAAAGATTACCCTGGGGCCAAGCAGTACTGGACTGAAAACTCTTCATGAATGCTACTTCAAGTAGTTTTGCACTTTAATACTTGCTGCTGTGTGGTTTCCTATTTTGTTAGCTGTATGTCCAAATTTTATTGATGAGCTGTGTAAAAACAATTTCTTCAATTCCAAGAGTGGGAGGAATTTTTCATATACAAATTTAATAAAAAGCTTTGTCTATCACTGTCTTAACCAAAGTCAATGTGTTCTCTTTAAAAGTATATATTGGTTTCAAAATTACATTACTTACATAGCCCAAGGAGATTAAAATCTGACATTTTTAGACCAACACAAAAATTGTGATGGTAACTGGAATTGGTATCTTATTCAAAGAGTGTCAGTAGAAATAAGTCTTTATACAGACTATTTAACAGTAGAAAGTTTCTGATTGTCACTAATTTCTTTTATGCATTGAAGCTAAAGTACAGCAGCAGTGATTAAACATACCTTAATCACTGTCCATTCTAATAATTGTTCCCAATTAATTTCATTAAGTCTATTTAAAAGCACTTAATGTTTCTCTGATAACTTCTCTTTTTGTACATCCAGTGCCTCTTGCAATCTCGCATTAATATTCTTAAAGTGTCTTTCCATTCCTAGAATTTTCCGTGATTCCACCAGAAGAGCAGGGAGGCTGGAAGTTCCATACTGTTTTAAAAAAATAAAGTTAAAAATTTAACTCATATAAAACAAACATTTCCATATCTGTATTTATACATACATACATACATAYATGTATGGTGTAATGTGTCTTGTAAAAGTGAAAAACAGCAAGCTCTTTAGAAGTCTCCTGAAGTGGAAGGAGTTCCAGGACTACCTGAGGAAGTTATTCTAATGATAAAATACAACTGTGGATCCTACTGAGCATTAAACATATTACAAAACAAATATGCAAGTACCAGAACTATCTCTACCTTTGACCAACAACAAAGTTATTTCTTATGGCTAATCTTTCTTCAAGTTCTTAAAAAGTGTTAAACCTGAAGATGACAGTTACATTTCTACATCCTCGACATAGACATAAAGCTCTATTTCTGAAATGTCTGAACTAACGTGGTTTCCAACATGAGACAGAAGTGCATGAGCCATTACAATATCCCTAGAGCACTGATTCTCAAGTTGGTTCCACAAAAACCTATTAGATAATAGTTAACAAAATATCACTGATAGAAGTGCTTGTCAATTCAGGGAGGAGCAAGGCAGGGGGAGGGCAGGGGTTGACCCAAAACCAGTTCAGAAACACAAGCAGAATTTTTACTTACTACTACTTTTTCTTTAGGGTTTTCTTCTCTGTAATCCAAACAGTCTTGCTGTAGCTCCTTTAAATCAGTAAGGAAGCGGGTTGCGTGTCTCAGGGAAGACTCCCGCTCCTGTAACTCAGCATATTCTCTCTGCAGCTGTTTCAGTTGTGGCTCAGTTCTGAAAAGAACGATGCTTTGACGACCGTATTTGAATATTTGTTTCGTGAGTTACTGTGAACCTACTTCCCCTGAAGACTTAAGAGGTTGGTCAGCAATATTAAGACACACTGAGCAGAGGTAAGACAAACTATATAAGCAGAGCAAATAGCCTATTATTTAAACAGGTGCATGGGTCCAAACCCACAAAAGACTGGTTTTCCCACATCTCACTTTAAAGACCTAGTTTAACAGTAGCTCCAGTCTCTCTTAAACACTTACTTAGGTTTTGGCCTGTGAAGTTTCTTAAATACCTGATAATCTGCCTCTGCACGTGTTTGCGTAGAGGCTGAGCTGTTCAGTACTTATTGGGAAGCACAGTCAGGATCTCTAAACTGAAGAGCAACAGCCATTTTCACTTAATAGTGTGGCCACAGAAAAGCTTTCTTAAAAGATGATCAAAGGGTTAAAACACAACATAGGAGAAAAGTGAAGACAGCTTGCAGCATGAAGGGGTTCAAACCCTGTAATTATTCCTTCTAGTGAAGCTGTCCATAGTACTGTAAAGAAAAGAAGGGTCACACAGCAACAGAGAAAGAACTTAACACACCTTTGTGGATCCAAGTCCATGTATGAGATAGGTAGCTTCAATACAAAGCTTGTCACTAGTACGTAACTGGTTTGGGGGAAATCTAAGAAATGGTTCTTCAAAAGAAAATGATTTTCTAAGTTTGGTGTTTTATATTTTAATGATACTTAAACATCAAGTTGAAGAAGGGGAATTGTATGTCTTAGTGGAATACCGTGTATTCAGAGGCATTCCTGCCACACTGCAGAGGTAAAATACATTCTCTCACCCTCAGGGACAAAAGCCACCACAGAACCTTTGTAAATGCCGATTCATCACCTTGGCAATTCCAAGCGTCATTAGTACTTTTCTTATGAACGTACAGATGAAATATGCCCCCAGTAACTGAAGGTAGCAAAGAGAGCTTGTGAAAATGACTGTATCTAGGCAATCGAACTATGGAAAGGAAAGGTTATTATAAGCTTCTGATAAATACAGAAATGGATATAGAAACAGGACTACAGAGTTTCAAAGTAAAATGAGAGAACAAAAGTTACTGAATTTTAAAATATCAGACTCTGACTCCTTAAGTTCTTCTGGCTCTTACCGTACAACATTAGAAACATACCCGATTAACTCTTCACTAACTTGCAACAGTCGCTGCCTTTTCTTCTTGATGTCTGCTGTTACCTGTAACAGTAAGTGAGAAAAACATTTGAAAACTTTATAGAACTTCAAGGGCAAACAATGTAAATCTCGCTAGCTTTTTTTTTTCTTTTGGGTTTTTTACTTCTGTTCTAAATGTGGAAGATTCCAAAATACCAGATTTTATAAACTACACTATTTAAAACTACTAAAATACTAATTTCAAAGAGCTTTACAGTGTCAAAACTCTTATCTCCATCCAAAATTCTCTTAAGGAGCACTGGCTTTACAAGTATACAAAAGGAGTTTATAGCATTTTGAATGCCAATATGCCAACTCCAGCAGGTTTTTTGTCTGTTTAAGACGACATACTAATATGAATGTGTTTGATATGATTTCCATAACTAAGGAACTAAGCAAAGCTAAGGCATTTTTTAAACATCTTGCTATAAATTTAAATTTAGCAACTATAAAACTGAGATGCTAGTGTAAAACAAATGTGTAAGAGGAGGAGAGAGTGAAAAGAGAGCAAGAAAAGGAAAAAGAGAGCGAGAAAAGGAAAAAGAGAGAAAGGACAACTCTCCCTGCCTGAGAATGCTGAATGCTAAATGCATATTTAGAAATTCACTGCAATGAAAGAGTGCACTTACCTAATACCTCAAATTAATAAGACTTTCAGGAGTTCACCTTTGGCCTATTAAATGCCACCTCCCAGAATAAACTTTCAGTTGACTTAACATGTTTACTGAGGAAATTAATTTGTGTGTGCTGTATGTGGTTGCTGAATAGGTTAAAAATATGTAATAATTTTTAAAAAGTTACATTCAAGAACAAAGTAGAAACTTCAATATTGTATGTTTGGTCCAATTGTTCTTTTGTGCTTCCAATTACCACAGGATCAGAAGGCTTCAGATTCGCACAACAGTTGGAGCTTGGAAGGGACCTCTGGAGATCATCTGGTCTGACCACCCTGCTCAGGCAGGGTCACCTAGAGCACGTTGCCCAGGACCGTGTCCGGTCAGGTTTTGAGCATCTCCAAGGACAGAGACTCCCCTGAAGAGCCCAGGGGGCGGGAAGATCTCTGGCCAACTCCCTCAAGACAGACCAAGCATGCCAAAACCGCATCTCCAGCAGACAATGCCTAACCTGCTCGTAAGCGTACCTGCTGTGGGGTACTCACCACTTTTCTAATTAAGCCCCCACAGTGCTGCTCTGTTCTTGTACGAGTTCGTCCAGCTTTCTAGATCTCCATTGTTGCATTTCAAATTGCTTACTACTTGCCCTGAATGAACTGGAATTCTTTATCGCCTTCCTCCACACAAACATCTTTCATATATTTACAACATTTATTTCCTTTAATGTCTCCCTTTAAACTAGGCAATCCAGTTCTTTCCTCACAGGTCATATATTCTAGACTTTCCAACAACCTTTGCTGCTCTCTTCTGGACTTTCTTATGTTCGTTTATGTTTCTTGAAGATTAGCTGCCAGTGTTTAACTGACGCTCCAGAGGCCTCACCAGTACTTACTAAAAGAAGAGTAATTCATGCTACTGTTTTTCTTTTTACGCAGTATAACAGTGATTTATGTGCAGTTTCTGATCCATTATATCTCCTCAGATCATTTGCAAAAAACTCTAGCAGTTCCCTGTACTCTATTTGCGTAACTTATTGTTTAGCACAGTGCACCTCTCTCTGAATTGTTTTATTTACTTAGTTAACTTACCAAAGTTTAACTCACCTCTGTATGCTGTACACTTAATCTAGTGATAGCACATCTTCCAAATATGTATTTACCTTAGCATTTTTTCTCTTCATGTTCTTTAATTCCTGGACTTCCATTATCTACAGAGAAAAAGAAGCATCACAGATGGACTGCAGACTCTGATTTCGCTATACTCCTGCCAAAATTACTTTGGAATAACAATGAAAAGCCACCCAAAACACTCTGGTTCTAAGAAAAATCACAAGCGAATCAATTGTGTATCAATTCTTTCCCCTCTCCGTATGCCAGAGGAAGACTGTTAGAAAAATTAGTCATCTTGTACCAGTTAGTCCAAGTAATACTCCCTAGCTTATCTTTTCTGTATCTTTACATATAATGTATAAATCTAGTAATTTTAAAACTTGTAATGAATCATGTAAAACAGACCTACAGTTTTAGCATTTACTTATTTCACTTATGACAGCTTCTACGAGTTAAATTCCTATAGAATTTCTTCAGCTTGTTGTGATTAGCTGAGGTGAATTCTTTGTCTTCCCAGGTGGGTCTTTTACAGTTAGGTCTGAACTGTTATCTAGGACAGATTATTCTCCATACACAATATGCTAGAGGCCTCTTGGAAGAGCCCTGAGGTCAGGCTACTACACGCAAGAGTGGCTGAGATGTAATATTCAGAGTGATTATTCAATCTCTGAAAAATCCAACCATGAGCTTTTAAAGCAATGCTTTACATAACTGCTTATTCACATTAGGCAAATTTCCAATTCTACTGTATAATACTTTAGATAGGACAAATACTTCAAGATTATTGGATGGTTCCCTGTTCTCAGAAGCTGAAAACTTTACTATGTACTTGCATGACAGCAGCATTTTGTCTAAATGTATTTCTTATGAAAGTTAGCAGAGGAAGCAAGTCATAATCTACATACAATTAATTGTAGTTTTTAATTATTTAACCTGACAAGTGATACAGACTTTGAAGCATCTCAAAATGTACATGTAAAGGACAGTATAAAAGCACAGGCATTCAACTGCAATGTAATATGCAGCCCTATAATCACTACTGTAAAATTGTTCCTATTTATTGCGTACTTACAAGATCAGTTATTTGGTCCTTGAAGCCAGAACAGAAGCCATCAATAGCCTTTCTGCAAGTCTTAGAGTCTACTCCTTGTCTGGAGAAGTCAGAAGGATAAAACAAACCCATCCGGTTTAGTTAAGGAGAAATCTTCTGAAAACATTCCTTTGAGTTACAGTATTAATAGAATCCAATATTAAGTCTTTAGCAGAGCAAGCAACTGCAGATCTTTTACATACTAGCAATAACCTAGTTTGTCCAATGGAAAATATCAGCTGAGATATGTTGTTCTTATATTTAGAAAAATATCAAATTCTTGGAGACCAGCTCCCTCAGATCACAGATTAAAAAGCATTTATATCACATAAATCTGACTATCATTAAAATAACAGTAGAACATCACTACTAAGTATGTCATTTCCTAAATGACAGCCTATTAGCAAAAATGCATTTGTTTTTCAAAACTTTATATTCAGCCACAGGAAAACAGAATATTTACTTGTAATCTGCTGCTATCTTCTCAAATTCAGCAAGAACAACATCCAGTTCTGTAATATCTTTGGGAAGTCTCTTCAGTCCTTTGGGACACCAAATTCGTACAGAACCTGGGCTATCAACAACTGAAACAACAGAATAAACACGCACATTACACAATGCAGGTACGTGTTCTAAAATAACAGAAATGTTATGTGCCCACTGTTAAAACAGCCTTCTAAAAGTTACAAATATCTTAACAAGAAACTTGAAAAAGGGGGAATACATTTTTTTTCCACTTGTCTTAGGCTGATAAATTACATTCAATTATTCAAACTTTGAAGTGTTTTAAACAAATTCATCATGTACAATTTATTTCTCAATTTTTCATCATTTCAATATGAAAGCCTAGGAGCATTTTATTACACTAACTGATAAAGAACATAGTATATTTTTGATTTAATTGTTTATCCTGCAAAGACCATCAGCCTGAGTTTGGGCAATCTGAAAGGAATTATGAGTTATTATAACATATCTGTATAAATTTCACATTAATACCATACATGCCTCAAAAAAAGCTAAATGCCAGTAAACTTTGCAATAGTTGTAAGTGATTTCATAAAAAGTTAAAACATATTTCTTCATACACTCCCAAATGGAAAGCTGGGTACTTGAATGTAACAGGGCAAAATCCAGATGAAGCGAGAGGACATCTGAGAAATAGTTTATCCATCCCCAAAAAGCCACAGTCAAAGCTCCGTATCTCAGAGGTCTTCAGCGCCAGCCACTGTGTCTACTTGGTAAGGCAGGGGGCACTCCTTTGAGTGTCCTGGGAGCTCCAGCCACCCAGACCAAGGGACGCACTGTAGTACGCTACTGCTCTGTACCCCTGAACCCAAATTTCCTTTCAGAAGAGGCCAGGCTGTGCGTAAGGGATAATACTTGCCTTGGCCTTACCGTACCAGCAGGGTAATAAGTAAGGCCACAAACGTGAGCCTATGGGACCAGAACTCTGCAGCACACTACCCCTCAATTTAACCATCATTAACAGGTGTCAAGACTCAAAATAAAACTGATCCCCCACATTTCTAGAAGCAGAATGACACTAGATATCAGAAATTGAAACCACTGACTTACAGAAAAGCATTCATCACTAATAAAGAAAAGCTATACAGAAATTATGAAAAGTCTACCCTTGCCAGAAGTGCCTAATGAAGTCTTCTCTGAAGGCCGCTTCTTCCTTTTCTCTGGGAATTCAGTAGTATTCTGAGCCTTTTATAACATAAAATGCAAGTTAACTTTAAAAAACAAGCACTAGGTTCACTCATTTAAAATTCTGAAAGATAGCAATTATGTAGGAGCAAGAGTAACATGACTGAAATTTTAGTAATGTTTGCCTATTTCAACAGAATTACTGCACAGTGATTACATTGCCAGTGCAGCTGCCTGCCTGCCTGCACTGACCAACTGACCTGTCAGCATTGGTTGCACAGAAGGAGGAACATTTTAAGGAGCATAATGCCTCTCAATTCAGCCTTCCTTTTACCTTGCTCTGGCCAAAAAGCTACTCCTCTCTTCTCTTTCTTTCATACAGGCTACTGATTAACAAAGAATCAGATCTTGGAAGTATTTTTGTTATTTGAGAAATCTGCACTTGGAACAACTTTCACCTTTTGGACATTCGTCTTTTTCTTTTCATCCAGTTCACCATTTTCTGAAGCACCATTCCTTGACGTCAACACATATGGTAGCTTAGGCTTCATTACAGTGGTCTTGGATAGTCTTGATACCTAAGTGGAAAAAAAATCCAAATTAACATTAATGTTTTTAAATATTTCTCAGCAGGAAATATTTTGTCTAATCTGAGTATAAAAAGGTGTAGTCATTCCCACTGTTAACAGTTTTCTGATCAACAGCTCCTCTCTACCTTCTTTTTCACCTATATCTGTCCCAATTCATTCTCAACTTTGAGTACTTCCCAGGACACCATCAGTAAATTCTATAATAGCGCTGTGTATATGCAGTTTACTGATGAAAAACTAACACTATATTGAATTTTACAACATGAATTTCAAAATTTCAAAGAATTTCAACTTATTTTTTAAAAAGGCTTCTGTGTAAACTACTGCATAGGTTCTTAGATCATAGGCATACTTTCTGAAGTATGCAGACAGGTGCTCTTTCTCTGTGTGTCTGTATGCTAAGTGGGCCAAAAACACTTTACAGTACTTACAGTCTAAGTGTAAAAACACTCAGCTAAGAAACAACCAGTTTTGAATAATTCCAACATATATTCAAAATCAATTGTATCAGTGAAAAATTCAATCTTCTCATAAATATGTTCTAGCTTCAATACTGAAAAAGTACTGAAACAGCTGGTTATTACATTCCCTGTTGACATTCCTCAGTGTAGCTTTAAGCACTTTGCTCAATACTTGGCCACCTCACAGGAATACTTTGAGGAGTAGTTATTCAGGATACAATCAAGGATACAATTAAGTATTAGGAAACGCTAAGAAATAAATGAAAGGTCTCCCTCTCCCTCACCATGTCTAAGGCAAGTGAGGCATGAACTAAGTTAAAAATAAATTGATTGACACACTCATACTACTTATTTCAATACCATATTCTCCTTAAGGGGCTCATCTTCAGCATCACCTGCTTTGAATCTGTGAACACCATCTGCAGACGTTTTCAAGTGAAGTTTTCTTTTACTAGGGGAAATAAAAAGAAAAGGAAAAAAAGACATGTAAACTCACTACTCACTCAGAAAGAATAGTCTTTAACTGTACAAATAAAGAAAACTTAGGTTTGGGAGAATATTTTGTACCACTGTGTCAGAGTCTGTTTGTGGCTCTTAAATCAACTACATAAAAAGCTGCAAAGAGCATAAAAGGGAACAGGATCTTTATCCCTCACCAACAACCCTATGGAAATTTATAAACCCAGTACTAACTGAGCACTAAGATAGCCATGATGTTTAGAGGAGAAACTTAGAAACAGGGTCAAAATTACCATATAGGGGATTTTAGAAGGAATACAGAAGGCTTCCTTGGTGTTGGGGGGGGGGTGGGTAAAGGGAAACACCTTCATACAAGCACTATTATTTTCTTGAAAAACTATTTCAGATTTAAACCAATCTGTTTAAGAAATAAGAAGCACAAAAACCCTTTCATTAAAAGTAAAATTTTAGAGCTAATTAAACTATATCTTAACAAAGCAAATCAATTTACCTATTCTTCAGTATTTTCCATTTTTAAATTTTAAAGACAACAGCACTTAAAGGACTAATACCTCACAAAGGTATTTTTAAATCCTTTCTCTAGATCCCACGCAATCCTTTCATTCAAAAATGCACAACTATTTAAGTGTGAAAGTCAATACACTGCTAACATCAGGCAGCCCATAAATTCTTTTCTCATTTCTTTTTTTTAAGCCTCCAATCCTGCTCCTACTTATTCTTTTGGTTTGTCATCTGGGAGGTTTTACATTAAAAAAAAAAAAAAAAAAAGTTTAATAAGCTGTTAGTGAACCCTGACAAACAGAATGCTTTCTCCATTTAACCTGAAAATTCTAAAAATTAAATTAAAGGGTGGCAATTATTTTTTTCAACAAACCTTTTTTCTGAATTCTTCCTCTGAAGCCTCCAATCCTGCTCCTACTTATTCTTTTGGTTTGTAATCTGGGAGGTTTTTACATAAAAAAAAAAAAAAAAAAAGTTTAATAAGCTGTTAGTGAACCCTGACAAACAGAATGCTTTCTCCATTTAACCTGAAAATTCTAAAAATTAAATTAAAGGGTGGCAATTATTTTTTTCAACAAACCTTTTTTCTGAATTCTTCCTCTGTGAATCTGACAAATCACTAAGTGACTCATTCTCTGAATGTTCTTCTCCATAAGCATCCACAGCAGTACTGTGTAATGGATGATCTATAAAGGAAATAAGCCGTATGAAAATTGTTCCCATCTGTTCAGGCAAAGACTACAGATTTAATAGCACTGCAAGCCATTCAACATTTACTTAAAATTTTTGTGGTTTGCTCCCTCTTATAAATGACATCTTTTTAAAAGCATTACTTGAAAATTAAGAAAAAAAAAGTAGTTTTAAAGATGTATATGGTAAAAAGTTTCATAGTTCATATATTCATCTACCTGTTATTCCTTTACAAACAGAAAGCAGAGGTGCATGAAAACTCAGCAGCTGCATATGCCATATAGCRAACAAAGCATTTTCTACATTTATTTAAAGCATCTCTCTTTGCTACAGCATGTATCAATCCTCTGCACATTCACAGAGCTACTTTCTAAATTCTAACTTTTCTCTAACTGATTTTAGCTACTATATTGGATGCTATAAGAAGACAGTTAACAGATGCTACAGAAAGCTTGTAATAGTTGAGTTCTGGCAGATAACCACCAAAACAGCAAAAAAACACCAAGAACTTTAGCTTGCCTTCCATAGCATAGACTTCTCTTTTTTTCATGCTATCCAAGAAAATTTAGTGTTAGTTTACGTGAGCATCTTCCTTTCTATAGTTCTTAATCCATACCACAGAAGTGAAAAAAAATAAAAGTTTTCCATTTTGCAGCCCTTCCCTCATGCATGCCACCACCCCTTTGCTATACTTTGCCTTATAGTTCACTTTTTAACATTGTCTATGGTAGTTTTATATAAATTTCTATGATTTTCTTACAAAGAGTAATAAATATCACAGCTGAGAAAGAGCTCTTAGCATTATCTTGACAATTTCTAACTAGAGTTCTAGAAAGATTTCTTACTACCTCTGAAATACAAGATTTTTAAAAATAAAGAGGACCTATACACAGAAGCTTCTATTCCATCTAAGTTAAGAGATTCTTCAGCACACACCTTGAGACACAGATGTCTCATTGCATGAGTCTGATATGAAGTATGGAAGTAGTTTTAATACTTCATCAAAATTAATGTTCTTTTGATTTAAAACTTTTTAAGTGACACTTGAAAGTGGCAGGACAGTATCCTTGTGAAGATATCAGTTTGCTATCATATACCTTCTTAGAATAGCAAAAGTTTCACTTCACAGTTTGTGTTATCTAATAGAGCATAACTGAAGAAATGGAACCTTCTTTAAACTCTTATAGGCTTGCAATGTCACACTGTGTAAAATTTTTGGAGTTCAGACTATAAAACCTGAATAGCCAGTATTTTTCATCAGTTTTTACATGGCACGTATTACTGCATTATTCTAGTTACTTCCTAAACAAGAAAATGTAAAAACTTCAAACAAAATGTTTTCTGTCTCTCCTCCTCATAATCCTTGGCAAAGAAACAGTATCTTTTCCGAAGTAAACGTTCAGATATTCTGCACATATGGTTAGTTCATAAAAATTATGCATTAAGTGATATATAAGTTAATACCAACCAAATGAATCATCGGGCTCCCCAAGTTCCTCAGTTTCTGCTACCTTCAATATTCTTGATAAATCTGGTTCGTCAGGAGGAAGTAGTTTCCTTTGAGGGCGGGAGCGGACTCCGTATTCCTGAGTGGGTATTAAATCATTTTCTAGTTCATCCCACTTTTTGAGTACAAGACGTATTAAATACGATAATAATTTTCAAGAACCTTTGACCAGAAATACACTTAACTTAGACTATATTGACTACAGAGCTACAATATAAAGTATTTGGGACATATTTTTATATCAGGCTATATTTTTTGCGTAGGAAAAATGATAGTATAAAACTGGCGTATCCAGTTGTTTTGTATTACACTGTAGCATGAACTTTACCTTATTTTAAAAACTCAGATACGTAAACTTAAAAATCTTATAGCAGCCCAGTAACTAGTTTCTGTGATCTGTGGCCTATTTCTTTTCAGACGTTAAGCAATATTGTCTGCCATCCATACGCATACATAAATTTCCACCTTTGGCTAAAGTCAGTTGTGTAACAGCACCTCAAAAGTTTTCTCATAGTACTAAATACAGACACGTCAAGTATTTCCTCTTTAAGCTGCTCTCTTTACTTTCACACAATTATTTCCAAATTTCTGCTGTTTTGAAAACTAAGAACCCATTTTGCCTAATCAAGTACTATTCCTAAAATTAACAAAAATACATCCTAAACTTGCAATAATACAGAGTCCAAAAGAAAGAAAGTTCCCAACTTCAGTGTGAGCAAAGCTCTGCATTAGCATACAGATATCAGCCTACAGGATCAATGTCATAATGGATAGCATATTTGAGGTTACTGTTTTAATTAAGCTCAAAGTAACAAAACCTACATTGAATTTACTTCTGGAATTTCTCTTCATTTTTTTCTTTGAGGACATTTTGCTGTTAAATATACGTAGTTAAACATACAATTGAAGATAACGCTACTGAAAGAGAGTCCCCAGTATAAATCCCCTTTCTTCGTTTTGATACCTGCAAGGGGCAAGAGAAGGAAATACGTGTTAACCTATTTATTGCAACTTGTTTGAGCAGCCACACTCGTTTTACACAGTCAGCCCGGTGCTTCACACAGCACACGAACGCCAGTAACAGGGCCCGCTTACCGAAAAGGTAGAGCACGACGGTATTTCCACTTAGATCTTAATTCGTTTCATAAGCGACACCGTCCCGAGCCGGCTCGGACAAGCCACCTCGAGCGCGAGCCGGCCCCGCTCGCGGCCTCCACCTGCGCTGGGGCTTCTGCCCACGCCAGGCAGCGCCCCGCGGACACGCGGCCCCCAGCTCCGCGCCGCGCCGGTGCCGGCTCGGGGCCCCTCCTCGGCCCGCCTCGCGCCGCCCTCGGACCCACCGGCCGGCAGCGGCGGCGCCTTCCCGCCGCGGTTCGAKCGGGAAGCGCCGCCTCTTCCTCCCGCCGCACTCGCAGGCGGSGAAGGAAGCCGTTGCGCCGGTGGGCGGAGCCTGGTGACGTCGTAACGGTCGCGGCGCGAGGCGGCGGTTGTAACGGTCCCCGCAGGGCGGGGCGAGTTGGGGCTCTCCTACGCCTCGCGTCGGGGCGCTGGCGGAGGGCGGCGGTTCCCCGCGGTAGCCGCCCGCTGTGCGGCTGGACGCGGAAGTACACTCGGCTGCGCCTKTTGTCGAGCGAGCTTTTCCTTAAGCAGCTTATTGCTGTATCTCATCACGTGAGGTCATCACAGTGTGATGGAGGGTGGAATAAAGCTTATTTAGGCAGCAAAACGCATGTTAGCAGCAGTAACTGTGCAGCTGGAACATGCTCTGCAGCTGCTAGGGCTCTCTTCCTCTCCCGCAGCCCCAGCCGAGCACTCAGGAAGCTCTCAGTGGTGCGCTGCTCCCTCCTACACTCGGTGGCAGTTCCTAAGTTGGTTCAGGCAACAGCTCCGTAGGGCTGAAACAGGGAAAAAGCATGTGGTCCAGTTGTTGCAAAACGATTGGATCATATTCTAAAAATAGTTAACTAGGCATTRCATGCTTCCTGGGACAGGCAGCTGTGTGCAGGGCTTTCTCTGAAGGCCTGATAAACGTGCAGGAGCACATACGCACTCATCATCTGCAGCTTAAGGCACACACCCTGGGACATAGTGAGCACTCAGGGCACCTTCCCAAACTGTGTCTACAAACTAGTACTGCTGAGCTATACAGTGCTTGCCTGCACATCAAGAAAAATCAGTGAGATCACTTCAATGATCATCTGTGGGCAGAAATATAGTAGTTCAAAAATTCAGACTATAGTGCAGAAATATTACTTGGTATAATGGGGTGTCAAAACAAGGGGGATTAAAATTTAGAACTTATACAGTTGCAGATCTCTAGCATGTAATTACCTACTAGTTAAAATAAAGCAGGGTTGAACCATTTGTCAATAGAACAAGATCCAATTTCCAAATGGAGGAGGTGGAGAAGAGACTTTCCTTTTCATGCCCCATCTCTYCTTCCTCTACAGATAGAGTCTGTTCTTCTAAAGATCCCTCTCAGCCTCCCTCTCCACCTTAAACTAATCTAGTAAACTAAAACACTTCAGGAGTTCTCTTTATACTTTAAGCTGTTAGCTGAAACATGTTGCCTAAGATTACCAACCTCAGCTCAAAGCAGTAATAAGACAGTACAGCTTTGTGTAGTGATAAATAGCTCCTTCAGAGTCTCTCCAGCCAAGATCACCAAGACACCATAGAAAAGTTTCTTTCCTGGAAGGGGATGTGTTAAGAACATACCTTAAATCCAGCTCTCAAGTAACATTTAGCCATTTCAAAGGAGATGTGTGGAGGCACTCATCTCCAGTTCAGGCTGTCTTTCCAAGTAGCATATATGCATCTTGAATTACAGCATTGAATAACACCAGCTAAAACTTTTCAGGTTCCTTCAGTAACAAAWCACTAACAAAGAAACATACAAAATTACTCAAAAGGATGGAGTCTACCCTAGCTAGGAGCAGAGGTGCATTTATTTTACAGTACCATTAAGGCTGTTTTAACCATCATCATGGTGTTTCATCCTGATGCTTCATCTACCATGGCCAGATAAACTGCACAGGCAAACTTTTCATTTCATACCCAAAGCTGAAAGCCAAATACATAGTATTGTGGGATGGGAGGCAAGGGAGGGAAGACTGGGCAGGTGGGAGAACCCAAAAGCAGCTTAAGAGTTTAAGACTGCAGACTTCATTCACACACACACAATCAAGTTTGACAACTAAGTTGTCATAAGCAGAAACCTTCAGTAAAGAATACTGATGAAGTAGGCTACATATGATAATACCCCTTTCTTACAGATACTGGCCAAGAATTTATATATATCAGATCAAAGCAGGAAGTTACCTTTCAAATGTGAAGTGTCAACAACCAGCCTGTGTCCAGTATTAAGTAGTATGTTTATAGTAATGGAGTTTTACAGCTTGTCAGAGTTACCAAATTACACCTCAGGTTGTTAGCCAGCAGTATTTTTCCTTGACAAAGAAACACATCAAGTTGAAATGCAGAAATATTTATTTTGGTTTCCTTCATTGGTTTTGAAAATTGTTTTGGTTTTATAAAACATAGAAATAGCCAACACTAAGCAAACATTTGAATTCCAATGTAAAACTACTGCTCTAACAGTTGACTTGGATTTGTGTACCATAATTGCACACATGTATGAAATTACGCTGCAGAGTAGTGCATTACAATCACACACAAATCTTAGTGCAAACCTTGTTGTGCTTGTATTTTACATATATCCATTTTTTCAAAAAACAGCAATGAATGCTAATGCAAAACCAACTGTTAGATTTATGCTGTAATAAGGCTTATTTCTGCTGATTCTCAAACAAAAGCTAGACTAATAGTTCTGTATTTTATCTGGGAATTTAAGTTTTTATCCCTAACAAATAGCTATCCTGTACCAACACACAATTTTGTTGGCATTTTTTGAATACTTCCAATTGCTGCAAAGCATCAGGCAGAAACATTCTACCTGACCTATTTCAGTAAAGAATACTCAGTGGCTCATTAAGCATAGAAAACCTCAGGTTATGTCAGAAGCTGTTCTGCTTATACAGGATCTGATACATTTAAAGTAATGCAATTTAAATGTATRYATACATTTAAATTGCATTACTTTAAATGTATGTTCATTGCAGGGGAAGAAGTGGCTAGAACAGGTGCATGTTTACCTGACTGTTAGCATAGCCCATCCTCTTGAATGGTTTTATTTTTAGATCTCCAGTTTTCTTGCCAGAGTTAGGGTCCGTTCAGTTACAGGGCTGGCATCTCTGGAACTGTGTTAATGTAGTAAAGGCTGCATTGCTTAATTAACTGCATCCACATTCCTAGTACAGGAAAACTAAATGCAGATTTACTCTGGAGAACTTATACGAACCAGTCTCATTTGAACCAGTCTCCTTTGAGTGATGTTCCAGCTTCTACCTTAAAAAAGTAAGCCTCAAAACTCCTGTCTGGRGGCACAGAAGGGAGAGTCACTCAGATACCTTGCCCCAGTTAGTATTAGGGCTAATGCAAGATGTGATACCAGCTATACAACTGTGTTTTTACAGATTAACTAATCCTTCCCAGGATGCAAGATACTTAGAGGCATTTTTCAAACCTACTAAATCCTTTTGGAGTTGACAACCGCAAGGTACACTGCAGACAGCAAACATGCTGGCAATAAGAGAAAACCTTAGCTCCTTGGTTAAGGAGCCTTCCATTTTTGGCCAAGTAAATCTTAAATAACTTACACATAGTTACCATTTATAGTTAAGGCTCTTTTTGGAAATTGTAGGTCACCATAAAAACAATATGCAACACAACTTGACAGTAAGGCAGTGTTCCATTTCTTCAATGTTCCTATGGCAAGTACCCATTTTTGTACAAGTTAATGATTGCACAGTTTCCTTCCTTATGTTTGCTGTAGTCAAATTACAGATATGAAGGTCAGCAGTAGACATCAGATGTGTGCCACTTTCCTCAATCCATTCGCAGTTACATTTTGGCATTAGCATAGAGTTCATCTATCTGTGACTTGAAATATTTTCGTAGTTCTGGTCTCTTTGCCTTCAGTGTTGGTGTGAGCAGGCCATTTTCAATAGAAAACATTTCTGCATGTATGGCAATGTCTTTGACCTGGAAAATACACAGTTASTAGCCAAGCTACACCCCTTTGAAAAGGTAAGGCTAAACAGGGGTGGGGGCACAATTCTCAGACATCATAACAAAAGCCCATCACTTAAAATTCCCATATGCTAATTAAAACCAGTTATGGAAGAGTTTTATTATATTGTTATACTGTTTTGAAACACTAACAAGAACAGAACACTATTCTCTAAACATCTTACCTGTTCAAATGACTTCAAACCAGATTCTTTTCCAATCCTCACCATGTCTTCCAGAATGAGGTTTTTGAGGTCCTGTGGATACAGGAAGACAATACATTGTAGCTATTCTGCATCAACTTTTTAAATATTTAACTATTTAGTCAGATATGACCCACCTTGTTTTTGCATAGCTCTTCGTATGAGCCTTCAAATCCCCTTTTCTTGGCCCAAGTGTGAAAAGCCTCTGGATCAGGTACCACAATAGCTATTAAGAAGGCCTAAAAAGAAATATTTTGTCAAGCCTGGTTTTCTGCTGTTTTTATTTTTAAAAATAAACTTGGGTTCCTGTCCACTTTTTACTAGTCACTTCAAAGGCAGTTCTTATCCTGCTGTAGAATCAGGAGCTTTCTACTGCTTAAACACAGAAGTTCAGTTCAAAACAAGTTTAAGTGTCTTAAACACAAGCTTAAGAGCTGTTTCAATTTACACTTATAAGAAAGTGAACATCRTGTTATTTGAGTTTCCCCACATGCTGTTAGTTTTGATCATTAATGACTCTGTAAATGGCTAARTTAATCTAGCTCCACCACTCAGTCTGAAACCAAATCCTGAAACATGTAACTAGTGGTATTCAGACTGGATTCAGAGCCAGAGTGTGTAACAGTAAGAAATTGCAATCCCATGAAAGTTCAGGATGGGGAAGAGGAAAGGAAGGCTTTTCGCAGTTTTCTTGCGCTCATTTTTTAAAATTATCTGAAAAATGCTTACCTGCAGGCTCTCTCCATGGACAAACACCTGAGCAAGTGGTTCACTTCTCAGATACACATTTTCTATTTTCTCTGGTGCTATGTACTCTCCCTGGGCTAGTTTAAATATGTGTTTTTTCCGGTCAATGATCTTCAGTGTACCGTTCTGTTGACAGAAATAATTTCTGCTCAGAAGAGGCACTTCACACGGTAACCAGTCTATACAGGCTAAGCACTCTGTGGTAAGTCATGTAATGCACCAAAAATAAGACATATGAGTAAGAGTTTGCTTTTACATATTTCTACTTCAGAGACTATTGTGCAAGATTTGTGAGTCTTTAACAGACCAGAAGTGTTACTGCTTAAATTCTGGCTAAATAGTAACTTAAATCCATATGGGGGAGGGGGGGCAGCAAGTAGAAAGAGCATTAGCAGTACCTACTCTGAGTCTCTCCCTAGTTTAGGTTAGGTAGGTACAGGGTCAGATGTGTCCAGTGCCCATTTTCTTCTTGCATTAGTTTTACAGGGCTCTGGCTCTAGTATTTTACTTTATTACATAATTTAACTTGTATGAATAGTGCAAAAGATCAAGACAGTTTCATATGCAACAGTATTAGTTTTAAGTAATATCTTCCTCCTAAATTGATTTGTACCTTACTCTAAGTTAGGCTTTAACAAGTGAAATTACATATTTGGTATTAAGTTAGGCTTTAACAAGTGAAATTACATATTTGGTATTAATTAGCACTAATAACTACACAAGTAGATTTCAGTTACTCAACTTACAGGTAACCACTTTCCAATATCTCCTGTATGGAGCCAGCCATCCTTGTCTAGAGCTTCTGCTGTTTTTTCTGGATCTTTCAAATAACCATGAAATACATTTGGCCCTTTCACGCACACCTGGAACAACATTTTGTTAGTTTATGCTACTATGAAGGGAAGTTCRTGTTCACTGTTTGCAAGGAATCTCAATCTTTCATTTGATCACTAAAAAGCAAAAAAAAATGCAGTTTATGCATTAATACAGAAACCTTTGTTTGTATGTCAAGACCTAATATTTTCATTAGTACAATAAAACAAATGGAAGCAGTTCTCTCCCAGGCTAGTAGCAGTGTTGCTACTTGCTATTTTAATAATCTGCATTTGCCAAGCCATTAATATCTGAAAAAATTCTGCTGGTATCCAAAAATACTACCCCTCACAGTTTCAGAATATTTGACTTTGGCAAGCAGCAGGGGCTTTGAGAAGCTAGCTATGAAAAACCTGTAGATCAAAATCCCTTGTTTGTTATCYAAAAGTAAAATAACATAGTTAATCTCTTTAGGCTTAGAACAYTCAAAACTTCAGTTGAAAAAATAAKCTAGAATTCCTTTCAGTTGAAAGTTGTCAGGATTTGTATATCAAGTAAAAACTTTAAGACCAACTTTTCTATATTTAACTTGATGCAGGGAGATTAAAAAACACAAATAATGTGCTTACAAGAAAGAAAAGGACCAACAACAACCAGAAAGTCAAAGGTATAGAGGTTTAAGAGATGCAAGAGAATCAGTTCAGACCCAACAAGCAGTTAAGTATGTCAATGAAATAAGAGAATGTGAAAGTAAAGCAACCAATCAGGAAGATAAGTAGAGCCTGAAGAATCCAGAAGCAGTCTGAGATCTATTTTCTTCTCAGTATAATATTCAAGGTTGTCAAGGTGTTTCTTTTTTGAGGGTTTCTTATTCTGTTATTTAAGGACCAACAGAACAGAATACCTGCTGGAGACCAAGACAGAGACCAAGACACAGACAGGCAAGATAAACAAGATGGAAGCAAACYGCAGAGATCCAACACACAACTGTTGAGGACCAGATGCCTGAAAATTCTGAAAGCTCCACACAAGATCACTCAAAAAAAACCACCAAAAGATTTAACAGTTGTATCAGTTAGAGTTTAGCATACTTGTATAATAGGCAATAAACAGTGGTGTAAGCAATGCTACCAAGACTCTTGAATAAGCCTGTAAGAATGAGGGGAAAGTGAAGCTTTAAGCTTCAGCCAAATGGGTAAATATCAATAAGGACTGATAAATTACTAAGCCAATTATTAGTCCAGGAGAATAGTGCAGTTATAAAGTTAGCAAAGAACTAATTAATCTTTAAACRCTATTATCAATTCTGAGACCAGACAAGAATAACATTTAAAGTTCAAAAGCCAACTCTTGAGAAACTCACCCTAAGTATTTTCACTATGTGCTTTGGCATAAAGTACAGATGTGRTACTGAATAGTTTGTTAGAATGTAAGACCCCAAAGATGTAATCAATACAAGGGAGATCAGAATATTAGTGAGATTCTAGTGACCTTGCAGAGACAGTACCAAGCTAGTTATAAAGGCAAAGTCATGCTTTACAAACTAATAGTTGTTTCCACTATAAAACAGAGCTTATCTGGAAAGGAAAGAGCAAAGGAAAATTCTAGCCATTTCAGTCAAAGGACTGATCCAGTGTTTTAACTTTTTCCAGAGCTCCTACAATCACAGGATGACAGTAGGAGACAGCTCTTTCCAAGAGACAGCAGAATAAATGGCAGCAGTAACACCTCATCTTCATATGAAATTCCACTTATCCATGTTCAAGAAGGATACATTTGTAACTGGCAAGAGTTACAAGAAAGGCCACCAGAACTGAGGAGACTGAAAGCCTGTTTTCAAAAAGGAGGACCAAAAACTGCATTTAATCCAGCTGAAGAGACAGGAGGAAGCAGATATATTTTAGGCAAAGGATAATGAGAGTTTACAGCTATAGGCTTCAGTGCTGTGAAATACATTAAAAGACTTGGTGAAGTTAGGACTGAATGGCTGAGATATGACATGTGATAATTTAAGGATTAGTTATTCAAATCCAAAGCAGCTCTTAATTCAGCAAACTTTCACAGTAACTGTAAGGAAACCTTAAAGTTCTCATTTAAGTTAGTTAACTATTTCTGATTATAATGATATATATTCAGTTCCTCTAACAGACCAAACTTAAAAGTATGTTTGAAATATAGCAACACACACCCATGAAGACTAAAGACAGGGTCATATGCAAGGCTGGGAGGAATGTAGACCTTCACYTGCAGCCAGCCAGCCTCCCACCTCCATTCTTAAGTTCTTCAGTACAAAATAGTTCTGGGACTTCAAAGCCCAATGATTTTTTTTTTTTGGGGGGGGGGGCAGGGGAAGAACAGAAATAAGAGGGGAAGGGTGTCTCTGGTCTCAAACAAGTCATGACATCCCCTCCTCTTCCCCAGCCTCAAAAAAAAAGCATTGTACATTTTGTACATTGCTGGCAGTAACAAGTTAGGTACTTGCTTAATGTACTTTATCTATCATCCAAAGGGCTCTCAAAGGCTACAAAAGACAATTACTTTGCTTTCAGGGCTTGAAACAACCATAAATAGAAGTCTGTTCAAAGTCTGTATACAAAGTGGTTTATAGCTATACTTGGACAGAATATTTAAAAAGATCATATAGCATTACATACAGAGCTGGATTCTCACAGTGCAGACTAACACGTAAGTGTTCATTTTGTGCAGAAGCATCTTTGGCAGTTGCCACAAGCAAATGGCTACCTTCATCTCCAAGCATATGGAGGAAAGAAGGTGATCAGGAGTAGCCAGCATGGATTCACCAAGGGGAAATCATGCTTAACCCATCTGCTAGCCTTCTATGATGGAATGACTGGCTGGGTAGATGAGGGGAGAGCAGTGGATGTTGTCTACCTGGACTTCAGCAAGGCTTGACACTGTCTCCCATAACATCCTCYTAGACAAGCTCAGAAAGYGTGGGTTAGACCAGTGGACAGTGAGGTGGATTGAGAACTGGCTGAAAGGCAGAGCTCAGAGGGTCGTCATCRGTGGCGTGGAGTCTAGCTGGAGGCCTGTAACTAGCTGTGTCCCCCAGGGGCCAGTCTTGTTCAATTTATTCATCAGTGACCAAGATGAAAGGACAGAGTGCCTCCTCAGCAGCTTTGCTGATGATACCAAACYGAGAAGCAGCTGATACCCCAGAAGGCTGTGCTGCCATTCAGAGAGACCTGGACAGGCTGGAGAGCTGGGCAGAGATAAACCTCCTGAGGTTCAACAAGGGCAAGTGCAGGGTTCTGCACCAATACAGGCAAGGGACTGACCTACTGGAAAGCAGCTCTGCAGAGAAGGACCTGGAAATGWTGTCCGCCAAGTCAACCATGAGCCAATGTGCCCTTGTATCCTGGGGTGCATTAGGAAGAGTGTTGTCAGCAGGTCAAGAGAGATGATCCTGCCCCTTTACTCAGTCCTGGTGAGGCCTCATCAAGTCCTGCGTCCAGTTCTGGGCTCCCCAGGACAAGAGAGACATGAAGCTACTCGGGGGGAGTCCAGTGTAGAGCTATGAAGATATCAGAGGGCTGGAGCACCTGCCCTGAGGAACAGCTGAGAGCTGGGCCTCTTCAGCCTAGCAAACACTGAGGGGGGATCTTATCAATGTCTGTAAGTAGCTGAATGCAGGGTGTCAAGGGGATGGTGACAAACTCTTTTCAGTGAYGTCAAGCAACAGGAAGAGACAACAGGCACAAACTGAAACACAGGCAGTTCCACCTGCATGAGGAGGAATTTCTTCCCTGTGAGAGTGACAGAGCACTGGCACAGACTGCCCAGAGAGGCTGGGGAGTCTCCTCTGCAGATATTCAAAACCCACCTGAACACAATCCTGTCTAACATGCTCCAGGTRACCCTGCTTGACAGGGGGTTGGACTAAATGATCTCCAGWGGTTCCTTCCAACCTCAACCATCCTGCAATTCTATGATTCTTGGCAGTTTCACCATTTAGCTCAGATTCAGCCATTTTAAAGGTACCTCACCCTACCCCATGATGCATGCTTACACATCACAAGCTGGATAGCAAGCTCATGCATCAGTTGTTCTATAGCACCTGGAGAGGTGGGAAGGGAGGTCTGCTAGTGTTTACTGAAGTACACAGGCAAGAGGACACAGCTAGCTTCTCTGCCAAATTGAGGATTCTAGCCCCCTGCTACACCATGACCTGTTCACTACTTTCAACTGCTTTCTTTCCTTCTGCTACACTGATTTCTGGAAGATAGAAAAGTGTAGATTTAAGTAAATACAGTGTATGATATGGTAAACTGCACAGAGCTGAAGACAAAGATTCTTTCCAGTCTTGCTGGAGTGGTTTACACAAATACAATTTTTCACCCTCTGCCCCAAACATAGAAGTTTAGTCAGAGTAATGTATGGCTAAATCAAGTCTGTAATTAGCAGTCTGCTTTACTTCCATGAGTTGCCTACATGCAAGACAGGAGTCAGGGACTGTTGGCTGCTGGCCAGTTTTACTGAATTCAGTGACTTGTTTCATAAATCTTGAAGGCTTTTTAGTTCAAGCAGCTTGTATTAGCCTTTAGAAATCACTCACCTCACCCTCTCCTTTGACAGCCAAGTAATTCATTTCTTCTACATCAACAAGCTTTATGATATTGCATGGCATTGGTGCTCCAACATGACCTATTAAAGAGGCAAACAAAACCTCAGTAAGTTTTTGGCCAGGTCCTTATATCAATAACTATCTACACATTTAAATTATCCAAGAGAAGGAATACCAGTTCCTGATAAAAAATAAAGCTACTGTATTTGTATATTAAGTATTGAAATATATAAATCCTCAGATATCCCTAGAATATTATCAATCTCTGAACCATGTATTCAGGCTCTTTTTGCTGTTATGATCCTCCCTCTTTTGACATACTTCAGTAGCAAAAATCTCAATATAACTTCAAATACTGGGATTATTTCAGGTAAGGAGCTAGGGATAACAGCTAGAAAAAACTTAGACTGCTCAGACACCAGGCTTCCTCTAATCATTTTAGGTTTCCAAAGCTTTATTTATACACAGCAGATCCCCATTCTCCAAGAATCCCATCAGCTTGGTACTATGACCTCCTCTCTTCTACCTCCCTTTTCAACTTACAAGGACAAAATCCACTAACACTTTGGATTGTTTAATGCTCCTAGCTATTTAGAGGTAGGGACATCAAAAGATCTCTAAGCTTTTCATAGCTTCTGAGTAAAAACACTATATTATGCATTATGATAGGTATAAGAACACTAAATATGTGACCAGCATCCTGAAGTTTCACAGACATGCAGACCATTAGACACCATACCTGCTGTCCAGTCACCAGGTAGTGACAGTGAGCATCCAGCTGTGCATTCAGTCTGTCCATAACCTTCATAGAACTAGGAAGTGAAGGCAAAAGGTTTCAATTTGTTAAAATAAAAGAAAAATCAAATATTTTACTTTTTTCTAGTCAGGTTTAAATTTGAATTTAGCATAACTCTCAGCATCTTCTAAAAAAAAAGAATACCACCATATTATTAAAATACAAAGTTTCAAGTGCTATTATTCCACCTCCAGTTCTGATACTTACTTAACATTTCACTCCAGTTCACATAATACACACTACACCTACACAGACTAAAATAGAAACCAATGTGGAGAATTCAACAGGAAGAAACTAAGAATAGGAGAACATAACTACTAGCAGCAGCAGGTTTGTGCAAGATAGTCAGGAATGGAATCCTATATCCCATCACAGCTCTGCTGTTATTATATACAGGATGCGTATACAAAACTCACTGCTACAACAGCATAGAAGTGAAAAACTTGAAGTCATAGCAGCCCTGTATATTTTAAAGTTGCAAAGAGTGTTTTAATAAGCCTCAAGGATTAGGAATATTACAATACATTTGTTCCATCCTGTGCAAAGATTTGATATTTTTAACCTCAAAAAGCATACACTCTGAAGAGGTTCTTTGGTAGGAGTAAATGCAGTTTATGCAAGAACATTAAAGTTCACAGCAGCCCAAAAAAAAGTCTTTCCCTTAAGACAGTTCAGCTAGTTACTTCAGTAACAAGAGTCTCAGGGGACGAAGAGATGAACTCTGAAGGAATTTGGTTTGTAAGTATGAGCTTGTATAGCCTCCAAAGAGAATGCTAAAAATAGTTATGTAATTAGACCACTAGAAATGCCTCTAACAAAGCTTGAATTAGTTACTAGAACCTGTATGTTTTGGATTAAAGCCAGGAAACTCACCTGACAGCCAAGAGCTGTTCTTAGAAAGGTCAGTACACTCGCAGATACAGGTGCTGCTCCTGTGACCATCAGCCTTACTTTTCCTCCCAGACTTGCCTACAACAGACACAAGATACTGCAGACACCAAAAGCATTTTAGAGAGAGGTTTCCAGAGTCTTCCCTCCCACTCTCAGCCACTGCTCACCTACAAGTGCCACCCAAAACTGCTAAAGGTTAAGAGTATCCTATAGCAACTTGTCTTTCTTGGAGGGTTTACTCTCATAGCAGCTGGAAAAAGTCATATCTCAAATATGCAGTACCTGCAAATGCTGTCTGTGTCATCACTACACTAAGGACTCAGCCAGAAGTCTAGAGAGCATACATCATGGCCCCAGAGCAACAGGTAGGTATTTAGAGCAGCCATACTGTAAACCCATCTTACATCTACTTCTCATACATCCTGAACACTATGAAGTCAGCCACATGRGTATGTTGCACAACCAAAGTTAAGAGCTGTAACAGTGAATACTAGGTTAATACTAGGCTTACTTACAGTCTACCAACAGTTGGGAGGCTATAGGGAAACAAGTGGCACTAAGCAACACTTAGCTTTCTTCTTTTAGAAAGACAGTATTTGCTTTTGAGGGGATAAGAAGGAAGAACCAGACTGTTTCAGAATATCTTCCCTATTACAATTAACAGATTATTAAAACAGAAGACTGAAAGATGAAGGTGGAAACAAGACTGAGCTTTATTCTGAATGGCCAGGCAGTCTTTAATCATAGGGATGCAAGTGCACACCATGTTATAACCACTCATATCAGATTCAGCTACTGCTAACTAACGCCTAAAAATTAAGTAGATAGGATCTATATGGTGATGCTTCACACTTACTATTAAAATTACATGCTACTCTGCTCTTTTGTACCATAAAAGTATGTATATTTGGAGGTCTGTTCCCAGAATAATCAGCATTAACAAGTAAAGCCATCCCTCTTCCAGTATCTGTAAGAAAAGGTCATAGTAGGCAAGCACAGACACTTTCATGCATACCTGTATTTTGTGGAAGATGAACTTATCCCAGAAACTATTATTTCTTATTATACCGCTTCTGAGTTCTGCTTCTTTCCTCCTTGAAGCAAAATCCAATATCCACCTCTTTAGTGATGTATTTGCCTGTCCAAAAATCTATTAAGAAAAATGATCTTGCATTAGAAGACTCAGACTACCATTTCCTTTTTCTTACTGTAGCATGCATAAAGACTCAGTGAGACACAGGTAAATTACATATTTACTGGTAAACTGCTTAATTCTGGAGGGAAATGCTTGCAGATTTGGATTTTGTCCTCAACCTCAGTTCAAAACCTGTCCACTAAAAAACAGTTTAACTGGTTCTCACTTCTCATCCAGCTGTGTATTGCTTTTGGTGTATTGTTTATTCATTAAAGCAGAAATGGACATCTGCTTGTTTTGCTATTCCAGCTTGATTTAAACTCRAGTTCAGCATAACCAGCATCTTCTAAAGAACATTCCACCACAATATGAAAATAGGCACACTATTTAAGAAATAGAAAATAATCAGGGTTTTCCAAGGAGATGCAGATCCATTCAGAAATTTCAAACAGATCTGTCTAGCATATAAGCTTGCTTTTCAAGTCACTTCTGAAAGACTCCTTATCATCACTCCCAGAAAGCTACAGAGCAGACTGGAAGACAGACCAGATTGGCATATTGACTTTAAGACAGACCCAGTAGCTTTCTTCAGCATTACTGGGGTCCCTACCTCAATTTCCTACTTTTGAGCTACACATGCCAGGTTATTGCAAGGCTGAGTAGGGTTCAATTTGTGCCATAARTGTGAAAGCCCCATGGCACCAGAAACAGCAAGAGAACATGAGGAAAGAAGACAGTCCCACCAGTTCCATTCTACAGCTCCAATACAGAATGCCTGAGCAGAACAGTGGGTAAGTTTTAAGCCCTACAAATCAGCAGGCAGGTCTCAGGATTTTTGTCCCCTCCAAATGGATCAGGATCATACTTTTTGTTCTGGGGCCAAACAGAACAAGCACTATACTACTTGCCATTTCAAAACACTTCCAGCAGGCAAGTCCTTGCCTGAGCCTTGCCTCTAGCCTCACAGTCAGGACACTCCTGGCTAATGTGGCACAGGACATGTCTGCTATTTCTCTAGCAATCAAAAGAACATTAGTTGTATCCTCCAACTTCTCTGGCCATGTCCTAATATTAGTCAGTCATCCATATGAGTAATTTAAAAATCTTAAAAGTTTTTAAAAAATTTGTTTTGTTGGCCCAGCTCAGGCAAACAGCAAGTACAGCCAAGAATGGGGCTGCTGACACACCTTCCCCCCCTCACTCCTGACTGGCTGGTCTAGGTCTCCCTGTTAGATATGCTGGTTCTTGTGTAGGAAATTTGTACACATCCATGCAACCACAGGCAAACACCTGACTTGGGTCTGAAAATTCTATTCCATGAGTCAGATGCTAAAAATGTGGCATGTGAACACTAAGCATCATGCTCATGTTGTAGACTGGACATAAATAGCTTGCTCAGAGCAAAGCATTAAGTCATTAATAAAGCTGGACAAAACCCAAGTTTCCTTGTCAGTTCTGTACACTAGTATTTGCTGCCTGGAAGTGCTTTAATACAACTAAATACTTCCTGTATTCAGTCCTGTCTAGAAAGGGAGACAGCAGTTTGTTAGCATGTCAGCTGAACATCCCAGAGCACAGCTACTTCTACCATGTCAGCATAGACTTCAAAAAGATCTTAAAATCCTGCCTAGTTCATACCTTTAGACTTACCTTGTCAAACATTCTGTTCAACAGTCTTGGTACTACAGGAAACACAGTTGGCTGCAGTGTTTTTAGGTCATCCATAAGCAGTCTGATATCCCCTTGAAAGAATCCTATCCGAGCTCCATGACACAGAATCACACACTGTTAGAAATAAGGAGAATACCTGTGAAAAATCTAGGTGTAATTTATGCTAGCTATATCTGTGTACAGCAGCCTTAAGCAGGGTGGACTGTGCAGGGTCCACTTTAAATCCTCACAGCCTCTGGACAAGTTCTACAGGAATTGCAGACTACATACAAAATGGGACAGGAAAGCTCAAGTAGCAAGACATGCCTGTTGTATACAGACCAAGGACTTTGATATAATGAGATACTGTACAAAACCCTTTATCTGGAAAGGCAGCTGGCCAAATAAGGCCATGCCYGTGACCTAGAGGTAGCAAAGATCAAAAAATAAGATCTCCATTTTAAAAATCCATTAAACAAGCTTATTAAAATATCATAACTTTGTTCTCTGCTATAYACACCACGTGTTAAGTCAGCACATGCTATGTGCTGGTCCAACAGGAATTTCAGTTTTCCTTCCTGTCTTACAACAGGATTGACATAAGCAAAGGATTTGCTGTTAAGCGATCAAGATGCTCTTTGGGGGATTCTAGCAAAAAGAGCCAATGCTTATTTCTGCATCACTTCAGACTTACACCCAAGGAAGGAAGGCAGGCTTAATCCTGCAGTGCTTCATATTCTTTCTAGGATCTTCCCCCACCCCAGTATCCATAGTACACTCCAGATTTTCTATTTTCTTCATATTTTAATTATTCTTCAATAACATCCCTACTCTTATTGCAATTCTCTATCTCTACCCATTTTTTCTTCCTCTTCCCCCATAACCCCTCTTCATTTCCTGCTGTTCATTGTTATGCTTTCCACACATGAGACTTGCTAAAGACTCACTTTTCCTCTCCACCCATGCTTTGTCACCATCTGCTAAAAGGGAGTCCAAATGGAGCAAACAGCAACTATCTTTACTAGGTGGGAATGCACACGGCCTCTCATTTTCTTTGACCCTCTAACTTCCTCAGGAAGCAGAGATCAGAGACCACCAGCTTTGCAACACTATCAAGGGACAGGCTTTAAAAACAGTTTCTTATAGACTGTGTTCATACCCATCCCACAAAGAATATTTTCTCATTTCTAGAGGCTGAAAACTTTTTACTTAGCTACCTTAGCTGTTGTCTAAAAACAGAGCTTGTACCTTCTGATGCAAAACAAGTCAGTAAAACAGACACTGAAGCATAACTGGTGCCCAGGTTACCAGGAGAAACAGTGCTGAAAGGGCAACTGTGTACCTCAGTCAAGTTGCACCTACTCCCAGTCTTCATAATAGATATGTACATGTGTGCACACATGTAAATGAAAAATACACAGGCACACATTGACCTAGCCATTTCAGCAGAAAGCTCAGGATTRACTGAAGTCACAGGACTCAACTTCTGGCTCCACATGTCTTTACACACTTGCATGAAGACTTCCCCCTTCAACAGCTGGGATACATCCACATACATGATTTCATTAATGTTTCTCACTTAAAGAACTTCAAGCCCATAATTAAGACTGCCATTACTAAGACAGCCCAGAGGTTTCTTATCCTCCAAAATGGAGCCCCAAGTTTTGCCAAATGGTAAAACAAACTATCCAAGAGTCCTCAAAGTCCAGCATTTAATGCTATTACAAGCTTTTTTTTTTTAGGGAGGGATTACACCACAGACAGAAAGTCCTAGTCCACTGAAACAATCTTTTTATTGAAGTCTCTTGGAAGCAATGGCAAGTTTAACTATTTTAAAATTTGTTTTGTGCATGTGAGCAGGATGCCACATTAGTCTGCAACAGAGCATATTGTATAAGAATAACAAGACAAATTTAATATTGCACCAGTTCTATTGGGGAATTTCTAGGTAGTTTAAGTGTGCTGAGGGATTTTCCCACATTCTAGTAAATCAATTTTAAATTAACTMCAGCTCTAAGGTTAAGGCTTAAATRTAAGTATGAAAGAGTTGTCTATTAATCACTGCTTAAAGGATATTGTTTTCCTGAACCTTACCTCAACCAACCTTTCAAACATGTGTGCAAGAGGCAAAAAAGAATAGTGTGTATCACTGGGATTCAAGAGACATGCATTCTGCAAGAAAAAATAAGTTTCAATAGTTCTGTAGAACAAACTGATGCCTACCTCAACAATTCTTTCAAACATATGGGCCAAGGGCAGGAATGATATCAGAAYGTCTTCAGAGGAAGGCATGAATGCTYTCTGAAAGTGAGTATTCAGCAAAAGAGAATTAACAAGAATTAAGTGTTGTTAGTTAAATAATGCATAGTCAGATATCTCAGCTCTTCAGTTCTGTCTGTAACAAAGACATTTCTTTCATCAAGATTACATGTGTCACTGCTGTAAACAAACATGACAAACTAATTTTAGAGCTGAGTAGCATATTCATTCAGCTTATTGCAACTTATCATTTGTATGATTAGGAGTAGAAACAGTTTGAGAGAAGCCACAAAATTCCATTAGAGACATTGTGAAAAGAGAAATTAAAACAGTTCATCTTAGGAGTACAATATTACTGTCTAGATCATCCTAGGTCAGAAAGTTCATTTGTCTGGTTTGCTGTAAGAGTTATTCTGTAAGGTTTATAGCAAAAGCATCTTATGCAATCTAACCCCAAGAACAGTTGCTTAATTTGATTCCACACAGAGTACTTGGCAAAATAAATATGGTTGTATTTTTAAGTGCATCTKGTTGTTTGATCTTAGAATTGTCTTCATAGCTAGGCTGCAAATGAACTTTAGTACAGTCTTTTAGTTTACAGTAGGCTACTAAGTATAGATACATGGAGTTGTTTCACATATGTATTATTAACCCCTGAAATACTGTAAAGTACTTGCATGAATAATAYCTCCCTGCCTTTAACATAGAACACCAGCCTATGTATACTCTGATACAGAGCTTGCATTGCTGGCAAACACTATGACTTTGTGGCAGAATATAATGCATATTCCCATCAGAATTTTTGCAACATCAAACCAAATCTTAGACATGACAGAATGAGACCCTGCTTTCCTCTATATATTCCTGGACTACCACACTTAGAGGCTGCACCTTGGAACTGGGGGAGCAAACAGTGCTCTGCCATAGTTACCCCTCCAGGCAGCATCACAACACCTAGAGCTGAAGCCAAGGTGCTATTTTTGGCTAAGCAAAGTGTACTTCAGTAGCAGTGGAATTACTTTATTCTAGCCATTTTCCATACTGTTCAACATTAGAGGAATGGTCTGATTGTTACCTCACTGTCCAGCTTTAGGCACATCCACATAGCCCAAGCAGTACTGTATTACAAGTTCCCATGTTGCACCAGAGAGTGATTGTCMTGCAGCAATACCGGCTTGGGTAGAAGCAAACAAGAGCACCCCCCCTCCCCCCACAAAAAAACCCACACATACAGCCAGTAGATCCACACTGATCTGAATACAGCACTGCACTCCCATGAAGCTGCATCTTTTCTGACCCAGAATGAGTTGCATTCAAGAAAAAGTAGGAGAGTTCCAACTTGAATAARCTAGTAAGATTATGCAGTCAAATCTAATCAAACTTAGAGCTTTTGAGCTTTACACACTCTTGCATGTGAAGGCATCAAAAACCAAAAAAACAAAATGAACATCCATCTCAGATTTAACATGAGTTACTACGCTCACATATCCTCCAAAGCAGAAGAGGGCCTCAAATGCTGACTTCAGAACTAGTACTGACAGTACTYGCTGTCAAGTTTCATATTCACTTGGATCCTACTGTGTTAAGACCAGAGTTAGGTGTAGAAACATTGAAATCTTCCTAAAATGCTTCCCTTCATATTAACTTCATATATGGTACAAATCCACGGTGTTAACCTTGTAGTTTACCTCTGTAGCTTTCACAAAAGCTGAAACATTGCTGACTATATTTTGATGAGTAATCATAGCTCCTTTGGGGTTTCCTGAGGAAAAAGCACATCAGGATGAAACAGTAAGATTTAAGAYCTTTTAAGTTATTAAGCAGAGGTAAGACTAAACAAATAGCATTTCAGTCAATCAACAAGTCCCTTCTCAGATAAGAATACTCCTCTTTGTGTATTAAAGAGAATTGGCTAATACATTTGCAAAAAGTTAGCTTGAAATAGTTAAAGTATAGGTGTGTTGAAGTCCTCATATTACTGAGGAGACCAAATACTTAAACAGTCATCTCTTGGATAAACTTCTGTTATCCAAAATTCCTCTGTAAAAGATTTAGATAGATGGATCTTCAAAGAGTTAAAGAAAACTGTCAATATTGCTCTCTTCTCAACACTCCCCCCAGGTGCTGGATCGTGTCACACACTTGAAATTTGATTCTCATCCAGGCACTTGTCTTTCCTTTTGGTCCYACAGAAAGTTGCATAGTGCATAAGAGCCAAGAAATAGATCCTGCTCTTTTTACTATAAGAGATTACAACAAGGATCCTGTATCATATTTCAAACTTTCCTTTCTTTAATAATGGAAATACAGGTTCAGTACCTATTTCTAAGCCCAAAAATGTAACCTCCCCCCTTCCAAGGTATTGCAACTCTACTGATCAAATGAAGGAGGGAAAAACACTCAGAGGGAGCCTTGCCATAAAACGTTTCCCTGCTGCTAGGATAGTAAGTTCAGCATAGCGTAATGAAGTGTACCTGTTGTTCCACTGGTGAAACAGATGACTGCTAGATCTTCTGGCTTTGGAGGCTATGAAAAGTTAAGAAAATATTAGTACGATTAAGATATCCAGGAAAAACCTCTTTCCTTGCTAAAACACTAGTGTTACCCTGAGCTATGGAAGACAGGTAAGTTTGCTAGTTTGATCTACAGAATGCTACCCAGTTCAGTCAGATTAAACCAAATGAACTAGTTTCATACTTACCATAGGTTTTTGCCTGTGTACTCTTCCCAGCTCCTACAAAAGGGGGAGGAAGGAAAAATAGTTTAGACATGAAAGTACTACSTTTTGCTTTAAATTTACCAGATAATTTGTTGATAAAACATTATAGTGTTGATATTTAGACTATTAAGGCACTTTAACCACAGAAGTGTTRAAGGCTTTAAAGCAAGTTTTTAAAACATGCGAAAGAACAGATGAACTAGTATGTTCTACAAACATAGAAGTGATAACTAATCACACACATGTATACATTTTTTCCACCCCAAGTCATTTATAAGAGAAGTTCAAGGTTAAGCAGCATCATGACAAGTCATAACATGTAGAAGACACATGCCACTGAGTCACTGAAGCAATACAAAGCAATACTCATCTTAGTAGGCACCTCACATTTACATCACTGCTTGTGAAGATGACTAAAGCTTCTGGTGAAGGGTCATTGGTGGTCTGTACTCCTTTTGCACCGAGAACTAAAGAGTATAAAATTCTCTTCCTCCAAACCTCCTTACCATTATTTAGGCCAGATCACTAAGGATGCCACAGATACTCAGACAGAGGGGAATAGATACCAAATATATCCTTTTATCAGTAGAGGACATTAAGGAGAAGGATTTGAAATCTTAAAACTCAGTATTAAATGAGCATAAAGGCTTCAAGTCTAAACTTGTTATTTTCATGCCTGTTTAGTATTAGAAGCATAAGTTCCTAAATATTGTAAGATGGACCTTTTGTTAAGTATAGGTTTGGAAGCACCCTTCGAGGGCAGATTCATCACTTCATCATTGCCTTCACATTYTAAGTACATAAAGACAACTATGTATTCATTTATTAGCCCTAGCCTAACTTTGGTTTGGCTATCTTCAGCTACATCAAAGTTYAGGCAGGGGTAGGGAGTAAACATCAGGAAAAGTTAGCATTCCCTTGCCTAAAAGTTCACCTTTTTGACATTATGCCATTGCAGAAGAGTTTGCCCATATGACAACATCACTCTGTTGAAACAGCATCCGCATTGTTGTTTCACTCAGTACTTCTCTATACCTTGTTTTAACCAAGATCCACTGTTTACTGAATATATAGCAGAGACTTCTACCCACTTCTGTTGATCTCCTAAGGGAGAACTTGCATCTCTTCCTATATAACAGCTATTTATTCACAACTACACAGCTCTAAGTAGTTATACCACATACAGACAGTTATCAAAAAAGCTTAGGGCATCTGGGAGATGCCCAGGAGGACAGGTCAAATAACCTATAAAGCATAGATGAACAAAAAGTTCAAGCCAGAAATCCGGAAAACAAAGTACTTAGATTAGAATGACTATTCTAGTTTAAGCTCCTAAACAGCTCAGAGGTGCTTTTCAGGAGCAACTGAAAGTCCCCAGCCTTTAAAAATAGGTAATAAGAATTCTTCCTGCTCACTGAAACTAACAAATACTTAAGCTTTTCTTTTTTGGCCTGACTCATTTGAGATTTAGACAAGGGGCTCTTAGAACTATTATTGTGGTCATCCAAACATCAAGTATTGAAGTTACAATAGTATAATTAAGTCAGGACTACAAYGTGCTTCTGAAAAATGTCTAAGCATTTAACTTAGAAACATTAAACACTCTGGGTTTGTTTTTCTGTAGCTAGAAAGATCCAGAAGAAAGTATCTTCCTGTGCCAGAAAAGTTAAACTTGAAGCAGCAAGTCAGTTTGACCAAAACTGCAGAAGTTTGGTATGCTCAGTCTTTTTYCAACTTTAATCCAACCCTCTTCCTAGTCTAATATAGCACTTTAAATCACATTCTGTATGACTTCTCTAGTTCCATTTTAAACTGGCAGTCTTGCTGACACAGGTCAACTAAGACGCAGTTAACTGGCTTTTAAAAAGACATGCTAGCAATTTTTTCTCTTTACCAGAGGGTGGCTCTATTAACACAAGAACTTGAAAACAACTTGAATAAAGAAGTTCAATGAAATTTAGCAATTTATGCCAGTTAGATGCACCTGCAGAATTCAAGCATGACTTTCTGGATATGCTAAAGTCTCAGTGAGCCAAGTCTTAACAAGAATTCAAGTTGGAACCAGACTATTTCACAATAAAAGTGTATTTCATTTGTTTGCAGTTTCATTTCTGAAGAAATGAAACTGCAACAAGAGATCCTTGCAGACAAGATCATGACRAACATAAGTTCTTAAATATTAAGCAGCTAGGCAAGGCAGTTTCTGCTTCCAAAACCTAAAAAATCACATTCCCTTAAAATACCCACAAGCTAGTCTTGGAAAGATTAATATACAAAGTGTTTTTKGGAGAAAGAGTAGATTCAGTGCACAAGGCAATACACTATTTTTCACTAAAAACCAAAACCTATAAAGATTCTTCCTATCTCTTCAGGAAGTCCTGAAACCTGTCCAGTAAATTTGTCYACAGGCAAAGGAGATGAAAGCAACAAAGCAGGTTAAGTCTACTTACCTCAAATTCTCTCATGCTGAAGAGTTCCACCCCACACTTTTTGCCACGTTCTACCAGATCTATGCCAAAAGGCTCCATGATAACAATGGTGTTGAGGACTGGAGTTTCCCCCTTTTCCACACTGGTTAGCAGAAGCTTGGCCTTGTCAGGTTTGTCACAGAAAACCAATGACAAGTCAGCTGATTAAGGAGAACAATATGACAATTTGAGTTTAGACCAGATCCACACTTCAGGAATTGTTACTAGAAGACTCTTCTGAGGAAGGCTACAGATGTCCTTTGTCAGCTCTGCCATCATACATGCAGTTGCAAAGCTACTGAAAACATCCTACCTTTGTTCACAATGTAAGTAATTGCTTCAGTTCCTAGTGTGTCATAGAGTGGCACCACCACCATGGAGAATGCATAGCATCCCTGTTCAATGATAACCCACTGCAAAGTAAGAGAAGAGATACAAGTTACTATGTGTCTACTGCACACTTCYAAGAATAACTTGTTAGGATTATGACATGGAAGCTATTAGAGCAGAACTCATTTGGACAAGGCTTAAAGCATGGATATAACAATAATTTAGCCTTCTGATGGAATGACTGGCTGGGTAGGTGAGGGGAGAGCAGTGGACATTGTGTACCTTGACTTCAGCAASGCTTTYGACACTGTCTCCCACAACATCCTCCTAGAAAAGCTCAGGAAGTGTGCGTTAGACMAGTGGMCMGTGAGGTGRATTGAGAACTGGCTGAAAGGCAGAGCYCAGAGGGTCATCATCAGTGGCATGAGTCTAGTTGGAGGCCTGTGGCTAGTGGCATCCCCCAGGGCTCAGTACTGGGTCCCACCCTGTTCAGCTTCTTCATCAATGACCTGGATGAGGGGACAGAGTGCCTCCTCAGCAAGTTTGCTGATGATACCAAGCTGGGAGGAGCAGCTGACACACCTGAGGGCTGTGCTGCCATTCAGAGACCTGAACAGGCAGGAGAGTTGAGCAGAGAGGAACCTGATGAGATTCAACAAGGGCAAGTGCAGAGTCTTGCACCTAGGCAGGAATAACCCTATACACTGGTACAAGCTGGGGGCTGAYCTTSTGGAAAGCAGCTCTGCAGAGAAGGACCTGGGAGTGCTKGTGGATGACAAGCTGAYCATGASCCAGCAATGTGCCCTTGTGGCCAAGAAAGGCCAACGGTATCCTGGGTTGCATTAGGAAGAGTGTTGCCAGCAGGTCRAGGGAGGTGATCCTGCCCCTTTACTCAGCCCTGGGGAGGCCTCATCAAGTCCTGCATCCAGTTCTGGGCTCCCCAGGACAAGAGCGACATGGAGCTACTGGAGAGAGTCCACCATAGGGTACAAAGATGATCAGAGAGCTGGAGAATCTGCCCTATGAGGAACAGCTGCGAGAGCTGGGCCTCTTCAGCCTGGGAAAGAGAAGACAGAGGGGATCTTATCAATGTGGATAAGTACCTGAAGGGAGAGTGTCAAGGGGACAGGGACAAACTCTTGTCCTATCACACGGGACAACTGGAAAGAGGCAATGGGCAGAAACTGAAGCACAGGCAGTTCCGCCTGACCGTGAGGGGGAATTTCTTCCCTGTGAGAGTGACGGAGCACTGGACCAGGTTGCCCAGAGAGGTTGTGGAGTCTCCTTCTCTGGAGAGATTCAAGGCCTGCCTGGATGCAACCCTGTCTAACATGCTCTAGGTGACCCTGCTGAGCAGGGAGGATGGACTAGATGATCTCCAAAGGTCCCTTCCAACCTTACTGATTCTATGACAATTTGTTTACAATGAAGAGCTACTAAGTATCTGCATGAGAAAAAAAGTACCCATGAAGTCCCATTCAAGACCTATTAAATCCAGTAAAACTCAACTGTCCCTAACACAGGATACATAAGTACTTTAAACAAATTGACATATACAATCTCTTAATTTTCCTGTCAACAGAAAGATTGAGTACTTTGCTGCTGTTTCATGTTTTCAGGTTTTTAGGTAAGGCTCCACAGCCTTGGATACTCCATAGTACCACAGGATAAAGGATACATACGTGAAGTTTCTATATACACTCTATTCTTGGCTCTGTATTAACTTCCTCTCATTCGATGGCCAGACATACAGCAGTTAGTGTAGGAGCCACAGGAGTTCCTTGAAAAGCCAGATCAGAGTGTTTTTCAGTGTCTGTCACCACTAACCATACACTTTTAGAGAAGTCTGAAGATGCAGTTGTATGTGCACCACTTCTATGAAAAAAATGACACCCATCCCTGCAAGCAGCATTAGAAGGACTTGCCTGCTAACAAGTGTGGTACTCTGTAAACATAAGATGTGCATGTAATGCAAGCTGGTGATGCAAGCCTGATTTTATCCAAGCACTGTTCAGTTAAGATAGTCGTGGAACTTTTCTGTATAGTAGTTAAAGGTCTGTACACAGCTGGCTACACCAAAATAAAGGTATGCATAGGACTCAAGAGGTGAGAGACTGGACACAAAGAGGCCAACGAAGCTCAACAATTCAAATTTTCCTGCTTGAAGGGCAAAAATTCTCAGACATAGTACCTTTAGGCAGTTCCTGTTAACTGAACAGAACACCACRCACCTTTAAGTTCATTGAACTTATGACTCAGCAAGGATTGCAGTAAGGGTGTTGGCTTTCTCCCCTTCTCCCAGTCTGTACTCAGTCAAACTTCAGTGTTTTTGCAGGACACTGGCCAATTACTTCACTGGCATGTGGTGCTAGTTATTCCACATGTCATCTAGCGTAGAAGCTAGATTAACAAAGTTGCTAAGCCTCATTTTAATAGAGTGTTTATGAAAGGCAAGTTTCCCAAGTTTTTCTGTACTGGTTGAGATTGCCAAAAATCATTGAGTTTGACTTTTACACCCTAAGTTGTATAATAATTCCCCAAAAGAACATCTCTTATAAAGCTGGCACAGTGACAGCTACCAGTTAACCAGTTTCATGTAGACAATACTTACCAGCAAGTCTAAGCAGGAACACCTACATCAGCCATGGTAGGAATTACCAAATATTTTTACCTAGATAGCATCCACCTGTCCATTTAACAAGAGGGAGATGGCTGCATAGGTGTTCAGTAGCCTGACATCTAGTAGCTAACAGGATACCTGTTACAGCAGACATCAGTGGCAGCACACAGTGGCAGAGCTTTCCACTCTCCAGTAACTTGTACTCCACAATTCAACACAAGCATCTTCACTTTTCTAGACTATCAAGACATTTTTCTTCCATTCAAGCTCCAAAAGTTAACAGTATTTAAGAACAAATAGTAAATCTCAACATTTGAGCTCTCCCTCTCAAGTCCAAGCAAGTACCTAGTAATATACAAATGGGCTGAAAGTTTTAATTTGATCTTTAAAGTGACTCATCTTCTGAGAAGAGAAACTACACTTAGCTGTCCAGGTTTTCAATCCAAAACAAATTCCTTGCTTGTAGAAGGGATCATCTGTTTTCTAGTTACCCAAACTGAAAAGTCATTATTTATAAAATCAAGTTTTTTGGACGAACATTTAAGCAAGCAACATACTAGGGTTTTCCCCTTTAGGGGTTTTCCCCCCTGTAGCTCTTCCCTGAACTGACAAATGGGAGTCACATCAYACAGAAATCTTCACACACTAACTCCTGTCTGGATTAGTGATTATGTTATGGTTGTGACAAACACCARTCCAGTTATTTTTGACAGGGAAAACCCCAGACTTAAGATTGCTGGCTTAACCAAGTCATTCCAGCTTGTTACTGAACCAGATCAAAGCCTGCTACAGCCACACAACTCAGACACATTATGCCTGTGATCCACGAGCAGACCACACCACAATGCTCTCCTTCAGCAAAATCCACTTAACCCAAGAATCAAAGATCAAGTCTTCTGGGTCTTTTTCCTAGATTCATTTTTTGACAGCAGCCAATTAGTTTCTCTTTATATCCAAAGGTCTACAGACCAACAGTGTAACCTGGCAGAAAATTAACATCTAGTCCCTTTCTTTTTCACTCCAGTTCATATTGTTACAGCACAGGACACAACTGAAGAGTCTGATGCCTTGTAATTAACAGCTTCCTTGTTGGAGACATCTCAGCCTTTTTATAGCAGAAATAACTGTAGCTGTTAGAATTGGAACACTAGAGGGAAAAATCCAAGGAGACTATTGCAGATTTAAGAACCTGGAAAAAACATTTTCTTCATCCATACCAGGCTAGGAATACAGGGTTTTGGTGTCAGTTGGTGGGGCGGAAAGGGGGAGGGGAAAAAAATGGAGCAATGCAAAGGAGACTGGCCGTATCACTTGTCACACAGTTTGTATTTAAATGTCAGCAAGAAAGAGATGATGAAAAACTGAAATCAAGAGATTGAGATCTAACAGAGATCCAAACTATCATCCAACACTGGGACACTGATACAGCATTTAAACCATATGAACATTGTAAGTGACTCTAGATGAAAGACTAACTAGATTCTGTTAAGAGGSAAGTTTCATTTAAAATGTAATGTAAGAGTCATTCTCCTATATTAAAATGCAAGTTTGGATTAGAAGTAGTTTAATGAAGGTAGGACCAATTCAAATTCTTAAGCATCTAAACACAGCTTAGAGAAATTCAATCCTACTAAATAAATTTCATAAGCAATCCAGAGAATAGAAACACTTGCTCAAAAGTAGTACAAGCTATTGAGTAATTAACATTCACCAAGAACAGCTGTTGAGTCAAGACAGAGAAACATTAGCTGATAATCTAGACCTCCCCATAGTTATTGAAAGTTCACAACATGATTTTGCTTTGTCATATGTTGCTGAATTATGCCACTTAGTCTTTTCTGGGTCTTAGTTCTATTGCCACCGAAAATCCAAGATTAKGGGGGGGGGGGGAGGAGGGAGAACTGACAATGAAGGCAAAAATTGAAAACTTCTTGAAAGTTAACTATCATCTTCAACCACCTTCTATTTGTCTTAGTATTTGATCATCAAGTTTTATTTTAATTTATTTTTTGATGTGTTTAAACATTCTTGTAAGTTAACATTATTGGTAACTGCCACTTAGTTACTGGACACACACACACACACACCATACACTCTTCAGGAAGAGGTACCCAGGACTTGTTTCCACTGCAAAAAAAGGATCCCCAACTGGTAAGTTGGGCATTACAAAGAGGCTGTTAGGAAACAAAAAGTGCTGCTCTATAGCCTAATAATACAGCTACAAACTCTGGATACATCACAGCACAGTTTCTGTGCAATGAGTTTATTTTGAAGGAAAGATTCTATGAAATCATAAAAGAATCTTCATGTTTGTGCTTGTTAAGCAAGGACTCTGAACCAATTTCAATCATTAAATATGCCATAAGTGTGGACTACAGTCAAATACCATGGTAGCTTCCTATTAGACACAACCATTCTATAAACTGGGAAGGGGAAGAGAAAAGTTGTTTTCAATTCCTTGATTCTCTTATTATTCTGCATGCAGCCCTGGGTAAGAAAAAACACCCACAACATCCTCTCCCCCTTCACCCCCACAACACTAACTGCTGTGTCAATTGTCAGTTTTGGTTCTTAGCTAAAGATGCCATGGGGATGGCTCAAGGGCCTACAAGATTGGCCATCAGCTTTCTCCTAACCTCAAGTATGTTTGTTACTAGGGAAGCTTGGTACACTGCCAAAAAGCAATAGGTTTAAAAGAAAAGCCACTTCAATAGCAGCTAGATCAGTATACAAATTCCCTCCTGTAAGTTACCTCGGGTCTGTTCTGTGCAAAGATTCCTATATATTGGACTTGAGATGGTTTGAAGCCTCGGTGAAGTAATGCTGAGCCCACATACTCTGCTCTGTCTAAAGCCTGAAAATCAAATAAAAAAGAAAAGTTAACRGCAAGTTCATCAGTACCCACCACTTGATTTTTAAACACCTTAAATCTCACAAAAATTCTCCCCTCCAAAAAACCCAAAGAACCCACTATAATAATTGATACGAAGTAGATAAGTTAACTACATTATTTTGGTGTCCTCCAGGACTTCAATCAACACTGCAATGCCATTACACTGCACTGATTTTGTATAAATGCTTGCTCTCAATATGCAGCAGAAGAGATTCCTAATCCAATTGAACTTGAAAGTCTAAGTCTGTATTTGAACCTGACAAGCACAGAAAAGGCTATTTTGTTGCATTTACAGTAAATCTCACATGATCCTGGAATGCTTCAACTTTATATTTCTGTTCAACAACTGTAAATGCTACATGTCATGTTTCTGCATCATTCTTCAGGAAAGCACTGAACTTCTAGTACCTGTGAGAAAACAGGTGTTCCCAAGAAAGACCTCTTTAAGAAGTAGTGGAATAATAAGGAAGCAAAACCCAGTTAGTTCTATAAACAATGATTCTGGAAGGCAATTGTCCAGTTTCTCTTTCTATACAGCACATGATCTGAATTAGTTTTGTTCGGTTTTTTTAAAAAGTCAAAGAGCTTTATTAAAGAAAGGTTGCATCTAACAAATGCCCAGCAGAGTCACCTTGAAAAAAGTGAGTTCTGCGTTGTACAAGAGGTGTTTAAAGACCCTACCTGTACATACTAGGCAAGGCTTACACAAGTTTGAAGGCATCAACTAAGTCAGAAATTAACTGAAAGTATACAGCTGTTAAAAACAATTTGCATAAAGATCTATTTTTAGTGAACATGAAGAGGTTATAGGGTGTTTGTAGTTGGGCTTTTAAACTATACTACTACCATTCAGTAGTTGTATTTCCATCAGTATGGAGATAMGGACAAAAAGCACAAATAACCTATGTAGACAGATGAGTTTTACAAAAGGAAGAGTCCTCAAAAACAAGCAACCACAGTAAGAGCAGTTTGAGCCCCAACTCCAAATACCACTTCAAAATTGAAGTCTGATTTGCACACTTTAAGGTTGTTCTTTTAAAGCATTCTAATAGGAACTAGAATTTTTAACAATATGTCAACATAATAAAAACAGCTTAAGATACTACTTTAAAACAGCTACAAATAATTAAGACATATCACATCACTGGATGTTGTATCAATGGTCACAGTAAGTAGAAAGTTAACACTAAGTTAGAGAGATTACTTACCTCTTTATAGGAGATCCACTCATATGGCTGGTTTGGCTTTCTAAAACCCAAACAGGGACCATTGTCTACAAATGACAATTAAAAGTTACTCAGGATATAAGTCTGCTTTCTCTGCTCTGCTTTCTCTGYTCTGATGCCAAGCTAACTACATTCTCACCAGTGTTAAGCCAATAGCCCGTAAATTCTTTACAAATAGTTTAGCTTCTGAAAGTGTCTGCAAGGAGGAGTGGGAAAGAAAAGAGGGAGAAAGGAGTAGCAACAGGAAGGAAGCAAGGGAAGGACATGGAGGCAGCCAGGTTTCATTTAGAATATGGAGTATAGCACAGACTTCACTCACACCCCTGCTTCACAATAGGCCACAGTTACACTCGCCTTCAAGAAAAGCCCACACTCAATGTTATCTTATTGCTAGGTAGACATCACATCCCCCAACTGCATTTCAAGAGTCCATACCTTTAGTTTTTAARCAAATTGTGAAAAATTCATCTTTAAACTTACTTGATACATGCAGACCCCTTTGGAAGATATCATAAACTGTTCTCACATCATCGTAGTAGTAAATCAGCAGTTCATCGCTGTTAAGGAGAGAGGACCTTCGAGCATGCTCACCACCCTACATAAAATACAGAGTTTAGATATATCTGTTAAAGATGAACAGGAAATTACTGAAGTAAGCATGCAAAGAAAGAAAAAAAACATTTTGAAATATTGCATTATGAGCCTTAGGAAATTACTTTAAAGATCTTTGGTTTGTTTCACCATAGGAGAGAAAAAACCCTGCAAGGTTTTTACCATGTATGTCCTGGAAAAAACAGGGCAGAGTTGCTCCTTAAATTTCTAAAGCCTATCAGTCAAAAACCTTGTCCTCAGCTACATATGATGGCATAGATCAAGCCCAATGACTGCATAATGCTCTTGGACACTCCTTACTAGATACAGGATCTTTTAACTCAAGAAATGTTTTAATCCATTATTGCAGTACCTAGCATAGTTCCATAAAGTTTTTSAAATCCCTTCACCCTCAGTCAGGACCTTCTCTAGATATAAAGAGAGAATCTACCTACTCTTCTTTTTTCAAATTAAAATTATAACACATCACTTTTTGAAACTTTGATTTGAAACAGTTGACTAATTTTGTGGACACAAGAATATGTTCAGTGAAATATTCTGTACTAGATAAAAATCCAGTCATTTAAAGTTTCATCTTTTTAAAAGAGTTGTCTCATGACCTAAATAGAAAGTCAGAGCATCACCCTGAGTTTAAAACACCCTAAACCACCCACCATCCCCTACACACCCCCATAGAAACACCATGTTTGAGTGGCTAGCACTTACATGAGCTGTAACTGGGAGTCATCAYGAGAATGTAAGAGCTCCTAGTTTTAATATAGCCTATTTTATAGCAACTGATTAGATTATCTCATTTTATTACAAATTAAAKATTTACAGATTACAATTATGCAAGTATTATTAGGCCATGTTTATTTGTTCTGCTCAGATGACAGAGAGGTGCCTACAAAATATTGTTAGCAGGGAACTTATAGCTGGTCAAGTAGCAGGTCCCCTGTAATCATCATATAAGATCATCTGAATCAGTGGCTGGAGTCAACTCCAGGCTCTTTACACATACCCAGATCTTGAGCTAACTAAATCTATGGTGATAATTCATATTGCTTGCAGATAACTGCACAAAACCTATTCATATGCAATCATATACTCTTCTCAGGCTATTGGTTTATGCTCAGCTCTTGTTTTTCAAGTACCTCACAAGATCAGAGAGCTATACCTTAATGTAAAAGCCAGATACACATAGCTTTAACTGCAGATGTCATGTTGCACATGTCCACAGAACAGAGCTAGCACATTTCTTCCTCTCTACATAACGAGCCAATAAAAAGCAACATTTTAGTATTAAAACAAGTCTGACTTGTTTTAGCAAAACTCTATACGCATAATGCAGTGTCTGCTACTCTGACAGTGAGCAGAAACTTGCACTGAGAACAACTCTGAACAAGTTAATGACTAGCCTACCTCTAAACATTTGTAACATCAGAAACACTCAGGAGCATGCTTGTACTCAGACCAACATCTGTTCTACAGAAAATGAAAGAGATCACTAAGACATGTCTCTGCTAGGAAAAAAAGAGAAGGCTGCTTGTTTTAATACACTTGTTTCACAGACCTTATCCAAACTCAGCCCCTAGATTGCCCAGTTCTCCCACCTCTGGAGTTAGCCTGAAGAAGGTTGTGCTACATGCTCACACCCACAGTCACAGGTAATGTCATGTGTCAGTACCATGTTTACATGTTATAACATGCTACAATTCTTATTTTAGGTGAAGTAACACATTCTAAGCCATTTCTTGGCAACAGTTAACAAACTTGCTTTGTTCTCATCTGAACTACTRTTGTTTGCATACCCTGTTACTCAGCACAACAAAAGCAGCTTTTGCAAGGTCTGAGGCACAGATCTGAAGGCAAGACTTCTTGAAGGACAACAGTCAGTCCTGTATCTTAGTGTGCTGCTTCTCAGAAGGACAGCAGCTCTGTTACAGGCTATTAAAAGACCAAATCAGTTCTCCTAAGTTATTTCAATAAAGGGAAATAAAACCATCTTATGATCTTGCTCRCTTAACTTTTCTTCCTAGAGTAAAGTGAAGTTAACTGAATTCCCAATGGCTCGGTGATAGGAGTTTCTGCTGAAAGAACTTTTAGCTCCTTGTGTGAAGATCATCATCAGTTCAACGCTATTCTTTAGAGACTATGAAATATGCCAGTGCTGCCAATCAGAAGTCATCTGCTAGGCAACATTATGGTATTGGTCTGCATTTTGTTTCAGAACAGAAAGCACTACTAAAACCACAAAAATTGTTAATATTAGGAAAAAACACATCAAAATTTTAATATTCTGGGCAAAGGGTCCTTATCCAGAAGGTGTGCCACAGCAGGAAGAGTTCTGCTCACAGCAGGCTTCTCTAAAAATGCAACTGCTACAGCACTAGTCACTCCAATTGACAGAGGTTTCAACTTCAGAACTGGAATTCTTGACGGATTTCAGGCAAGTTATTCAAATGGGATCTAACAAATATGCCTAGTACAGAGGCAAGCGCTCAGAACTGTTGCATGTTTTACTAAAGCRTTTGACACACAAAGCAATAAAATTGCATTAATGCCAAGAACAAGCTTAGGTTACTGGGATTTTTGTGTGTATGTGTATTTCGGTTATTGCAGTATGTCAAGGAGTTGCAACAAACTAATCCATTTTGCAGCAAGTCCTTGGCATTGGTTTGGAATAGCAGCACTCAAAGGAGCCAGGTTTTTCCCATGGAAGAGTCCTGTATTACTCAATGCCTGTTTGTGTCATGTAATGCAAATGAGATAACATCTTCTGTTCAAGATGCAGGCTTGCTTCTTGTTGATAAAGGCCGCCTCAAATTAGTGGTACTGTCAAACATAYGGTTGTTTCCATCATGCCCCAGGGGCAAGAGAGCTGATTTCTATTTTCCCAAGAAATATTTGCCCAAGAAGGCAAGCAATGCTTAAGTTACCAGTATGCATATTCTGAGAAGTAAGTAGTAAACAAGTTCTCAGGCCTGCCATATAATTTTAAGCAATCTCATCCTTAACTAAGCACACAACAGCTAAAACTGATTACTTAATGTTAGACATGCACTTGTCTCTAGCAAGTTATTCTCAAAAAAAGGAAGAGATAAGCTGGAGTAGTTATCAGAAGAACATAAGGAAGTTTAAAAGTTACTCATGAGTGGAATGGCCCTCTCCATATTTGAGTATTCTTTCTTCTGAAGGAAAAAAGTCAAAACTGCAAACCCAAACTCATGCTAGTAGATGATACAGATATGCTAGTGTTCATCTATATACTATTTTCCTACATATTCCAGCCAAGTTCGACCCAAATAGCAGTTTTTTGCCCCCCCCCCTTTTTTTTTTAAGAGAAATATGTATTTGATAGCCATGCAGCTTGCAATCTTAAAATCAAGTCAGTTGTTCAAATATCACTAACTGGAGGAAAAATCTACAAACAGAACCACATTTGCCTGCAGTTACAGACATGGTTAAGCACACACTTGAGCTTTGCTAAGTWCAATAATGTTAAAAATAAGGCATTTCAGCTATAACAGTGAGACTCCCAGCAATAATACACCATGAGTTCAGTATAGCATAATTCTTGACAGTGTATTCTCCCACCAGTTGGACTTACTAAGACTTAGTCCTCACGAACCTTATCCTTCCTACAGATGGAGTCAAGTAGATTCTGAGTATAGATTCTTTCAGGAGAATTTTTTTTTTTTTTTAAAGAGGCTCTAGTGAGAAAGATGGGATTGGTACCTTCAAAAACATTAATGTTTCTTGTTGGGAAATGTGATTGTAATATATACCTTGAAGACTACTCCACATGTTTTAACTGTCATGTCTACCTTAGAAGCAAGCCAATACTTTCAACAGTTTTCTGAACTGACACTCAGTCAGCATACAATCTTTATGTTCACTCAGTGATGGTTAGAAGGAGTTACTGGGTGCTGAACTGCCAGATCAAAGCTTTCTAAAGATGTGAAGYAACATGGAACAGCAATACACAGGACATTTCCCCCCCACACATAAGAAGTTTGAAGATTCTGAATGTTCAGATAGTCTAACTCTAGCCACAGGAGAGTCATTTGGTTTTGTCAGAKGCCAAAGCAGCAAGTCAATTTTGCAGCTGTATCTTATTGCCAGAATTAAGCAGAAGCATATCTAGAATTCAAAATTAAAATCATTACTGAACAGATAGATCTGCTATACAAAATAGTAGAGAAGTAGAACTGCCTTCTGCCAAGCCTTTGTGGAAAAGGCTGCTGACTCCGGTAGTACTTTTACATTGTACTGTTTAACAAAAAAAAAAATGTCAAGTACATTATCTGAAAGCCGTGTTTGACATTTTTCTGTTGTGGAAATGACAATACCAGCTTAATAGATCTATAAGAGAATGGGAAGTACATCAAGCAAGATCCTAAGCAAGTTTCTTTATGGAGAAACTGAACCCCAAACACCACGCTACATTCTGCTTACTGTTATAGAAGTATCAGTTCTAGCACACACTTTAAGATTTACTTCAGTATGCACACCAATTACTATTTTGTACAGTTTACARTATTATGTTGTCAGAGGCTGCATCTCACAACTGTCAATGAACAAGCTGGACAGATTTTGGTTATTTCAATCTAGGTCTAAGTTTGAGGTACTAACATGTTCAGCTGCCACTCGAGTTATTTATTAGTAAATCTTTTATTAAAGTGCATTCTCTGAATAAGCAAGAAAGTGCTGCTCCAACCATCTGACAAGAGAGCTGATGTTAATTAGTGCAATATGGATCATTTACACTTTAAGTAGTTTAGCACAGTTTCCTACTACARGATGATTTCAGTGACAGAATCCAGCAGTGATGAGCTAATTTAGCTTGAAAAGGTAAGATTAGGGAGTCAGGAGACTGTCAAGGAGTCTCCAGTCTTAAGCAAGCAAGCATTTGTCACTGGTTCTATGGYTAGGTTCAAGCCACTACTTTTCCACCTTCTAGTGCAAACATCCAAAAATCCCCTTAAGCCTACACTAAGCAGTAAGTCCCTCTGGCTGGAAGACTTATCATTTCATCCAGTTATCARAACATGCTGCTCTGCAAGTCTTTTCCACAGACTGTCTTAATGGTTGCTATCAGGATTGGGAAGGCTCACTGAAAGAGATGAGAGCTGATCTCTTGTCCTTGCACCACGTGTGTTCCTTGATAATTTCCAAAGTATCTCTTTTTCAAGTTGCCAGAAGACATTTATGTCTCCCTTTGCATAATTCTAATAGCAAATCACTACTTGCTATATTTTCACTGTAACACTATGAAGTGTCAATGAGCTTGCTACAAACCACACTGGAAAGACATTCAAGTAAGAAAAGCAGTATTAACTAAACTTTTGAATGAAGTGGCTGGCTAGTACTTTATTCTTCTATTTCAACATCATTAAATACTGCAAAGAAATTAGCTGTTTTGTGGCTATGACAGGAATCTGGTTAAGTTTAGAGGTTTGCCTACTGTAAATTTTCAATTGCAAATACACCACATTTCTTTACATTAGTTTGTAGTTAAATCTACTCTTAATACAGCATTAAGATCATCTGCTTTTRTGCTCAATTGCATTTAAGAAAACTACATGTGGTTTGTCCACATAAGTATCTGCAGTAATGGGAGACTTCAACTGCAAGCACACCAGAACAAATGAACTACAGTAATGCAAGATTACTCTAATCCCTTCTCCTTCAAGGAAGCAGTGAGAAGCAGCATGATTCAACTAATCCATGACACAGGGAAAGAAGCTGTCACCCTTATATCCCTACACTTTTATAAGCATCCCCCTTAAACTACAGCTATTCATACCTGTCTCCTTCCTTCAAGAGGAAGAAATATTATGCACCCTAAAGAAGCACTCTGGAAGGAATCAAATCAACAGTAAAATCCTGACTCTGTAGTAAAGGGAATTGATAGAGACTGCTGTTCAAGAAACTCTAGCTATGTAATTATTTGCTTCTAACAATTTCTTCCAGTCAGACTGTTTCCTTGTCTTCACCATTAAGAAGCTATCACCCAACTGCAACACTGTCCCTACAAAAATCATAATACAGAAGTTAAAGCAGGAGGAACCTCCTGAACTGGATATGGTTGCTTAACTCCAGCTTAAACTATAGCAGTCTTGCCAAGAGATCCAAACTATATTTTTCTACAGATCAGCTCAGTACAGTTACTGCCCTCTTCTTGCTTGTAACCTAATATAGAGTCTCATCTGTAAGCTGAATATTATAACAGAAGAGTTCTAGCCTAATCAATGTACTCCAGCATACATACTCTAACCCCAAGACCTAATTTAGTAGATCATCACCTAATCATGTGGCTGAGGAGCAAAAACTACATTGGATCTATTGCAACACTGAAGTTTCCCACCACTTAGAAGTTCAAATTTCTCAGAACAAAGCCCATTTCTCCTATGCTAGTTACCACCACAACCTTAACCTTCAAGGCAGAGAAAGTATGTGGAAAGCCAAGAAACAAATTCAAGACAGATTCCAGAGAAATGCTTGCCCTGAAATATAGAGCCTATCACACCACAAGGTTAGAAACATTAAGTCAGTGGTCGCTCCTCTCAATGCCTAAGCTTCAAAATACAATGAATGACAGCATCAAGTGACACTTACCTCTACTTCCACAGACTGCATTGCTAAATCACATGGTGGTTTTAGTGCTTTAGGTCTTGTTGCATACCAGTAGGTAGTGAGAGCTGCAAAAGCACCAAAACCCATCAACGTATTTGTTGGAAGGGTGCGCACATACTGTCTGACATCACCAAGTTCTGGCATTCGCAGATGTCTAAACAATTCATGTGCTTGCATTGTAGTTCAACGTGGTTGTCGCAATCCTGGAATCTGTTGATGCAAGAGAAGAGTTACACATATGAAGATCTGAATTTCCCTTTTGATTCACTGTTGCTGTGAGTGATGCATACCTTGTCCTACTAGTGTCCCACTATCAAAATATTTTCTGAAACCAAGTAGGCAATACCTTTAGACATTTATAATGCAATTAAGTAATAAGCAATTACTGGCTCTAGAAAAAAAATGAATGCTGACATGAATCAGTTCAAGTTTTGACTACTACTTTAACAGACACTGCATTTAACAGAACTTTCACCTTAGTTTTTGAAGAACAGTATCTACAGATGTAAAAATAGTTACAGATAGAGTAGCTGTACTGTATGTCAAACAAGAAAGGGGGGGAGGGCTAAGGGAGATATGACTTTCCTTGCATTAAGGAAACAGAATTGCAGCATAAGAATATTCTAATCCTACAGTAGCAAGCAGGATTTTTCATCTCTTAAAGCCAAGAAAATAACCTTGGTCTTCCCTACTCTCCCTTCAGTCATGCACAGAAAGCTCACTGCAGCAAGCTGCTTTCACAGCTGACATCTTTCCATAGCACTGCCATAGTAGTTAGCTTCTCATTTCCCCCAGCATGGCATTAACAGTTCATCTTTGRTCATAAAGCAGAATAAAGCAGCATCTAGATGGGCTTAATGCAGCAACCCACAGCAACGTAAGCAAGCACAGGAAGCACACTGTCACGTTCATACAGAAAAGCTGAGATGAACCTACTCCTCACCGATGCCTCCATGCTAGCTGACATAGATACTCCACAGCAAGAACAGACCATGGAAAAAAGCATTGCAGTCAGCTCAGCTGGTGCTTTCCTCCACAGCCAAGGTCCCCCAGGACGTTCATCACATGTCGAATCTGGCAGCTCCTGCCCACTGGGTTAGAGGTGAGCAGCAGGCAGGCAGCCTGCCCGGGGCCAATTGCAACCCGCCCCAGATCACCCCACCACGCTGAAGGGTGGCCGCCAGCCCTGTGCCTCACGGGAACTCACGCCTGGCAGCCGCGCTCACAGATGCCTGCCGCCAGCTCAGCCTCCCACTGCCGGAGGCGGGCTGACAATAGGCTCTGGGGGGGCGGGAGGGGGGAAATAAAAACAGCAATTATTTGTGTTAAGTTCCCTTTTCTCAAGGACCTGCAAGTTATTTATTCCAGAAAAAAATAGGTCAAACTATTTCCTACAGACAATAAAGTTAGTTAAAAAACTAACAAAACACCCAACAAACACTGAAGAACACCAGACATGTTTAAGTAGCTAGAATACACTGTGTAACAATATGCTACCAGAAGATTGGGGGGGGGGGGGGCAGGCCAGTGAAATCCAGTCAGGCAGTTACATGCATAGTAGCTTTAAAACCAGCTATGCCAGGTTAAGATTTCACACTTCTGTAGAAGTCTCAAGTCTACAATCCACTGTTGAAATCTTCATTATTGCAATCAGTTATTCAACTGGGTAAGAGGAGAGTTGTCTAGTTCATAGGTCTAATCAGTGTTTGGACAAGGATTTGCTAAAGATTGCAAAAAAAATGCCATAGAACTAGTCCAAAAGGTCTGTGCTTTCACAACATTAGCAGAAGGGGAAAGGACCAGGTGGAAACACAGGTGCAGGTAGTGCTAGGCTGGAATTGGGTTCCACCTCCATGARGGCCACAGACTCCTGGAAAGCCTTGCAGCCTGCAGGCACCTCAGAGCCTCCCTCTTCCCCTCCCCATGTTCATGGCATAGCATCGGGTACAGCACTGCATCACCTAGAGCAAAAAGCCTTTGTGTCACCTGTTGTACTGTGACACAGCAGACTACATCTAAGATTTTGTTCAGTTCAACTTATTGCAGAGGAAGGTAGAAGAAGTGCTTCTGAGTATATTAGAAAAATCTTTTCATCTTTCCTTGGCAGGGGAAAAAAGTTACTGTCTCAATAGCAGTATTACTGTGCTCTTGCTTCTTAATGTAAAAAGGTCATGCTCTTAGCTCTTCAGGTTTTAAAGATACATAGACAAAGAAGAGTAAAAATAAAGTCTTTCCAACATGCTTAGCTAATGAGTCAGTTTTAGGTATCCTAGTATATATCTGTTACAAAACTAGAAGGAGTATAATGTATAATTGGTAAGAGCAAGCTTAGCTTTCTTCAAGTCACACAATAACCATTTCTGACTTAAACAACATTTCTTTTCTGCATTAGTCATGATGTGTCCTGCATACAGACTATATGATTTGGGAATGCAACATGATTTGAGAGTTATTTTAAAAGGCTGTTGTGCTACTACAGTTTAAGTTTAAGTAAGTTCACTTCATTCACATAAAAGTCCTACTGTAGTCAAAGAGTTGGTATAATTTAAGACTAGGTAAAGAAAAAATACCACATCTTTTCATTTTCTTGACCAGCTTTTGTAGAACTTACAAAAGATTCCCTCAATATAAACAAAAGCAGTAAGATACATTCTTAAGCAGTTACATTAGCTTTGATAAAGCCACGATATGTTTTAATCACTTTCCACCTCACCACAAGAAAAAAAAAGAAAACACTAGGTTTAAAAACATTAGCTTTGATAAAGCCACGATATGTTTTAATCACTTTCCACCTCACCACAAGAAAAAAAAAGAAAACACTAGGTTTAAAAACAAAGTTTTCTGCAAGACCAAGCAATGCCTCTTCAGCACTACCTGCTAAGTCATATCAACTCTTGTTTTCTGTACTTAAGAATAAAACAGAGGCAACAGAGAGAACAAAGTCCCATTTATAAACATTCCAGACAAGAAGGTCCCCTCAAAAGAGGCAGGGCTTCAATGCCTTTCAGTCTTCTTTGATCCATTCCCACATTTGCTTGGCCCATGCTCTCCTTAGTTTTGGGAAGCATCTGATTCTCCAGGGTCTAAGGGGAGCAGATAGAGCCTTGAGATCCAGATCCTAGCTTGCTTGAGAGGGTCTATGTATCTAGCTCTCTGCTCCTTTCCTCAGAAGCACTGTGCTCAGCTGGGTCTGCTCACCCAAGACAAGCAAAACAGTCTAGCAACACTTTATGGAATTCACTCCCCTCTGTTACTTCCACTCTCCAGCATGCAGACTGACTAACTTTGAGAGACCTTTCAGTTTATACAGTCTGCTTGTGCCTGGACACTCCCAAATCCCTATCTACATGCCTCCATATTTTTAGGTTTCATTAAGCTCTTCCCCCCACCCTTCCTCTCAACCATTAGTAGACTAAAGAAAGTAATCAGTAAGCTATTAGCTTTTGCTGCATATCAGCATGAACCATCCACTTGGAAAAAAGCACTTTTAACCACTCTCCCATGGGAAACTTAACACTTAAGGAGACAGTTGTGCTAGGCTAACAAGACTAATTGACTCAAGCAATAGTAATACCATGCTTTTTACAAACTCAAGTACCACAATTACTTCTTATCCAAATGGGATCTACACTGAAAGTACTGTACTGAGAAACTTGGTCCTAGTATGAGACAGTATGCAGGAACTAATTGCAATTCATGGCTGGAGACCCAAAGGAAGCAGATTCCTGATAAGAAAGGCCAGTCTGATACTCAAGTAGCTACATGTAATCAACAAACCTGGAACAGACCAAGCAATATTTGAGCATTTTTGAGGTTCTCCCCACCACCACCAACACAACCATTAACCTTTGTTCGGTTTCAGTTAGAAAACAAAAACCTAATACATGGAAGAGAGGTTCTAAAGAGCAACAAGACAGAACTACTTCAGAGATAATTACCTGGCCTGGCCGCATCTAATAAAACAGCAGTTCCCAACATTCAGCCTGTGAAAGTATCCCTCTGAATTCATCATATCAGTTCAGTTTGAGTCCTGCACCACTTGGACAAAGAAAGCTCTCTTTTCACGCACACACAAACCCTGCAACACCCAAGACTCATTCTTTACAGCAGAGCCAGTATCTCAAGGCAACGGCCCAAGTTGGCAGAACTCARTCGTTCTTTGCTGCTCCTACTCTCGGCGTACAATGGGCTATTTACAGAGGGCAGCAGCCTCCCCATTGTCTATCCATAGCCAGACATCGTTCGAGTGCAACGGAAGAGAACAGGAGAGCAGCCGTCAGCTCCTTTAGTGCAAAGAAAACAACCCCCAAGAACCAGTGGCTTCTTTTCATCTCCACCCTTAAATGSAAGTGAGTAGCAGACCAACACTGAGGTGACCTGCCATACCGTAAAGTTCACCATATGATATAAAAGGAGAGGATGCATTATTTCTGTAGCCTCTTACAGGCAGAAGAAAGCCATAAGGGTAAATTACCTATGAGTAATAGGGCCCTGAAGTTCTCTAGATGCTTTGTGTATGTTATACTGGAATTGGAAACCAGCCACCCATATATCCAAGTTATCCTGGTAACCATTAGCCATTAGTTTATCATTTTTACTGCTGCAGGTTACTCTGTAGAGCTCCCAGGGACCTTTTCAGTACTAAAGTCCTTCTCCACTCATCCTTTAAAAGTGGAAGTGCAGCATCATGTTCTACCTTCTTTATTGAGTACAGAAAGGGCAACAAGTAGCTTTGGCTATTGACAAGACTGGTTGTGCTGTCAGATTAGGAAGGTGATCTAGCACAGAATAATTTACCTGGAATAGTTTTGATCCTAGTTCTCAGCTAGATCAACTCTTGTTTTGATGTCCAGCTATCCATTAGCTCCCTGAAAGAAACAGGACAGTACAGCTGTGGGAAAGAAAGGATGGGCAGCTGTAAAACTACATCTTAAGCATGCAACTTTAAATACATTGAATGTAAGTCCTCCCAAGATTTTCTTCCCTGCCCCAAAGCCAAGGAAATAACTTGACTGAGGTCTTGTAACTATAATACAGCCAAAACTGCAATACAAAAAAAAAGTAAGCCACAACCACCCTCATGATGCTGCACAGAACAGCAGCATCTGTGTTCCTGAAGGGAAACTGAAGGGGATTTCCCCAGTTTAAACCTCCTATAACATCAACTCTACAACCAAATGTCTTGCACAGTGCAGCTGAAGATTGTCACATATGACATGTGGGTCTGGCCTCAGCCACAAAGGCCTTTCCTGAACAAAGGAAATATTTTTATTTAGGAGGAGCTCTGTTGTTGAACAGTATGGTCCTCACCCTGCTCCAAATTAAAAAAAAAAAATCTAAATCTCTCACTTGACCTGATGTGGCCTAGACTCTCCCTCAACTAGGTTTCAGAGCTAAAAACTCCCCTATATAGCAGTAACTGCCAGATTCACTTTCTTGCAGAGGTGAAGAGGAAGGAACCAAAAACCTGTCATTGAGGAACCCATCCCACACCTAGGCAGCAGCCAGGAGACCCCTATTGTTCATCCACCTCCACCCTGCCACAACAGCTCCACAGTCAAGACTCTGACCAAATACAGCTGGTGTTATGCAGCAGTTTAGGTTGCCTTTGGTGGTTCAGCTTCTGCTCCTGCATTTGGGAGAAACCAGAGGACTGAATGGAAGCCAGCTGCAAACTAAATTCAACAAATCATTCAGTTGAACAGCAATTTACCTTACTAAGATGCAGCTGAAGAAGTTAAGACTCTCACTGCAGCCTCTGAAGACTGCTACTTCTGATAGCAGATGTACCAAGGCTGTGCCCCTCTGCTAGGGAAGTCACAACCCCATCCTCAGATGTTTGGCTGCAGTCCTCTCACACGGAACACCTCTATTCTTGCCCCTTAATGATGTCCAACAATATCAGTGCACACCAAGAGGTCACTGGAGTTTATTCAAGTTCATGAGCTGAATGACATGACAAGAGCCAGCTCAGTGTCCTTTTGTGCACTTAAGGCACACTGTGTCCTTTAAGTACACTGGTAACACCATGTATTACAGGTATGTCCCACTAAAACCCTTAACAGAATAATCAGTTGAAGACTTTCCTTTGATTTGCACCTATACACATTCTGGATCACTAAATCTTATTTTCAAGGATAGAGAGATGCTTAAAAAGGAGTAATTTGTTTCAAAATATCTATATTAGAACCACATCCCTACAGCTCTTAGTTGTCAAGTTCTCCCACAGCACTTGGGCCATTAGGACACTCCTATGTTAAGATCTCTCAATCCAAATATAGTTTAGATAGCAATTTACCTCTGTAGGGTGATTGTTACAAGCCAGCAGTTTCCTAGTGGCATTAACAGCTTGACTAGATTATAACTTGAAGCTAGCTGTTCCAGGAAAACACTACTATTCAGAGACCAGCATGCACATAAAGTGAATACATGCTTCAAGTGCTCACCTGAGACTGTAAGAATGAATTTGTTGCCCATACTTCTGCCACCTTAAAATCTAACAGAACAGTAACCGGGTCAGGCACATTTAAGTGATGTTGCATCACACAGGGTAGTGTTTACATTCCAAATCCTTAGAAGGAAGTAAAGAGCTAAGATACACAACCTGTAACACTAGGATACCAGATTGATTAGTAAATACTTACTAGAAGTGACTGGTTCACCAGACAGTGACAAGCACCACAAGAAACAGTAAGAGAAACCAAGCAACTCTTTGACCTCAGGTATTAAAGCATCACTACAGTTCCTTCCAAGTCAGTGATACTAAGCATTTTCTTCTAGCTTTCCTAGGAAACTAATCCCTCCTCACTAGTCTATTAATACAATCCAACTGTAGAGGCCAGGTTTTCAAAGCAAAGCACATGCACTATCAAACTGAAAAGCTTAAGAGGTCTGAACTTAAGAATTGTAATTCATAGTAAAAGATTCCCAGCTTTTTTTTTTTTTTGTAAGCAGTTTTTTGCACAGGACAGTGTCACACACTTCTACTAAGTCTTTAACAAGGGCAGCCAACTATACAAAGATCTTTTTCTCCAAATCAAAACTACGCAAGCTGTTTTCCAATAATGATGAACAAACCATCAGTACTACTAAGAGCTTGAAATCAAAAATGAGTGTTTTAATATCATATTCTGTCATYTGAAGATGAATGAGCTCCCAACATAGAATGAAGGGCAGCAAGAGACAAGAAGCTTGTGTTATCAAGCGTCCTAGCTTTAGATCAGGCAGATCTGCAGAAATGCAAACCCCTCCATCTGCAGCCAGGTTTCATACTACCATCTTTAAAGGTCAGTGCTGTATAGCAATGCTTCCTTTCCCAACAACATAGTAAACTCCCATGCAGTACCATTTATCATCAGACAAACTACCTCCCTTCCTATTTGTGAAGATTTCTGTGGAGTTACTAGCAGTTATATTTAACATGTAAAAATATTTAGTGTATGTTTACTTGTAGAGTAAGTTGCACTACTTGGAAGTCATTTGTGAGCAAAGATTAGCTTCCTTATTCTATCAAAGTCCATGATTTAATCAAGCAACATCTCTCCTTCAGAGAGAGGCTCTTCCTCTGTCACTGCTGCACACCTGAAATATTTGGTGCTATTAGCCCTTATTGAGCTTGTTTCAGTCAGCTCTATTCCTGAGACTAAGGAAAAGCCCTACTGTATTCTGTTGTTCGCATTAGCCCAGGAGTGCTGTTCTCTTCATAGGCAAGAGAGAAGAAACAGTTTACTGTTCCCCACTCACAATTAACAGACTCAGGAGAGAGAAGGTATATAACCCACCACCTTATCTCCAAAAGCCAAAGCAGTATTGATTTCTAGTGGATTGATTAGATAGACAGAAGCCCCTGCAGCTGATTTTCCTAAGAAACAGGAGAGTTAGCCAGGTAACTATTTAGAAGAGTTTCTAGTCATCTGTTTTGAATTACTAGTTTTGTTTTTTGCTGATATCAACCTTGTATTTGTCCTTGAAGTTCAAGGCTGCTGGGGGTTTGCTTCTCAAGAATTGATGACCTACTTCCAACCTCACGTTGGCTGATTGGTAGTTGTTAAACAGTACCTTCCAAATTTAGAAGTTGCCTTTTACATTCAATATATTTGCTGCAGTTCTCAGAATAGACTAAGGCCATTTGCTTAAGACCTTGAATTGAGTACACTACACACAACAGCTATTTATATTTACAAGCTTTTGGTGTTGCATTAGCCGTTCTCAGACATTTTCATATTTGAATATAAAAAAAGCAAGATATCTTTTGAAGTCCAAAGAATCAGCCAGTAACAGCATAGGTCCCTGAAGAATTTGGTGTTTAATATGTTTTTTGGACAATACAGTTATTGCTGATGAAAGGAAAAATTAAGTATTTCTGTAATGCTTTCTTGCATCTAAAAGTTCATGTGTAATCTGAGAGTGTGCTCTAAAGGAGACAGTGCTACTCCCTGTAGAGCAATACAGATAAAAAACACTGTTCCATGGGTATATTAGCAGGTACAAATAGAGAACCAGGGAGCTTCAAGTTACTTCAGACTTCACTCCTTCCTATCACAGGGTCTGACCAGCACATCCTGGACTCTACCCCAACACATAGATGTCTTTAGATAGATTGAAAGGTCCAAAGGTGCCTCTGCAATGCTCTAGACAGCCCACAGACTTGCCCTTCAGAAATTCAGAAGACTAAGTGCTGTAATTCCTGTTTAACAAGAAAACAAAGGATATGCACCTTAGAACAAAAGCACTGTTGAACGAGGATATACCTCTATACTGTAGCACTGCAACTCCTATCTAACAGGAAAAATAAAAGCCCAAAAGCCAAAGCCACTCAACCCAAAGCCGAAAGCACTCTCCCTCATGCTACACTGTAGTAAGCACTCCCAATTGCATATATCTAAAAGAAAAAAAAAAAAAAACACATGCTTCAAGCATGTGCTCTACTTGCGCACAAGAGAAAAGCCTTCTCACGATATACAAGACAGGGTCCAGCAGCTAAGTGCTACAGTTTTCCGCTTAATATTCTGCGCTTCTGTTTCTCAGTTTAGGAAGAGGAGAGAGTACAGACCACAAAATCCTACTCCGCGAGCAAGGAGCCGGCGAGGGCAGCACGCATCCTGACGCTGGAGTTGTTTATCTCGCCTCGGCCACGCTGTGCCACAGGAACACCGCAGCGCCCGAGCTGGAAACAATACTCGAAGGGGGTCAGAGACATCAGGCTTCGCTCCTCCGAGAGGCTTCCGTGCTCAGGGGAAGCCAAGCTGCCTTAGAAGCCGTGCTCCAGAGGCAGACCTGCCGGTGCGCTCCGCGGCGCGGAGAACGGAGCCGCGGAAGCGCGGCCGAGCCGGCACGGCCCGGCGGCCCTCCGCAGCGGCGGAGCCCGCCTCGGCCGAGCCCCGCGGCTCC
>NW_028186468.1:1538551-1590550 GCF_003343005.1 Rhea americana | reverse complement strand
GCGGCCTCTCGTACAGCAGCGGGCCTCGCGCGCGCGAGCGGCGTGCTGCCGGCGCAGAGCAGCCCGGGGCTCCTTCGGGCGCTCACGCGGGGAGTGGGCCCTGTGCCTCGTCAGCCCGTTCAACGTGTGAATCACCGCGCCGCGTCCCGAAGGCCCACGGGCCGCCGGCTGCGCACCGCGCGGCCGTGAGCCTCCCCTGCTCCGCGGGCTTTTCTTACTAAACCGTCGGAGGGGACTGCTGTTTCCCAGAGAGCCCACCGCCGTATCCCCACTCCTCAGATTATTCTGGAGTACACCAGTTTCAGGACTTCCTACAAAACAGCTTTCAACAAAGGAAACGGGGACCGACGCGTGTTGAAGCACACGGGAAGGGCGCAGCCGCCTCCGAAGCGAAATCTCCTCACAGCTCCCCCTGCACTGCACTTAGGTTCACACTGTGGAGGGTCTCTCAAATAACGCGAAACAGATTCYCTTCTCACGACAGGGAACGGAAGCATGTAACCTAGGAGCGCACCATACGCTCTGCAGCTGCCAATGGACACGGTGTCCACAGCGCAGCTATTGCTAGTCTGTATTAAGGCCCCGAAGCACAGATAACGTGGACATCGGCTACTCTGCAACAGTTTCACTTTGCCAGTTTGTTCCTATTGCACCACACTTCGTGCTGATGTAGACATAGCCAGAGTTTGTCAAGTGATTTCTGCATTCATCCATGGTTTCGGATGAAGGCATCAAGCGATGTAGAAATACACCATCTCAGGCACCAATGACTTAATTCTTTCTCTGAACACATCTAGTTTCTATCTGCCAGCCACCAAAACTCATTATGTGTTTGTTTACTCTTCTAAAAATATTTGCTTACTCTTCATTATCATGACTCTTCTCCACATCTGGGTTCCCAAAGGCCATAAATCACATTTTTAGTTCCCTCCCAGAGAAACTTCAGTAGAATGACTCCCTCTTGTCTCCTACCGGACAGAGGGTTTCTAAAAAGCGTGCGTCTCGCYTGGATACACCTTTTTGTGAATCCTGTCATCAACATGAAAGTRCAAACCTCTCAGCTAAGGAATATTTGAGTATCCATCTCACCAATGGCAGCTATCACCTCTCCGTTCCTACTTGGTATTTATCTCATTATACATCCAGGGACCACATTACTCTCCAAAACTGGCTTTATCCAGCAGATTGGGAAAGACAGGAGATGTAGACTCAACGCAATTACTTAGAAAAACGTRTATGACATAGGGAGAAAGGAGCTGTAAATGGAGCAAACAAAACCTGTCATGATGATGCTGTACTATCTTGCAGAGGGCAGTTAAGAAAATTGGCTCCTGTGGATCAGGGTGGGCTGGACCCGCTAGCAACTACGTATGCATATTTAACTATACTGGAGACATGTCACTAATTCTTTTTAGMTGCACACAGGGMACATACTTGAAACCTATTTCACTACAGGAAGCTGCTCTCATTAAGTGCATTGTAAAATAAATAARTAAATAAAGAGAYTGAAGAGCAGATTCTGGCTTCCTGATGCTGCACTGCATGTGTATCAGAATCACAGAATCATTGACACTGGAAGGGACCCCTGGAGACCACCTAGTCCAACCCGTCCGGGCAGAGAAGGCTCATCTAGAGCAGGGTGCCTCAGGGTCATGTCCAGTTGGGTTTGCTTTTCCCAGTAACATTGTTATTGAATTATCATTCTTATATATGCGTATTAGCTATAATCGCTTTGATTTATGATGCATGCACATCACTGTACTGAATCAAGTCTGTCCTCTCTGAGAGCCATCCCAAGTGTATCATTTTTATACAAGTCTAGCCTTCTGCTGTACTGTAACTGCATCTGCTTACACTTGCTTGGAATCTCAAGAGAAAAAAAACAAAGAAATGTTTTGCAAAGAAGCACTTTAAAATGTCTAGTGTACATTGCAATTAAAAAAAATATGAGCTATTGAATCCCTGGAGCAGACATAGTTACTTATGTCTTTTCAGCTCTCTCTCTAGGGGAAATTGAATGGAATAATTTCCACTTTGCATTTTTAACTGTTTTTCACTTATCTCACAAAGAGATAAGTCCTGACAGCATTCGCCAGGGAGCAACAAGAGGRCAGCTGTTCCATACGGAAGAACGAGCAAGAGCCATGCGTGACTCCAGCAGAGGCAAAGCCCTCCCTGCCAGGGTGCAGTCCCATAGCGCTGAGGCAGGGAGGGCAGGCAACAGCCCTGACAAGGCTCAGGCAGCCTGGACAAGGCAACGAGATGATCAGGGCCAAGGTCCATCCAGAGGCCCCAGGGAGGAATGGCTGGAGATGGCACTAGATGGCCGGGATGCAGGTCCTGAGTTCATCCAGGAGACATGGCTGGAGACAAGCTGCCTGCAACACAGCTCCAGGCTCCATTCAGGAAAACCAGTCAGAAAGGTGGGACAGCAGGGGGGACAGGACTGGGCACAGTGGCACCTGCCACAGCTCTCGCCAGGTCTGGGTGCCCAGACCTAAGTTTGAATGGAGCACCCAGGTAACTGAGCAGAGGGTACACGGGTGAGGGTCCCCAGTGTGGCTGGTCAGGGCCATTAAAGCCTTTTGGTGAACTCTTGGCCTTGACAGCAATATCAGTGGGCCTACACTCTTGTAGAAACATATGGGACGTTTCTGGATGCATGTCAGTTGGGATATTCTTGCCATACCTTGAAAAAATAAGTAACTGGGAACTAAGTTCCTCTGAGATTAAATGACAACTAGAATTGGAAAAAAAGTACTGGATGAGGAAGAGTCTAGAATAAGATATAATAGGCTTACAACAGATGAACTGGTTTGTTTAGTACAACTTTATCTGTTTTTTATGCCATTTTTTTCCTGTTCTATGTTATTATATAGGTACATTTTTATCTCAAGAAGTAATACATTATACCATGCACAAAAACAAACATTTCAAAGGTAAAAGCCACAAAAGAGCCAAAGGCAAGACAAATTTATTTAGCCAGTACATAAACAGACTGATGTCACAAATGAGCTGTACYGGTAGAGTTCTGGATAAGAGTTCACAAAGAACCAGCCTAAACCATGCTTTGGTCACATTCATTATAGTAATTCTTCAACTTAGGAAGAGAGAAGCAAGGAAGTCATGAATGTAATGAGTTCCATGAAATGCAGGTCTTCTGAACAATGAGATACCTACACAGGAAGACAAAATTTATAGGAAATCCTCTGTATACAAAAATAGAAAAATAAACCCTCAGCAAAACGTCTACTGCAAAACAGAAAAATGATATATATACACACATATATGCATGTGCCTATGTGTGTGTGTGTGTGTGTATGTGTGTGCGCATACATATATGAGAGAGTTTTTTGGGGAAAAAGATTTCAAAAAACTGAAATAAAACTAGAACGCCAGCCTAAAAATAGCAGCTGTATCTGTATACCATATTATTACTTTGTTGGTTTTGGAGGTTGTTCTCCTTGTTTTGTTGTATGAACGGGCAAAGCCCCCTTTTAGTTCATGCCCAGAACATTAGAATTGACATTTCCATAGCACTAGAGTGTCAGTTTGAATTCTAGAAAATATGGAGATAGAGGAATCTTATTAAAATAGTATTCAGTTCAAGTAAAGAGAAGAGAACCTGGCCGTAACTGATTCAGCTTGCTTACGTCAGGCTGATAGAACGTTTTTTCCTCAAATGACAAGGTACCTATATAATGACATAGGACTGAAAAAAAACAGCATAAAAACAACAGCCAGATTAAACTATARTAACTAAAGACAGTTCATTTGTCAGAAGTTCTGTTTCCTACTCCGAACTACCTTTTTTCTTTTTAACATGGTGCATTTTCCCCCCTTCCTCCTCCATGTTGTACTTAAAGAAATTTGAATTTTCAGCAACGTGAAGCAAATAGATCATTGGAGAAGTAARCTTACTACTTGCTTCATATGAACAATCAGCATGAAGCTTTTCAAATTTGAGTGATTTATACAAAACCACAAACATAAGGATATTCTGCTGTTTGTTTTTGTCAATGTAGTACAAACAAGTCAAGCACGTTAATTTTATTGACTTTTCCCAGTCACTGCTCCTCGGTGCACTTTTTCTGAGGGTCAGTTCATGGCATCACACAAAAAAGATAAAGGGTTACATTCTTTAGTGCTAAAATCTACTTGAGAACAGACTCTACAAAGTATAAAGCTACATCATAGACATAGGTAAATTGATAATGTTCAGCATGCTTAGCTGAACATCCAGTAAAATATTATACAGAGCAAGAAGGTTCAGAAGTTTATTATGTTTAAACATTTATTATGTTTAAACTCCAGCGGAGTAATGAAGTATCTATGGCAAGAAATGAAATACATTCCAACTGAAGATCAGGTATCCTGAGTACAGCTGTTTTATTTGGTACAGCTTACAGCTCACGAGAATATCAACACAAGAACTAACAGCAAAAACTAACAGCAGTACCCAAAATRCTACAAAATATTGGGAGCACTTGCAAGAAATGACCTCCAAAATGCACGGCATGTTTTCACATTCTTCACGTATCTGAAACTCCACTCAGCAATGAGTACTGGTGCACAAGTACAAGTTCAGGCCCAGGAGCCAGCCTCATGTCATGGTAAGAACTATCTGCTTCTAAAGGATTTCTAAAGCTAAGTATTCTCACTTCCCCAAACCTGCTGGCCAAACAGTGCAGTCCACCAACTGTAAGGATTCATTTAGACTTCTTCAATTCAATGTTAGTGCCTACAGGGGCCAAAAAGAAAATTGAGAAAGAACTGATGAGACTATAGCTCTTTCTAAAAGAAAAGCAGCTTATATAGTGATCTTCATGTTTTTAGTTTTATGTTAGTGCCTGACATTAAAAGAAGTTTCAGCAAACCTCCATTCTTAAAAAACATTTGTGCATACTTGAACACGTATAAATTGTCACTACCATTTTCAAGTAACATACATGTCACAGTCATTAAATAATGCATGCAAACAAAACTGAAGTTTTGAAAGTATGACCTTGTATCTCACGTGCATATGTCCATAAGCCAAAGGAAGGGAGCCTGCAAATGCCAGYGTGAGATGACCAGACAGCAGGCCTTGAAGATTAGTGCTGCATTGTTTCACCAGAGACAAGACTTACAGGAGCCACCTCTATAAGCCAGCAAGTATAAAAGGACACTGAATTTTATCATTTTGCCCCATTTGCTACAAAAACATTCTCAGTTGCTACACCTCAGCTGGCACAGCTCCACACACGAGCAAGCACACACTTCCGAAAAGTTCCTTCCAGTTCTCGTGTGAAGTAAGCCAGCCACGCCAAGCTCTCCCACAACATACTGCGGAAAGACTGGCTGCCCTGTCCCAGCACTTGAGGAATGCACTAAGCACAACATGCTCACATCAGCAGTTACAGTAACTCAGATTTTAGCTTATATTCCTTCTTTGCTAGAGAACTGAAGTCACACACTTCCTAACACTTCACTACAAGTTTATGTTTAGAAAGAATGAGTTATAGCCAACACACAGGTTAATGCTGGAGGAAGATAAGCCTTGGGAATATTTTTAACAAAAGGTTTGTGAATGTGGATAAGATCAGCATGGCCAAAATATGTACTGTTGTGGAATACTTTCATTGGGTRTCACTAAGCTACTTCTTCATTTTGGACAGAAGGCCAAATATCCAATATCCAGGGATTAAAAGAACATCTTGTCAAGGCCCTTCATCATAAATTACCTGTAGGGATTGCCTCTTGAAATGGGTGGAAACAAATCGACCCTCCTCGGTCTTTTGGTATGATTCACTGAGGTACACTGCAAAGTAAAACAAATAGATCTAGCTTTTGAATAACAGTTCTCTTGTCAAGCCCCACACTGAAAGAAGTTTAAACCAAATCAGAAGCAGCACTGGTTTAACATTAATCCACTTGTCTTCAAGTACCACCATATTGCAATGGTACCATATCAATAGCTTATTTTAAACTGGTCAACAGATTATAACTCCTACCCATGCAGTATTCATTTACGTTAGTTTTCTATAATGCTCATCATGTCTCCCTGTTTTCTTTTCTCTCATTCCTAAACTTATTTCCCTACCTCTCTTGACCCACATATCCCTTACAGTCACCTGATGACAAGGAAATAACCAGCTCTCAAAACTACTGGTTTTGTCATTTATTTGGCTCATATTAAACTACAAGAAAAGGCATTTACTTGGTTATTTTCCTTTTTTCTTTTATTTCTTAGCAACCATTTGTTTCATCTCTGCTCTGTTTTCTGCACAGCGATCTTTTGTTCTTCTTGATTAGTTTGTACAGCATCACTCAAAATGCTAACTGGGTTTTCTCTATACTAACAAATTATCAAATATGATAATAAAGTCTTGCTTTTTATTGTAAGAATCAGTAATGGTGATGGCTCTTGCCTCTATCAAACTTCACGATCTCCATTAGGAAGCAGAATTCTAGAAGCCCAAGATGCCACCATACAACCTCGTAAAATCATTGATTTTTAATGGCTATAACCTGTTCACAGAACTACATAGTACCTTTGAAAATAAATGACCAGCCAGAAGCTGAGTCACTATTTAGATACATTTTTCACAWGGCAAATTCAGCATATATATAATCTCTCTGGGTGAAGAAAGAAACAGAGTTAGGGGATAAGAAATTAAGAGACCAGTAAGGTGGGTGAAGGATGCAATGGCTTTCAGTTCAGATTAAAAGTTTAAAGTGAAAATTATTTAAGTTTAAACTTGATTAAGCCAAATGTAAGTTTAAGATTAGCTAAATAAAAGCAGTATTTTACTTCAAGATTTATAGACATTTTACAATTTCTCTTCCTATTTGACATCTCCATTCATGATTTGTTATTTTATGTAATCAATATTGTAAGGATGATTAGAGAGAACTCATAAGACCGATTCATTTTAAATAATGATTTTAATCTATGCTTCCTGCAAGACCAGCCAACACTGCCTGAAGTATCTGGTCATGGTAACAGTCCTTCTGGATGTGGACACCTCTGAGGTGGCATTTTGAAAGCCAGCAGACAAGTGCTCTTACCAGAGATGACAACAAATAAAGAACAGGGTTCCTGTCAGTCACAAGCACTTTTTGTACTCTAAAACAGATTGCTCTGCCAGGGCACTTCAGTGCCCTAGTGGGCTCTGTTTGCTTCTCTACCGAGAGGTCAGTATTTGCTCTTGCTTGCTGGCACACACTGCTTTTGTGTAAAAAGGGCAACAGGTGGCAATGTTCGCCCCAAGGTCATGGAGAAATACAGTCCATTTGCCTGGTCACGTAGGTGATGAGTGAACATAAAGCTGAATTCACACTCCTCCCTCACCTGTGTGGCAGTAGGTACTGCTGTAAAGCTGCAGGTTCCATTACAAGAGGATTTGCTGACTGAACTTCAAAACCACATGTTTTGGGTAGATATTTTTCTCTACTTCTATTTGCCCAGAAGTGACTGTGGAGAATAAGAACCAAAGGGACTAGTGTGGAGAGCTAGAAAAAAAATACCATGACTAAAATAGATTTGCAGCTGAAATTACTTGGGATTTGAAATACTTTATTTGGCACAAATCACTGAAGAACACAGCAAAAATTAGTTTGGCTTGACTGAGTTATGGCAAACTGAAAATTATCTAATAAGCACAGTCAGTAAGTTTCTGCTTACTTGTTTTGGGGTTTAGGTCATTAACTGCATACCTATAAGGTTAACTGCATCTTGCCTAACTGCTTTTTTAATAAGAGAAAGATGTGTAATGAATAGTTCCCAGTATGTCTTCCTCTTAACCCCTAAACTCTTCAGTTGTTTAGGAAATCTCAGATGTGGTAAAAGGATCTGCATCCTTTTACTTCTCCTCCTGGTTTTGCCACGAAAGAAAATGGCAAATGTGCATCTTGCCTAAACTCTCTCACATTTTTAGAGAGCCCATGCAAAATTCCCTCTGCTTTCTTCCCAGAAAAGTACATAGCAACTTAACAGGCAATACAATACAGAGGTAACCTTTAGTTAACAGTTTAGAGATTAGCTGTTAACAAAATGGCTACAGGAAAACAATCCAAGAGCTAGCAACTTCTCCAGAAAGTAGGATAGCATTTTTCTCCTCATAGCTACTGCTCTGTAATTTTCTCATTATATTAAATTCTCTGCAATGGCACAGTTCCACTCTGCCTTCAGCTGGCATATTATGTTTGCAGATCTGGCTTCAGCACACTCTTGCAGGTAAGCATACATAGTCTACACTTTCTACACACCCTTTGAACAGGAGCAGAAAAAAAAGCGATGTTACCAGGCACATTCTGCGGCAAGTCCTCTTACCACGCCCAAGCTCATCACGAATCGTCAGTGATAACTGCTAAAGCCAAATGGCGTGTTTTAGCTTTCTGAAACAGGACTTAGTATGCTCAGTGTTCTCTTTTTCTATTAAAAGGCTTGTAAAACGTCGCTTCTCAATTATATCCACTCCACTAAGCACAGGAAAAAAAAAAAAAAAAAAAAAAATCAAACCCCAGGCTATAAACCCTGGAGCAGTCACAAACTATACTGAGTTATCAGAGATCTTGCTTTCACAGGGATGCAAGGATCTCTATCACATTGCCAGAAAGTGGTGGAGGACACGGTTTGCCCCACACAGAAAGAGTTCTTCCTGTCACAAGAATTCAGCCCACTCTTGCATAGAATGCAAAAAAAATTTGACAGCATCCAGCAACACTATACAGTCATTTAGAATATGAAGTAAAAACTACATCTTCCTGAACTTCAGGAAAAGCTACCCAGACAAAACTTGACAACAAATGCTCCCTGAAATTTGTTATCATCTATTATAGCATTGGATCACTAACTACAAAGAAATTTCTCATGAATTAATTTTTAAGGAATTATTAATTATGGAAACACAAAGAAGAAAGGAATTAGGTGATCATCTTCAACCTTTTCCAACAAACCCAGCACAGTCCATTTCCAGCAATGATCTTCTCATTGTCATTATAGTAACSAATCAATTTTTAACATTCCTTTAGTGTGATAATGTATGCATATGCACAATGGTGTTAGCCAACAGTCTTATCCAACTCCTACTAGAATTGATGAAAATCTTTCCACTAACTTCAACAGAATTTAGATTTGGGTATAAATAATTCACAATGGGTGTAGCGTGCTACCTAAATCTATTGCTACTTAGTGAGGTTTCACGTATAGTAAGATGGCACTGGTTTTCCACATTCTTAGTTATATYACGGTTTGTGCTACCTGATTTTAACCTCACACAGAACTTAAGAGTCCAAACATGTTTTAAAGAGCAAGTTCTCCAGTAAGTAACAGATTTCCTTCAGYATCCAGAAAGGATTTACACAGAGTTTTATAGTATCACCGCAAATTGGTTTGACCCAGGTTTCTCTGACAACCTAACTTCAAGTATCCAAACTGTCTGTGACAGTGAAATAAAAAATATTTCCCCAAAAATTGTTACTGAACTTTTCCGCTAACACAGTCAGTATAGATGTTTCTCCCATATTAAGCCCACATGTCCAAATGTTCCTTACACACACATCCAATATATACTGCATAAAAGCAAGTCAGCTGTGAGACAGAAAATACAGTAATTAACATTTGAATTTGTTTGCCTAATAGGTTATAGCCAATTAGCAATTTTCCTGCTTTAATTTCTAAATTGTTGGGATAGCAAAATAGATTTTCCATTCTTTTCAGAAATCTTTCTTAAGAGATTCCCCTGCATTTTCATATGTTGAATACAAATCAAAGGATGTTCAGTTCACTTTTTTGTCTGTCTTAATGGTACCAACACCAAGACTTCTAACAACATTGGGATTCATAAAACCTGAGATATAGTTCCCTATTATCCACCATTATCCACATTTTACAGATGAGGAGGTCCAACACATACATGACCTTCTTGAGGTCATAYACTGTTCTGCAGAACCAAGATTCCCGCTCTAGTATTTTGAAGCCATGGCCCATCCACTACCAACAAGAATACTTGCTTGTCTTTCTATTTAGGGTAAAGACAGACACCCATCATTTCTTTGGTAGATCCTCTCTTCTGTCACTTATCTGATTTATGATCAGCTTAAGTTAAAGGAAAGGTTTCCAGTGATGGCACTGAATACTGGAATGGATGCCAACAGAAACTGCACACAGGACATGGGATTGCTAACATAGGCCAGTTCTGGAGTAGCAGCACTGTCGGAGYAGAGACTTCTTTACAAAGCATGCAAATATAAAGGGCTTCCTCATCAAATAGGGCAGCACCTCCAGTCAGAAAAAGAGCAGTCTAGATTTTGGGAAGCAGAACTCCAGATACTTTTTTTGTTTTCATGGTTTCGATTCATTTGAGGTCACAACCGACTAATTAACCATGTAATCATCCTCAAGAAATAAATCAAATGCATAATGGAATGTCAACAATATTGTTTCAAATTTATAGAAACTTACTTGAATCTTTCAGATAACTATAGCACTCTACTTCAAAGACTTAATTATTTTGCTGCATCAAAATTCTTTACAAAAGACTCCCAATTAAATAGAAACAAGCTAATTTATGATGTTTAGAGACTCTCAGGATCTCAGACAGTTTAGTCTGATAATCTGCCCTACTTCCACTGAAATCTAAGACAAGATATCCACTGCTATCAACACAGTAAGATCTGGTAAAAAGGTGATCTCCATTTTTTTCCATATTTCCTCATTGAACCAGTGACTCCACAACCAGGCTTAAATTCCTGCTTTTTTTAAAAAAAAAGACTTTGTTGTTCTTCCTTAGACACTCTTGTCCAGCTCAATGCACATTTGTTCCTTCTTTCAGTAATTTTCTGGCACAAAAGTGTTCCAGTTTCTACATAATAGAAAGTTTTCCTTTATAAAACCTCAGATTAGGGCTCAATTTTTTCTTGGAAGGTGGGAAGAAGGCCAAAGAAGAGAAGTTCAGGTCAGTGGGGAGAATTGGGGGAAGTTTTGAAGCCCTCCTGAATTCCCCTTTCTCCTGCAGGAGTCACATTTCTGAACTGCTTCCTTTCAAACAGAAAATTGATTCTTTTCCAAAACAAGCAAACAAATGGTTTTTTTTTTTTTTTTTTTAGTCCTTCAGGTCACAGAAAAGCACTTGCTTGTGATGGATAAGTCAGGATCAGTAATTCTCCTTTCTATTCGCAAATATTAGAAATAAGCTTAGAACTCATATGCTGTTTCAAGGTTGTCTTGAAACTAACATGACCCCAACTTGAAGATTTCCACATTCCTTTAATTGTTTTATTCATACATGGTTTGTGTGCCTACAGTTGAAGTAGACTAAGAAAGCTACATGCATTTAATAATAGTAGACTTGCTACAACTTTCACAAGCAGTAAGAATACTTGTGTTGAACGGAAATAAAAAAATGCTCAAGCAATATCCGGGCTTGTCAAATAACCAACACAGTAGGAAATATTCTTGTTTACACATACAACATCCGAAAGTACATAGTGGAAATGACATTCAGAAAGATTAAGGAGTGATGTTTTATCAAAAGACCTCTGCACAGCTCAGAAACATGCAACTAGTAGCATTTTATCCTGACTGAACAGATTCACAAATAAGAACTGTACATAGTGACTATACACCTTACCAATATTATAACATCATAACTAGAGTATCAAGTAGCTAAGAGTATATTCATCTTAAATTTCCTCAGGGTGCTTATCGTATCTGAGCACTTTCCAGGTAAAGACAACAGCAACAGCAAGATTTTTGCATTGTGGATAGAAAAATAATCTTGTTAGGGAAAACACAATACTTAATGAGAAGGATTTTTGTTAAYATCTTAAACATTGGTTCCTACCTTGTTTTCTGTTCCAGTAGAAGCCTGTGCATTGATGTTCTGCATGTCATTATTACACTATAACCATTTTTGCCAGGAGGAGTATTTTTCTCTGTCACACTGCTACCCCAATACCAGATCTTCTGTATCAAGACTATGGGCCAGTCTTGAATTCATTTATTCTACTGCATTAGATGTTATCAAATTTATATATGTATAGTTTTCATAATACATTGGTAAACTGTGGACTAAGTCCAAAGATGAAGAAAGTTCAAAACAACATTTAAGTGAGGCTCCTGTAGGGGGCTACGTTATGTAACCAATAATAGGCTTGAGCTGACGCAGGCACTGCAGGATAATCCAAATCTCAGACTGAAAAAATAACAAGCCAGTAAGGACTTCTGAGACCAACATCAACAAATTACCTAAAACTACCAATATACYCAACCCCTTTTTGCAACAGGGCAGTAAAATCCCTTGGAAAGCTACCGTCATACCTGGAGTGTGAATCACTTTCATTTTGACTCTCAGGACCATGGCTGAGAGCCAGAAGAGATAAATCGGAAAGACAGACTCATGTGCAGCTGGTGGGTTAAGCAAGGTTATATGGAAAGAAAAATCAAGGGCCTTTCTGCAAGCTAGGGATAATAATCTTTCTCATGACAAAGCCTCTGATCCTCACATTCAAAACTCTGACCCAGGAAAGCTCTCTAGAAGCTTTTCATGCAGGCCAAGCAGCTCATTTGCATCCTGACAAGRGACAGTAAAATAAAGTATAGCTATAAGGTAAATAAAATCTCCCCAAGTAAGGGCTACTGAAACATCTCTTAGCTACTGCTGTCAACAGCACAAAATAATCAGATAATTGGCAAGATTAGCCCAGAGCTGACATCCTACTTATATAAACCAGTCCAGACGGCTTTGAAGAGCTGACTATCCAGCATCACTACAGAGAGCAAGCATGACACGAGAATCTCAGTGAACACAGTTCACTCTCTGCAGTCACTAAGAACTACAAAGGTAGCACAACTCGGCCTTCAGTGGCCRTTTATCACCTTGCCACAGTGGAATACAGCACAGCCCTGCAGACATCCCTGCTAGCCAATCCCTGGGTCCTAGACTGTGATTTAGATGTGTTCCTCTCCCAWAGGACAGAGCCAAGACTCTGGTTAGCAGGTTATACAGGACCAAGTGCAGATCACCTCTAAGTCAACAGCAACAGATGAGGAAWGAATGACTTGCCTTCACTTCCAACTCCAACCCAGCACCGCTGTATTAATGTAGAAGGTTGTTCATTGTCATTTGCTGCCATTATAAGGCAGAGGTCAGTTACTGCTATCCCTACCTTCCTGCACAACAGAAAAAGTAGTGGTGTCTCCAGCTCCAGGGAATTCTTCCAACATCTGTTTGGCCTCTGCAGCATCCCTGACTGTCTGGCAATGCCTTAAGGCAGAGTCGAATGCCAAACACTGTAAGTCGTTGCATTTGACCCTTYCCCAATTACTTCAAAAGGGTATGCAGTTTTCTCCTCAAAAAGCTTACAAACATTTGTATGAGAGACTAAACTTCTCAAAACCTTTAAGTTCTGGAAAAAATTAGATCAATAACTGTTTTTCCAGAAGTCTTCACTTTGGGCTCAACTCATTATTTAAGAGAGAAGTTCAAGCATCACCAGGCCTCCAAAGACACATGAAATCACACTAACCTTTTGCACTCACGGGCTATTCATCCCTAGTCCACTTCCCTGCTTCACTTCTGAAACTTCATACAGCCTAACATATTGCTTGCACACATCACCTGTTGAAAGGCCAAGCAACTGATTGTTACTTTGCTGAAAAGGCTGTAGTATTAACTCATATTGATATTGATATTTTGTYGGTTTATGTTTCACAAATCTGTTTGTGGAAGGACACGTTCAATCTGCACATCCCAAACAGACATCAATTTACATTGCACAATGCTTGGCTCAGCAACCTCTGGACTCATGAGTTCTACTGGCAAGCTTCCTTATTTCACTTTCACTCCCTTTCCAGTTATGCTACCATTTTATAGGAAATGCATTTGCATTTCATTAGGAAATAAATAGTGCAATGCTTTCACAGATGATTTATGAATTCTGAATATAATATTGATACCCATATCTCATATGTCTTTTACCATCAAAGCACTTTACAACAATCAATAATAAACCCCTTAGTGAGACAGGAGTGAGCAATACAGTGCTGAATTAGACCTGAAGACAGACATCCCCAGATGCCTTCTGATTGACAGGAAGGGCTATTCTGACAGCATTACATGTAAGTAAACAATCAACAATCTTAATTATTTATGATTCTCTTTTTATGTTATGATTCTCTTTTTATGTTAGATCCCAATGGGTTAAAATGAAAACCAGGACTTTACGATGAAGGTCTAATCACTGGAAAAAAAATCATGCATACAGGAAGAAGAACATGGGGACTTGGGTGAGATGGACAGGAAAAAAAAAAAAAAAAAAAAAAAAAAAAAAAAAAAGGCAGTCATGACTATGCCTCCAAGCCCTCACTCCCTACAGGTAGTAATCACAACTATGATCAACCCTTTAACATGGCTCTGTACACAGCAGTTCATTGCTTAGCTCCTGACTAGCTCAGTTACAGGAAAAAACTCCACGACTACCCAAACAAAATGTTAGCTACAGTAAAATGTTTAAAGAAGGTATTTAAGTAAAGCTAATCCTGGGGAGTAGGAGTTATCAGCTTATTCAGTGTGGATTTCTAATGCTCAATTTGTATTAGGCACTTACACCCACAAGGCACAGGCGTGGTGCCTAACAGCGAAGCAGGGAACTCACACCGCTACAAAGTAACTGAAAGATAACAGGTTGGAAATTATTTTCCATTTTAAATTGTAACCAACTAGTAATTATGTATCTCTTGCTTCCTTTCTCRTTACAACAGATGCCCATAGAGATGGGGACTTTATTAAACATTTAGCCCCACCCAACCCCCAACTTTAAATCCACCACATCAAAAGGAAGCTCGCTCTCATTTCTGCACTGCTGACCACAGCCATCTTCTGCATACAACAAGAGTGGCAGAAGTCCATCGAATCCTTGGTATTTACCCTCACTTCTGGGTAAAGAATTTTGGAGCTAGTTCAGGGATTTTATATGTTAATAAATACTGARGGAGAAAAGTGCTTAGGGTTAATTTGTTTCCAAATAGGCTAGTCCCTCCCTTTTCTGGGTAGAAAGATGAAATGTTAGCGCATAGGGATCGTTCATACAGCAGACGTGTCTTCAGAAAGGAACGCTTTACAGAGGCTCAGAGCAGGCTGTGTTCTAAATTCACCTACTCCAGCTGCAAGTTTGTTCAATAGCTTCACCACTGACTTTACAGCCATATTCATAGAATCATAGAATCAGTAAGGTTGGAAGGGACCTTTGGAGATCATCTAGTCCAACCTCTCTGCTCAAGCAGGGTCACCTAGAGCATGTTAGACAGGGTTGCATCCAGGTAGGCCTTGAAGATCTCCAGAGAAGGAGACTCCACAACCTCTCTGGGCAACCTGYGCCAGTGCYCYGTCACTCTCACAGGGAAGAAATTCCCCCTCACAGTCAGGCGGAACTKCCTGTGCTTCAATTTCTGCCCATTGCCTCTTGTCCTGTCACAGGGGACAACTGAAAAGAGTTTGGCCYCGTCCTCTTGACAYCCTCCCTTCAGGTACTTRTMCACATTGATAAGATCCCCTCTCAGTCTTCTCTTCCCCAGGCTGAAGAGGCCCAGCTCTCGCAGCCGTTCCTCATAGGGCAGGTGCTCCAGCCCTCTGATCATCTTCGCAGCCCTACGCTGGACTCTACCCAGTAGCTCCACGTCTCTCTGGTACTGGGGAGCCCAGAACTGAACACAGCACTGGAGATGAGGCCTCCCCAGGGCTGAGTAGAGGGGCAGGATCACCTCCCTCGACCTGCTGGCAACACTCTTCCTAATGCAACCCAAGAGACCATTGGCCTTCTTGGCCACAAGGGCACATTGCTGGCTCATGGTCAATCTGTCATCCACCAGCACTCCCAGGTCCTTCTCTGCAGAGCAGCTCTCCAGAAGGTCAACCCCCCAGCTTGTACCGGTGTATAGGGTTATTCCTGCCTAGGTGCAGGACTCTGCACTTGCCCTTGTTGAACCTCATCAGGTTCCTCTCTGCCCAACTCTCCTGCCTGTYCAGGTCTCTGAATGGCAGCACTGCCCTCAGGTGTGTCAGCCGCTCCTCCCAGCTTGGTATCATCAGAAAACTTGCTGAGGAGGCACTCCATCCCCTCATCCAGGTCATTGATGAAGGAGTTGAACAGGRTGGGACCCAGTACTGAGCCCTGGGGCATTCCACTAGCCACCAACGCCTCCAACCAGACTTCACATCACTCAGAGGGATGACGACCCTCTGAGCTCTGCCTTTCAGCCAGTTCTCAATCCACCTCACTGTCCACTCGTTTAACACACACTTCCTCAGTTTATCTAGGAGGATGTTATGGGAGACAGTGTCAAAAGCCTTGCTGAAGTCAAGGTACACAATGTCCACTGCTCTCCCCTCACCTACCCAGCCAGTCATTCCATCACAGAAGGCTGTCAGATTGGTTAAGCACAATTTCCCCTTGGTGAATCCATGCTGGCTACTCCTGATCACCTTCTTTTCCTCCATATGCTTGGAAAGGACATCTAGAATGATCTGTTCCATCACCTTTCCAGGGATGGAGGTGAGTCTGACTGGTCTATAGTTGCCTGGGTCCTCCTTCTTGCCCTTCTTGAAGACTGGAGTGACATTGGTTTTCTTCCAGTCCTCAGGCACCTCTCCAGTTCTCCAGGACCTTTCAAAGATGATGGAGAGCAGCTTGGTAGCAACATCTGCCAGCTCCCTCAGTACCTGTGGGTGCATCCCGTCCGGGCCCACGGATTTGTGGATGTCTAGTCTGGCCAGAAGGTCTCTAATCCTAYCCTCCTCAACCAAAGGAAARTCTTCCCTTCTCCAGACTTTCTCCCTCACATCCAGGCTGCAGGATTCCCGAGGGCTGCCCTTRKCAGTGAAGACTGAAGCTMAGAAGGCATTCAGTAATTCTGCCTTCTCTGTATCCCTTGTCACCAGAGCCCCCGCCSCATTCAGTAGCGGGCCCACATTTTCCCTAGTCCTCCTCTTGCTGCTGATATATTTTAAGAAGCCCTTCCTGTTGTCCTTGACATCCCTTGCCAGACTCAATTCCAGTTGGGCCTTAGCCTTCCTCACAGCATCTCTACATACTCTGACTGCATTCGTATAATCGCCCCCCCCAAGTAGCCTGTCCCCTCTTCCATACTCTATTTTCTTCTTCTGGCTGAATTTGGCCAAGAGCTCCTTGCTCACCCATGCAGGCCTCCTGCCCCTTTTGCTTCACTTCTTACTCAGAGGGATGCACTGTTCTTGAGCTTGGAGGAAGTGATGTTTGAATACCAGCCAGCTCTCCTGGACTCCTCTTCCTTCTAGGGCCTTAACTCATGAGATTACTCCAAGTAGGTCTCTGAAGAGCCCRAAGTCCTCTCTCACRAAGTCCAGGGCTGCAATCCTGCTTGTTGCCTTAATTCTTTCCTGCAGGATCCTGAACTGCACTATCTCGTGGTCACYGCAKCCAAGGCTGCCCCCAACTTTCACACCTCTAACCAGTCCCTCTCTGTTGGTAAGGATAAGATCCAGCAGGACACCTTTCCTTGTAGGTTCCTCCACCATTTGTGACAAAAAGTTATCATCAATGCATTGCAGGAGCCTCCTGGACTGTTTGTGCCTTGCTGTGTTGTCTCTCCCGCACATGTCAGGGTGGTTAAAGTTCCCCATGAGAACCAGGGCCTGTGATCGTGAGGCTACTTCCAGCTGTGTGTAGAAGGCCTCATCAACTTTCTCTTCCTGGYCAGGTGGCCTGTAGTAGACACCCACAACAGTGTCCCCCATGTTGGCCTGCCCTTTGATTTTTACCCATAAGTTCTCAACTGCCTCCTCCTCCTCYGCTCCTAGGCAGAGCTCGATGCATTCCAGTTGCTCTCTCACATAAAGAGCAACTCCACCACCTCGCCCTCCTGGCCTGTCTTTCCTAAAGAGCACATAGCCATCCATGACAGCATTCCAGTCATGTGAGCTATCCCACCACGTCTCCACGATTGCATGAGATCATGGCCCTGCAGTCGCACACAGATCTCCAGCTCCTCCTGTTTGTTCCCCATGCTGCGTGCATTGGTGTACAGGCATTTCAAAGAGGTGGTCATGCCTGCAGGTTTCCAGGAAGGGTGTACAGGGGTCCCCCATAGCCATGTCCCAAACGCACATCCCCAGCTGCATGCACCCATTGGAGGCCCCCCAAGCCAACTTGTGTTTTGTTGTCTATCCTGTCTGTATGACACCCCCACTCCCCCCTCCTACCTAGTTTAAAGCCCTTTTTACTAGGCTCGCTAACCTGTTTGCAAAGGCAAATGTGCCCCGCTTGGTGAGGTGAATCCCACCTCTCCCCACCAGTTGTTGATCAAAGAAACCATGTCATAGAATCCAAAACCCTGTTGAGCAGAGGGTAGTAGTCTGATGAGTGGACAAGGCTTGGTAGCCTTTCAGACACATCTCGTATCCTCGCYCCCAGCAGGCAGCAAACCTCTCTAGAGGAGGGGTCAGGTCAGCAGATAGGCACCTCTGTCTCCCTCAGCATGGAATCACCCACTACAACCACTCAGCACCTCTTCCGAGTGGTCATGCAAGGCACAGGGTCAGACAGTCCAGTTGCTTTCCTTGAGGCCAGGTCTGGGTTCTCCTCATCCTGGAGTGCCCTAAGCCCGTTCTTCAACTGTAACTCCAAGTCTACAGGAGGATTAGGGGTCTTTCTTCTTTTTTGTTCAAGAAGCAACTAGCTTCCAGCCTTCTTCGACAGTGCTGTGCTGTACTATTTCACTGTTCATAGAGTCCTTCAGCAACTCCCCTGCTGTAGGGGATTGGGACTCTGGGAGCAGTAGGGTCTCTGAGAACACCCTGTCTATCTCCCGCTCGCTTTCTCGCATGTTTTGCGGTCTACTGAATTCATCCCACAACCCTTTACTTGACAACACAAATCGTCAACAACAGCACACCTCTTGCAGGAGGGCGCACCACCAGTCCAGGCCTTCTGGAGAGCCTCCAAGCACTCCCTGCAGCCTGAGACCTGTAGGGCAGCATCTGCTACAAGAGGATCTGTTTGGGTTGAAGCTTCTGACACAGCTGATGTAGCAGTTCCCCCAGCTACTGGTAAATATGCTTTACGGCGAGTTACAACCATGTTAGCAAGAGTGGGCACTACTAGCACTGGAAAAAGAAAGWTGTCCCCTTGCACCTAACCGTGCTCCTGCTGCGCTATCTGCTGCGTCTGCCACGCTCTGGGAGCTGCGCTCCAGGCCTGGCTCTTAAATAGACCTCTCCCTACCGACTCACAGGGTACTTGATCCACCCTAAACAAGGGCTATCTGCGTCAAAAGCCCCAACTCCCTCTATTCAGGGGCAATGAAGAGACTGCTTTTTAGCAGTAACTACACCCAGCTAGAGTGGGGGCCCCACAAGTGCTGGGGCATCTTCCAGGAAAGCTTAAGGCTTCCTGCAGTTGCCCTTGCCCAGCTCCCCTTACCTGTTAGCAGAGTCACTCTCTAGTCCCCTAGCTCCACAAGGGTCAGCAGACCACAATGTCCAACACRGGCCCCAGAAGTTCAAAGCAGAGCCAAGACATTGCTCATAAGCACTTCATGCTGAAACAGTTTAACATAGCTAGGACTTCAACCGTATGTTCATTCTTCAATGTTTCCTGCAAGTGTCCATGAAAAATAGTATTTGTTAAGGTTTTTAAATGCACTGGCATATTTGTTCAATGAAATATCAAAGAAACAAAGGGTCTTGGGCTGTCCTCTGTAGAAGAAAGATATCCAAACACTAGAACTGCCTTTAAGGGAGGATTCCTTTGGTTTGAGAGAGCTCTTACAGTCTAAAGCAGGGGTCTGAGTTGTGGCTAGACCATGCTGTAGTACAGCAATCCTGAGACAGAACTGCCCTGATTAGGCTTTAAGCATTCAGATAAGGTCAGCTGATTTGCACATAAGTGGTGGAGGAAGGGAGAAAACCTTCCAATTCCATCAGTCAGGAAGAAACAGTACGAAGCAAAAGACTCTTAAGCACCGCAATAAGGTGTGAAAAGTTCAGACACACCTGAAGAGCAAGTGCATAGGCTGTATATTTAAAGTACCAACTGCAGTTCTGAAACAGAAACATAAATAACACCTGATGCATAAATCAGGAATTTAGAAGACAGGGTAGYTGGGTAGTCCTGACCTTTGTACAAATCTAGATTATAAAACTTGGTCACTGATGTTAATCATTATGTTTTAAATACAACCATGTAGTTTAAACACTGGTCTAATAGTAGCAGATACATAGTCCAGCTTTTCCTTCAGACCCACAGTGATTGCTAGACAAACCACCCAGTTGCTCAGCCTGCATGCATCTTTCCAAGCGAAGTCTCAGCCAGCAGCGGGTTTTGCCTTCCCTTACTCCCCAAAATTACATTGGGTCAATAACCACAAATTCTGCTTCTACACCAAGGGCTCTCTCCTCTAGTCAACCTCTCTTTACAACTGTTCCCTCTTCCTCRTCCTTTATTCCAAAGATTTAAGCTCCCTCCTGGACTAACTTCGAAGTTTCTTGTTTTCCCTCCCTCTAAAATTGCAGTTATCTAACCYCTGTTCATATTCTAACCTTCCCTGCCACACTGAATTTTTCTCCCAAGAAAGTATCAGCAGGTTTTGCAAACCCCAGTTTCAAGAAGACAACCTTCCAACTTGTTGTCACCCTTCCCCTCTACAAGTAGCAATCTGGACATACATAGGGGAGAAAAAAAACAACATGAAAAAGATCTCTAACTCCTATCCCACTTAAGATCAGAATTTGAACAACACATTTTTGGGAGTGAGGGCAACACTAGCGAGATGTCGGTCTCTGTTTCAAAAGGACTGAGTATGGCTCAGTCAGAGCAATGAGGACATCATAAGGAAATCCATAATATTAGCATTCAAACGACTTTCTCTTTCCAGCTTTTTCCCCTGAGCCTAATTCCCATTTGTGCTCTGTTTTTTTAAACAGGAGCTCTACATCTAGTGACATTCCACCTTCCACTCCTCCCTCTTCAGTGAGATAAAAGGACAGGCTCTGGCCCTAAGGCAATTCAGTCAAACTTGATAAGCAATGAAGTCTTGCCGTTTCTCCAAAGACAGAAGTATCAAGCTGAGCTCTGATCTGTTATGCTGGTAAGCTCCAGAGTAACTCTGGGACTAACTCCTGGAGACAGATCTGCAGCAGCCCCCAGGAGAAGCCATCAGCTTCCACTGAATGGTGCAATCGATCATCAGCCTCTTACATACATGATGTAGTAACAGTGAAGAGGAAGCTCTGACTGATTTTTTGTCAGCACAAATTTCTCATACATTAAGAAACATTCTGGGAGCTGTGCAGTCAGCCAAGTATGGTCAGTGGAAGTCTGCAAACCACAATCAGTTAAAACTGAAACATTTTTCAACTATAATTTCATTCCTTGAAGTAAGAATCAGTTCTCTGTAGACTTCTTCCTATTCCAAGCACCATCCAAAGAAAAACTGAGAGTGTACCACGTACACCAGCCAGTGACTACTCASCAAAAGTTCCAGTACAGATTTTTTGCAGAGTGTGCATGGTGAATGGAGGACTATAAACAAGTACTTGTGAGGACACCACCCTCCCAGTGTGATAGCTCTTGCAATTACGCAAGGGGAAAGTTGATCCCAAACAGACATCTCAGTGGCTAATGGATCCTCACTTGCTTGTTGTTAATCTCCCTTACTTGCTTTTTTTCTTTAAGACTCAGTTTCTTAATTTTCTTTATCTTTCCTTCCTCATTTCCTAAATTTCTCTTCATTCTTATTGACAATGTCTATTGAACTTTGCTAACTGAACTCCAGTAAACATGGCACTCTCAATTTTTAGTTTTCAAGGAGCATTTAATGTTAGACCAAAGCCCTACAGTACSTTTTAAAATATAATACAATATAAAACAGCCTGCTGCTGATTGTCTCACTGGGAGAAATCTTTTTTTGCAAAGATTTTGTCTGATTTGGTTTTGCTGCAAAGTTAGTTTAAAAAAAACATACAGTATGAAGCAGAGCTATTCAGATATACTCTGCTCCTTTTACAACACAGAGGAAGAAGAGCTTATAAGCCTCCATTCTGGCTGAGAGAAAATTTTCCACACTGCAGATACTACTGGCAGTAGCTATCTTTCAAGTACATCTTACAGTTTTACTAAAATGTAGGTGGGGGGGGGGCTATAAACAGACTGCCCAAACTTTGTAGTGCTGCCCAGAGGATAAAACTGAGCGTGGCTGAGGAGACACTGGTATAATTGAGCCAGTCTTTTAAGAATTTCCTTTGAAGTTGAGTGTATCTTCTTTGAAATCTTTAAAGAAAATAGCCAATGCTTGTCTTCCTACAGAAGAGAGGGCCATCATCTCCTAGTGCTCTGGTCAACAGTTCTTTCACAACCACATTTCCTAATTTCCTTTCAGATCTATACCACAGGAACAACCACAAGACACTTACATTTATGATTACATCAAGAGAGTGTCTCTTTTAACAGTGCGGATTTTTGCTAGTATTTCATTGCATTATCATCACTGGTAGAAAAGTCATGATTTCAGACTTGCCCTCCTGAGGTCAAGTTTTCTGTTGACGCAAACCCAGACCAAACCAGGACTGTGCCCATTTAAGTCACAGTGATACTGACTCCTTTAGGGTTCTGAAACTGCGGGGGGGGGTTAACTCATAAAGGCATTTCCCAAACATCTCATATCACAGGGCAGCATTACCTCCACTTCACATATTGAGAAAGAGAGSCAAAGAGAAGTGCACTGATTTGGCCACACAGCAAATAAATACCAAGAATATGAACAAAAAACCAAACGTTTAGGTCTCTATGGCTGCTACTAAGACTCACAGCTTCAATGAAAAGTAGCAAGAYAAAAGTAAACATGGATGTGTTCTCTGTTACTCGTGTGTCTACCAGTTACAGAATAAGCCTGAAAAAACAAGCATCTTTATTCCTATTTCCTATGAAACAGATTAAAYCTATCTTGCAGAACTTCCCTGACAAAATTCAGTGAAAGGTGGCAAAAGATACAACTCCATATCAATACAGTTTGGCAAAAGTCCCTGGCATCAAAACAGTGACACTCCGAAGAGCTGATGATTTCTTTCCCTCAGACAAATAAGGAGTCTTGCCATGCCCACACTCAAGTATCTTCACAAAACGTTACTACTCCAGGCTTGACTATCCTGTGCCACTCCAGATAGACTGTTGCAGTTGATATTTTCAGAATTCCTTATAGTGGTTAAGTCAGTTCTTGAATACTAATTAAAAACTAAAAATAAGAACAGCCATGTGAGCTTGTTAAATTGAGTCCTAAGTAATCCAAGGCCATATAAGTGACCTAGATTACCTCTTTTTGCTTCTGTTTATCCTCAGTTCAGTCACTGATGAAACATTTCTATGGAATGGTCATTTAAGGTCATTGCTGAGCTTAGCCTGTCCTTTCAGGAGCTGACTTCCCATGTACCACTCCTGGACATCCCTAGGATCTCAATGACATATTAAGATACTTGAACATGCTATTGTCTGCATATTTTCTTTTTTAAGTTTTCCAATATGAAGTATTTTTCTTACAGAACACCAAAAAGTGATAAAAACAAGTCAAAACAGAATAATGTCAGTGCTCTAGTTTTCTTTGTAATAGTCAGCATTGACCTTTTTCATCATATAAAATGTATTTGATATCTAAGATTATTGCAATAGTAGTCTGAATAGTCTGCCTGTTGCAATTGTAGCATTGACTTTTTTACTTCATTGTTACTCACAGATTGCCAAACTCTTGAATTTCTTTTCTTTTACACATCCTTAGGAATGATGTAGTGACACCACAACTCTAATAGCACGGTAGATTCAGTATCAAGGCTAGTGGGCCTCACATTCAAATGCACAGCAAAATCATGACCTTAATGCTTAGGCTTTCCGTATTTATTTATAAGGTGTCATATTTCTAAAGTGATATTCAAATCTTTGTGTTCTCCATAACCTTGCAGGATTGCCACAGTAACTGGAACCAGAGCACAAAATCTGCTCATTCACCTTCATACAGAGATTACAATAACAGAAGTAAAGAAAGATTCCCTCTTCTAACTGCTGAGAAAAGGTCTACTACATCCGCACTGAGGCAAAACCTAGTGGTAAGACATGAGTTTGTGCTTTGGGGATTTTTTTGTTTCTTTAAGAGGAATTGTATGATTAACCTGGTATTTTGTCTGACATTTCTCCAACAGGAAACCAAAATCAAACATCCAAAAGCATGAAGCTGAGGCTGAATGTTCAGTGGCTAGTTGCATCAACACTGAGCTAATGTATGACAATGTTTTGACTTATGACGAACTATCACACAAATCTCTCCTGTGTCCCGTTCCTCTTGAGGCTCACTAAGAGTTTTCAGCAGCACTTGCCCTTCCCAAGATTAGCTTGAATTAGGTCAGAGTTTATCCGAAGGGAGGAGGGACATCTCTTCTGCTTTCTGTTTGCATGCCGCCTAACCTAASAAGATCCTTATCTGCAATCAAGGCTCTTTAAAGTTGTCAAAATAACAAGTAGTGTTAGAATATGTCAGATACACTTGCATAAATCCAAAACAACTCACTGGAGTTAATGATAATTCAATGACGTATGGAAAACTTTGGATAAATTTGGAAGATTGAAAACAAACTCAGACTTTCTCTTGCACCTACAAAACCCCCAGGATAACAGCACTTAACTCTGGGAATTATTCTGCCTTCGAAATTGTGAACAGGAACCTGTGTCTGGTATAGAGTTCCCGTGGTAACACTTAACTTTTGCCCTTTCATAAAGAATTGTTCAGGTAAAATTGGGAGGATCACTTGTGCTGAAAAAAAAAGTAAATTTAAACTCATTTGAATTTTGCAATACAGTGGAAAACATGTTCAAATTATTCTCTCTTCAGGATAAAGCCTCAATCCTACATTGATTCACTAGAGATAAATCTCTTGTCCAGCATGGACATCTGTTGAAGTTTCAGAAAGAGTAACTTACAGGACCAGGATCTAAGAAGGTAGGGTTAAACAAGCAGCATCAATGTAGTTGACCAAAAACAGCACTGTGCCCCCAAAAGATGTAGAGGAGCCCCTGYAAAGTTCATATGAAAGCAAGAGTAAAAGGATTCCTATAAGCAAGGTTTGCCTAAAAATGGAAAAGGACGGACACCTGTGTGATGGGAAGTTCCCCAGCTCGTTACACTAGTGTTCACCAGACAGTTGTTCCACCACTGACAGAGCCTTGAGTCATTACTACACGGAACACAGGAAGAACAGCAGATACCATTACAGGAACAACAGGGTTTTGGGAAAAAATGTGAGAGACACTGGTTTTAGATTTGCGATTTACCTGAAAAATATTGGGGGAGGGTGGGCAGAAAAGAGAGAGAGGAAGTCAAATATAGTCACGCAGAAAGTAGTAAAAGTGAGCAAACATAAATTTAATTTATACATATAATGGTGCTTTCTCACAAGTAGAATATGAGTCATGTTCATTTTGAACAGAAAAACTACTTAAAAACCCACACAAACTCTCTAGTAAATAATGAGAGCATGATGAACTGAAAATCCATATCCTTCAGAAGATGGTAAAAATCCCACCAGGTTACTAAACGACAGGTTAATTAAGCAACTSTTGGCAGTTCCTCAGGTATTTGACATTCAGTAGTGTTTATAAAAATCTGCAAAATTGGAACACTGGTAAAAAAAAAAATATGCATAGAAATTTTACACAATTAAGTATACACTGTGAGAAACTAATTGTCATTAGCAATGCTCTTCTGAATGTAGCAAAGTTATGGCTGGGCCTGCCCCTCCCCCTCTCCCCAAAGAGAAAAAAGAGGGGAAAAAAGTTACATCACCTGAACATCACTGATCAAGGTCACTTTGGTATAAATCATCCAAGAGGTATTAGTGAAAGTGTACAGTAATTCTAGGATTATASAGTTGGTAATGATGTAGTCCAGAGGAATTTGGTATGCAAATACATCCCCATTTTACTGTTCTGCAGAAAATAATGCCATCATGTTCAAGTCRAAGCAGTCTCTCCGAAACCATGTTATTTAAAAGGATGAACACTATATAAGAACTTGTGTAATAAAGCAGTTGTCAACACAAGCTAATGCAGACATCTGCAATCGAAACCACTGCAACTGTTCAACTATTATGGTTTTCTGGAAGCAGTATGTATTGATAATCAAAACCAAAAGCCTAGCAAAATAATCAGTGAGCAAAAAACACATGCAAAACCCGAGATTTTGTACAGTGAAGTTTTAGAAGGGGATAATACCTATATCCAGAAAAGTTATGTGTAAAGTGAYTTTAAATTCTTTTTACTATTTTTTATTTTAGTGACGCAAGCTCCCTTCCAGCTACCACTCATCAAAACAACAACAAAACAAYTGGGAACTTTTATTTTCACTGAAAATGTTTAATATTTGCTGAGCACCATCCTAGCACAATGTTCTGGTCTAAACTGTTACGCTGCACAGGTACAGCTGCCACAGGTATTCAGCCCTGCAAGTCTATACTCATCAAGCTGTCTCCTCCCCAGCTTTTAATGAAGTAGCACACGGAGTTGAATTCAAAGAAAATCAAAAACATGTAAGATATGAATAATTTCAAAATCTCTTTGCTAATACACTACCMAACTGGTTCTATCATGGTAGAACTCGATTACTGTTTTAGTTCCTCTGCAATTTTAGAGTTTGTTTTTGCAGACACTATACCTTAAGGGGAGCAATCCTGCTGTCTGCAGTCAGGTCCCTTTTACATAAAAGAGTTTCTGAATTGTGCCCTTAACCAGAAAAAGAGTCATGGTACATACCAAATGGATAAGAAAGTAAAGTAGCTACAGTACATCAAATGATTTTTCTTCCCACACATATAAACATGCATTATTATTGCTTACAACTAAGATATGTAAAAAAATGTATGGTTTACTAAATAGGTATTTTAAAGTTTTTTGTTTGTTTGTTTYTATTCCCCTACAAGGAAGGGGCTTCCTACCCACTGCCTACAGTGATTCATGTAAAAAAACAACCAGCATTTTTAGGTACAACTAATTATCAAGTTGTTAAATGCCTGTTAAGAGTTTGTTTGTTTGTTTGTTTGTTTTTAAATCAGAATGATATTTCTGTAATACCCATTAGTGGTCTACAGAAACCCTAGATTCACTAAGGCCAAGTGCTCTTTTTCCTACAGCTCGGCATTCCTTCCTAAGGAAAAGTCATCTCAGATGGTAAAGGACTGGGGATTTTCTCCATACAGCAAGATCTTGGCTACATGACAGAAAAATTAAAGGAGCCTGCTGATCAGTTAAAATACTACAGCCCAGCTAAAATACTACAGCCCAAAGTATGTTTGGATGACAGCCAAAACCTTGGAATTGTTTGCCATTAAATCTGCTTTTAGACAGGAAGAACAGAAAAGTTTTTAGACTGGAAGAGGTTTCATGATGAAAAGCTTAGAAATAAAGCCCATTATTCACATCCAGTCAAGCCTGTCCCTCCCTGCTTCTTGCTTCCCGCTCCRCACTCCTGGCATGCCCATGCCTACAAGTGCACCCTGCACACACTCTGCTCCTCTTACACTTGCACAAGTTGTTTTCAATAAGATGCTCAATATTTAATTCAAAATTACATTGCTGATCTGCCACTTGAGCAAGCTGCGTTTCATTTATACAATATAGGTCACAGAGATGACTGTTCTTTTAAATAAGTTCTTTGCCCATACTACCTACACCTCCTGCTTCAAACCTTCTGGCTCAAGACAAGCTAAGTCCAGATGCTCCTAAGAGGTTCTACCTCTTTTYTTTCCCCTGTCTTCCTGAAGTGCAGCATTGGTCTGCAGTCATATTTCAGACATCACATACTCTATCTTACATGCTGTACATTCAGTACAGCAGAGATACGCACTTAAATGCAGCTGACATATCTAGAACTATAGAGCTCTTGTAGCAACCAAGTATAATGCAGAGAATTATAACATTAACATGCCTGTTACTGCTAGTGAACTATTGCAATCATGCTGTCACCRACGTCAGCAAGAATACAGTGCAGGGTCTAAGGATCTGGATCATACTATGAAAACCTCTTGAATAGTTTGTAACAACTGTCATCACCCTAGATATTGGACTGTGATTTCACAACACAATAAATCTAGTTTGACAACTCCTGCTATTGAATCAAAATCACTTTGCATCGGATGGCAGCAGCACAGGCTCTGCTAAGTTAAACTTCTTTCAGAAGTTCTGACAATTTAACTCTTCAGTGGCACGCTATAGACAGCTCAGGTACTGTCCCATCCTCCTTCAGCTGGCATCAGAGAGCACAGATATGAGAAACTTCATGCCAGCTGCTTTAGTTCCTTTGACAGAAATGCACCTGCATGTCCTCAACTGATTTGTTGTCTGATATTAATGCAACAGCAGCTTTAGTCTGTTTGAGCTGTTCTGAACTGGTMCACAGACCTTTTTGATACCATTGTGGCAAGCAACGATCATTAGCACGGGATACTACCAAGAATGTTCCAACATATTGTTATCTGATTTGAATCCCAATCTGATCAACTCTGTTTCATGCCCCTTCTTTCCTCATTTCCTTGTTTTCCCTCTCACAGAATCATTGATAACTTAAACTAGATCTCAAGTCTAAATTTCAGATAAGTTATTCTTCCATGTCTCCAAAAGTGTTGTATTAACCACTCGATCCAGAAAATTAACTTTATTAAAAAATTCCTTGATGTATTTTACATGACTCAAATATAGCTTTTAGATCAATAGCTTCAATAATTTCCAGTGAATATGTAGAGACCATGTGCCTCCAAGTTAATTTTGTTCCAAGCTTGAGAGGGTATGAAAATTTTCATATATACACATATGGCAGATTTTCTTCACTGAAAGTTAAGTATGACAGAGATACATTCAGGAAATGCTTTGAAGACTTTGGTCTGTACTCTGTCTATACTTAGCAAAATATGGGCAATTTCACAATTAGTTTTATATAACTGTTTCTAAAAACATTCCAGCCACTAGGGAAATACTGATGCAATCACAGAGACCTTCATGGTTTTGAGAACTGAACAGAGTTCATTAGGACCCCAGCCAGGACTAGCTCACACCTGTCTTCTCTGTACAACCCTCTTCACAGAGCCCCATCCCAAAGGAATTTGTCACTCCTCACAGTGGAAGAGTTAGGGAGCCCAGCCCTTCAAATAGCATCTCCTTGGAAAGCCGTGGGAGCTGAAGTCCACCTACCTTCGCTCACAGCAAGCCRTATTTCCATACAGCAGTCAGCTGCTTGATCTCAGGGTGTTCCTTCAGCCAACAGGAGGAAGAGAGCCTGGAGAAAAGACAAAAGAGTTTTATGTTGTATTCCTGAAAGAGGCTTACAGAGTTGGATGAGTAACAAGTCATGTATGTCCCTATGATCTGAACCCCATAAGTGTTCCTTTGTCTGTTGCCCAAGCAGCATATTCTCATCTAAAGCCAGGCCTGATCTTGTGTAGAACATTTTACAGGCTTAGAAAAGTCAGTGCTTCCYTATGAAATCCCTTCTGCATACTTTGCATTTGGCTATATACTTCATTTATAAGCCTCTCTCTCTTGTTAGAGAGCCATCAGAATCCACAGATTTTATGTATATACATGCTAAAATATAATATAATTCATCCAGGACATCAAATTCATCATATATATTACAAGCACAAAACCAAACAGCCATTACTCATCAGAATGATCTCTATCAAATTTTAAAGAAACACTCAATCAAAAAAGAACAACTTACCCACCTCTTTTTTCTCAATCCCRACCTTTTAAGAAGGCCTACAAAATACTTTAAAAATATATGTGGGAACTAAAATTAGTAGATCTACTAGCTACTAAACACCCTAGACTGATAGAGACAGCAGTTTCACAGTACATCTCTTTGCCATCTCCTATTACCACAAGTGATGCCTGTTTGATCCCTCCTTCCCTATAGGAGCTCATGACTTTATCACTTCCTCCTTTGCTAACATCTCTCTGTGTTCTACAAGCTTTTTTWAATTGTCTAACTGATTAAGTCAATTAACTTAGCTCACAGCAATACTTTCCAAGCTATAATTAGCTTGAGGTTTACTGCTTCTGTTTCATGCATAAAGGATATGTATATCCGAAAGCTTACCAGTTTCTTCCAACAGTATTAGATGGCCCAAAAGATGACAGTTAGATCTTACTAAAAATCTTGCTTCTCTCTTATGTTTACCAGGCACTACATCACATTTTCAGATTTTTTTTGACCATAAGCATTAAGACACATATAATGGTTACAATAGCATGGAAACCCTAACATATCGTTGGACTAGCCTATACAGATTGTCCTAAATACTTACTTGAAAATGATGGCATAGTTACAATCAACAATCTTGAATGCTCTTCCTTAGTCTTCTACAACTTCTAGTTCTTGGAAAGGCAATGAATTATCTTTGTGCATGGAAAATATTCTGCACTCTGTGGGAGGGCTGTGAAAGGCAGGTGTTCCAGCATCTTAGCAGCTTCACCTTGTAAATCTCTAACTGCATTAATATGTCAGGTAATGCCACACCACTGGTGAGCTGGGTGTGATTTCCCATCATGCTGTCACTATAGTCTTTGAAAGCGATCTTTCAAGCTAATTGCATTCAAGTATCCTAGAGTTCCAGGGAAAATACAGAAACCGCAGGGGGGAAAAAAAAAAGTGTTAAGGATTCACTTACTAGCATTCTTTCTTCCAAAGCAGGAGTTACGTGTCCTATTAAGGCACAATACACTGCAGCAAACTCTTGCCCTACGACCTTTGAAAGAAATCTCTGCTACATAACACATTTTTCAAATTCTTCTGTAATTCAACTCCAGAACAGTGAGTAAAAAGGGCGGGGGGAGGGGGCACACCACACTGTAATCTAGTAGTACTCAACTAGCTTGTAATCTCAGGCTCTCCTCATCCACTCTGGATTAGCACATCACAGATTTACGAAAGGATTGCTCTTTYGAAGATAAAATGAAGTGAGGCATGGACCACTTCCAAAGATACTAACTTTGACATCTTGGACATGTTCTCATAACACTCAGAAGCATTAAGGGGAAATTGCCTCTATTCCTGACCTAATTCTTTTGGGAAACCTGTTTACATTATCCTGAAATCTGCTTGTATTCCAAGGGATTCTTCTTGTTGCAAGGGTGCAATATATGAAGTTGATCATTTACTGACAATTTTTTTATGCAGAGTGACATGCTTTTAAATTAACTTACATACCCGTGGGGAATATTTTATTTCTGAAGTTATTTTACTGCTTCATGACTTCTTTTTGATCCTGAATATCCTCTGAAAAAAATTCTATTTGAGTGCCTTGTCCTGCTTCTGAAACATGCAGAGTAACTCATTGCAAATGAGTTACTCTCAATAACTCAAAGTTTTGTTTATTTCCCCTGAGTTCCACTAACCACAGTTGTCCAAGTCATGGCTTTTCTACCCGTTTTAAGTCTCTATTTTAACTGTTGTCCCTAAGCGATGAAGCCCACAGTTTCAAGTCCAATTTTTTTTCCCCCCTCCTTATGTGTAGCCACAGATTTACGTTTGCTCTGGCAGCCCTATTTTACCAATTACAAATGGTTGGTTCTGGGTGCTCAACATTTTTCAGCAGTCTGGACAAAGCTGAATTTTGCTTGCTCTAAGCATTAGGCATCTAATGTATCTAGGCAGGTTTAGATAGCTCAGTTCCCTGTATTATCAATAATCAACATACTATGAAGGGCCAGATATTAGGGCATGAACTTGWCACTTAGGGTTATCTAGGGACTCTTGACCAAGCCACTCAGTATCAGGTTTCCCATCCTCTAAAATTAAGCTTAACTACCAAGTGCTGCTTTGCAGATCGCTCAGGCACTACTACATGAACAGGGATAAAGTACTCAGGTAGACTGGTATCAGACATCACAGAAGCACCATGTATTTACTCTTGTCTTCAGAAAAGATCCTTTTTCGTTTATTGGTTGGATTTGTAGTTATAGATGACATCGATTTTATGCTTTCATGTCTTAGTACTTATTGCTCTTAACACATTTTGGAACAGCGTGGTGCAAAAKGATATCTCTCTGCACAAAAACTGAAAGTTTGCTTGAACAAACAAAACAATTTCATTAGACTAAATAGATATCTAAAGCCATTTGATAAATTAGTGTGGGGGCATTATTAACCATTGACGTATTTATTTTTTTTCCTCTGAGAATGTTTCAAAGAGACAAAAGGAAAATATTTGTTCTGCTTAGGAGTCACAGAACAAGCAGGGAAAACTTCAGGGCAAATAAATGTACTCTATGGACCATGAGGTCAAGAATTAAACCAGGCATAGTTTTGTTTGCAGTCGAAGTCCAAAACAGTCCCAAATTATGCCAAAACCCAACACACTTTGACTGAAAGAATATCACTACATTTAAAAATGCATCGAGAAAGAGACGCTTAATCATACTTCATGCTTCTGCCTTCAAGCACTGTAGCCGGACTTACAAAGACAAATACACCTTAACCTGAAAATCCAGTATAGTATCTACATGTTCTCACACTTCTCATCCTGGATCAAACCCAAGAAAGGGAGGGAGGGAGGAGAACAGACGTAAGAAGGTCCTGCTGTATTATTGCTACTTGCAGTACCCACTATCTCTATAACCTCTAAGCAGCCCTGTACAATCTCTTCTCTGCTATGCTGATATTACCTGAACTTCACCTAGATCTCTCCTACCAGTTTCAAGACCTTCCTTCCTCTTGTCTTCTCAACTTTTCACTAACATCGACAGCATTTTCGTTTTTCATTTGAGGATCCACCCTGTCCCCCACAGCTATATGTTTAATTATCATTACAACTTCATCCAACTTGCAGACTTCTAGTTTTAACTGTTCTGTTTGTAACATTAATTTAAATGTCCTCTGCAAACAGCATCCTCTCCAACTCCTTTCTTATGTACACTCCTCTGTGGCCACCATCTCCTGGCTGCACCCCTGAGACACTCCTTCACCCCGCAAAATCCAGAGAGCAAACAATGCTTGCACTTCAGCTATTTTTTTTTCTTGGGGTCACCTTCTCTTATCCATTAGCATGGTACTATTTCTCACTATCCTGTATCCTCTTCTACTTTAGATTCTTTTTCCTTTCTCTCCAGCTAACCTAGTCCTACTAGTCTACAAACACCTGCCTTCTGTATTGATGCTACAGAGCATCTCTGAGAGCAGTCCTACAACAAGGGTGATCTTCATTACAACAGAGTTCTCCTCAGAGAGGCCACATTCTTCAGTTTGGCCCCTGCMCCTACCACAAAGCCTTTGCACCCATAAGCTTACTGATTTCATCCAAGAAAATTTAATGGTACATATTTTCCCCACAAATCTCCTCTCATTCTCTCCTATCACCAGATGAAAAATCTTCTTATCTTCATAGGGTCTGATCTTGCTTCCAGCCTAGGACAAAAAATACCACTACTACCCAATAGAAAACAAAACAAAGCTTTTTCAGACAGAGCTTATTCCATAAACAGGAAAAAAAAATCAGCTCCCCAAACAAAATACCTCAGCATTCTTTCAGATTAAGCAGCAGTACTTCCCTCCAAATAACCCAGCAGGGGAAACCACCAACTAGAAACAGTTCTTCTGCAGGACCACTCCTCAAACAACCAAGCAGTYCTAGTAAGAGCCACTAATCCTATCCACTCTATCTATGCTCAGGCCTAGTCTATCAAGTGAGAATTAAGTTTCTGGGCTGACTCTCAGCACTCTTGTGCTGTTTTGCTAAACAGGATCAGCTGCTCCCCTATGTCCTTAAAGGCCTTTACTCCCTGTTACGCTGCTCTTTTCTCTAACTCTTTGCTTGCCCTGGTAACTCCAGACCATCTGAATGATTGATGTAGCTCACACCTGCTCCATTCCTTCCCCTTCCCCTGCACCTCCACCTGCCATTCTCCCCTCCTAGTATGCGCACTCCACCTCTCCTAACCACTGACACCCACACTTATGCACTGACTTCCCAAACTGCTTCCACATTTTCCTCCTTCCTTTCATCTCAGTGCCTTCTTTATGCACTATTACACTGGAAGGCCTTCAGAGAAACTGCTGAATTTAGGCTATCAGTATACTGGGACTGCTATCTATCCAGCGGTACTACAGCTTCTCTACAGCTTCTCACTGTCTCCTTCTAGCCTGTTGAAATGTGTTTAGCCTTTGATCCAGGCTGAGCTCCTTGGGGTGAGAATATATTTTTGCTCAGAACCTATAAGCACCAGATCCAAAAGCGACCCASTAGGTGCTACAGTAATTAATAGCAACAGCATGTTGATCTATGGCAAAACATTTCACAGCTTGACTGCTTCACATAATGAAATACTTCCTTTCTACTTTGTGTTTAAGTATCTTTTATTCAGCTGTGTTATTGGCCCTCAGGGTAACTGGGAGGAAAGGAGAACAGTGCACAGAAATCTTAAGATGTATAAGCCAAAAGGCATCTAAGTCAAACATACTCTATATTCCCTGAAGGAAACAGACTTTATTGTGAAAACAATTTAATTTTAACAACTGGTATTTTAAGTCCTGAGTACACAGATATTTCAAACTCATGACCTATAGGTTATCATGCTTTTACCTGCAGTTTAGTAAAACTATTCAATCTGAATCAATTTCATACCTCTATTTCACCATCTACTCAAGAGTGCGCTTTATTTTTCCAAAACCAAGTGTCTTCTTCCCACATTTTCAAAACAAGCGAGTTCAGCCTCAGTCATTTCAACTACACTTTCAAACTAAATTTAATTTTAACAAAGACYGAAAGCACAAAGGGTTGTTCATTCAAGCCGGTGCAAATTTCCAGAATCTTTGTTTCAGTGAGAAAACWGAAGTCAGAATTATTCCCATCCTTCCATTTTTTCCACATTCTCACCAAATCAAAAACGTATTATCAGAACAACTGCAATCTGCAGACACCTGCCACAGGCTAAATAGTACATCATCATCTCTTTGTTTCCAATGCTGCRAAGCAATGGACAGATTTTTTTAAAATACATCTGTTTTCACTCTTATTTTTCCACCAGCATTACTGATACAATTGCCACAGGTATCATGCCTTCAGCAGTCYGTATTACTGAAAGCTACTGGAGGAGAATACATGAGACACTCTCAGATGAGCTATGGTCCTCCAGGGGAAGAGCTGTGCAGATCTCCAGTAGCTAAGAGCAGATCTGCTAGTGAGACGCTGTGTGGGAATCAGCTGGGCAGCACCAGCTCCCACAAATGAGATACGGTCCTGATGCCCCCAAGCTCAGTGCTGGGGCTTTCCATGCCTGGAAGTGTGGGGGTCCTGGAGCCCCCAAACTTAGCACTGGAGCTGGCCATGCCTAGAAGCATGCTGCTCACCCAGGAACCCCGCTGCATATTCCTGAGTGCCATCTGGTGGCTCTATACCTTTTTGTACTGTACAGCTGCCTGAGCACATCTCGGCAGCACAGCACTCCCACAAAATGCAGACACAGGGTAGCTTGCCAACGGGCCACACCTGCACAACGCTGCCCAGGCAGAACGCCAGGCAGAAGTCCTGGCAAACTCGCAGAACTGCACACSTGAGTGGTACTGGGCAATCAGTTAATTACTGCATTCAAAAAATGAAATGAATTTGTAGGGTTGAAAGATGCCTCTCCTCCACCAGCCCATGACTACCACAACTGATACCACTATGGTATCATTCTTTTAATATTTTGTCCTATCTAGAAGCCTGCCTACTGCTATTGTCTGCCTATTTAGCAGCAATATCACAGGGCTAAGAGAAACCTCTCTGCTCACTTGACTTCTGCAGTCTAATACTTCACATGTATTTCATCACATCTCTACGACCTGTGTATGCCGCAGCCAACATATTTCAAGTGCCTTTCCCACAACTATCCATCAGTGCCTATTTTGTTTCTGTGAGTAGACAAGGTCAGGTTTATGAAGCTTTGCAGGGACACAAACCGTATTTTAAACATAGCATTCAGCAAAACCCATCTAACTATYCTGACCGCACAAATCACATTAAATCTGTACAACCAGATTGAACTGGACTCCTTTCTCTGGGTCACTAGCAACATAGGCAGGAGAGATGTGATAAGGCCTCCCACACCTCAGACAGACTTTTGTGACCTTTATACTTTCTGAGGCTTCACCAGATCATGTTTCAGTGGGCCTTGTCCTGTCCCCTTCACACTCACAGTGCAGTGGCTGAGACTCACCTCTGTCTGACTTGCAACATTGCCTTTTCCACAGCATTTCATCAGACTGTTGTGGCAATTCAGGCCTATACTCTTTTTCAAACTTTATTTGCCAATCCCATTGTGACACTGCTTCTTGGAGCAATATGTACCCATGCATAAACTACAAAACTATTGAAAGTGCTTGTATCTGCAATTTCTTAAGCAGCTAAGACTGCAAAATAATGCGTCAGGGAAGATTGCCTCCTGCAGCTAACAAGCACACGAATTTCCTAGGAATACACCCCAGGCTTTCTAAACAGAGCACAAGGTACACACAGCAGAGCTGAATAGTAGTTGTTATTGGAAAAGTTATGTAGGTAAAAGGTTAAAATAATGTCGCTGGCTTGGGTTTCCTGCAAGAATGCAAAGAGCTATCTGAGATCAGAGTTAACCATTCACAAATGCTGAGGTGCCCTGAGGGGACAAAATAGGATTGCTCTGCCCTCATTGGCGGAGGTGATTAGAGGTTACTTGGGAGAGAATAATTGAGACAAGAGAGAACCTAATAAAGAAGAGAGGTGGTTACAAAAGCTGGCTCTCATTTTACAATAATTTTAGAAGAAAATGCTCACATTTTATCTAAAAAATGCAAAATGAGTACTGACTCTATCAGTGTATTGTACAGTGTAATGTGTATTTAGCTAAAACTCTGTATTCCAATGAGAGAGTTTCTTGAATAACAGTAGAGGGCAGGTATCTAGTTTAAAAACTAATTTCAAAGAAAGTAAACAAAACAATCAAAAAAATCAGCACACCTTTCTTACTAGGAGAGTCTCTAGTTGCAAGGCACAGATCCAGAAAAACATCTGGCAGGAAATTTGGAAGTGGTAGTAGTTCTAGGCTTCCCACTTCAAGTGATTTGTAAGTAACCCAATTTTGTTCCTTGAGGTTTTCCTGAATAAAATACTCTGCTCCATTAAAATCAATCCATCAGTTCCATAAACTGTTCCTCAAGGAGCTAGCCACTTCACCATGCTACTAACCAGAATTCATGAGTCCAACCACACTTTTTCCACAGTTTCTCTTGAGCCACTACAGGTCCCTTCCTTCATCTTGTCCTCACCCGACTGCCCATCACATCTGTGCCGATAATGAGAGGCCATAAGCAAGATGCTCCTGAAGGCAATCAGATCTTTAACAGGCTGCTGCAAAACTAGCCCTAGGCTATGCACATAGAGCTCAGACACCAAAAGACATGGACCTCTCTCACAGTTCTGGCTCATAGTGATTACTAAATCCAGGAAAAGAAACTAAGAGAACCACCTTGCAGCAGGTTTAAACCATGCTTTTCATGCAAGCACTGAGCCCCATCAAAAAGGAGGGCAATCAGAAAGCAGCCTAATTTCTGATGACAGTTCAAAAGCACTTTGTAGGAGTTTCCAGWTAACTGAGGCAGGCGAAGCCAACTATGAAGCTTTATTCTAGAAGAATGAACAGTAAGGTGCCTCATAAAATTGAGACGCGTAAGTAATACGTTTTTGCATACAAAAAGAAAGGGGAAACTATAAAAGTGGTGGCACATGAAGAGCTGGTTTGGGGAAACTCAGCAAATCTTTAACAAGAGACTACACTGTCATTTGGATCTGGGGCAAAAGAAATCTAGCAAGATGCTACTGGAAGATCCAGAACTAACTTCTGACAAAGCAATGAAAATCTGCCTAGCAAAGATGGGCTCCCCATCACACTGACAGAGAGTTACCGTACAGAGCATGACAGCACTCCGATACTGTGAGCAGAGCCAAATGTCTAAAGTAGTACAAGAAAGGAGATGTGAATCAGGAAGACATGAAGAAGACCGGAGACAAAGTCCACATAAGAGCAGAGAATATTCTGGAAAGATGACCAATGCCAAGTATTAGTCTATGCTTGACATGTCAGCAGGTTTTTGACTGGTACTGTTAGCATGACAGACCATTTAATACCACCACCAAAACAGCCTCCCTCTCCCTCCACTCCCTTGAAAAAGTTGACTTTTTTTAATCTCCAAATAGATAATTTGTGATTTTAAATACGCACTTATATAACATGTAGAATGAAAGATCAGTGAAGAGCAAAGTCCAGGACTCAGCTTACATGTCACTCCAAGTTAAATACACTCTGTTTGGTCTCAGATGAACTGTGAACTATAGTAGTCAGATGGACTGCTCTTGACCAAACCCTGTAAAACATAATTAAGTCTCCCAGTATCGGATGGTATATGGTCTGCATTTTCTCAGGCATTGCTATAGACTTAAAGTATTCTCAGAATAAAACAGATTTCACCTGAAGGCACTGAGAGGTTGATTCGTAGCATAACACATCAAAAAGATGAATGGTAATCATGCAGAATTTGAAAAATCTCAGCTGGAAAGCAACATGGATGTAGCTGTAGAAGCAAAAATATCCAACAAAGAAAACTACACACATAGGAAAAACTATTCAAAGGAAAGCAGGCCTCGGTGCATTTGYGTCAGAAGTAATATAACCATTGTCTCCTATATGCTTGGTGAGAGTAACTACTGAGCTGTGATCTAAAAATGTCCTGGCTCTGGATCCTGTTTTGAGGGATCCAACTTACCTCATGCACTACCCAGGGAGCTTTGTGATTAACTCCAGAGTCTGGAGTCTACTTCTGCAGCAGGACACACTTGGGGTGAGGCTCAAAGCTGTTTGAGCCTCAGCTCCTTTTTTGATTAATGTATAAGCATTGAAAAGGTCAGATAAAGAGAATACGATTTTCTACCAAAAAGACTGTAAAAAATAGGTCAAATAGTTGAAAAATTCAAATGTTTTTTATTCTAAATCTAATATCGGTACAACAAGTCTGTATCTGTTTGAAGAGCTTTCCTCATTCTGCAGGAGATACTCCTGATTGTTCACCAATCTTCACAGTATGTTTAAAGATCAGATTGTATCACCTCTCATGCACGTGCTTTCACAGCTTATTTAGCTGTTCGGCTACTTTCTTATTCAGCTAAGCACTTAYGGAGAAACCTTTCACACAGATTTAAGAGTACAAATTCCACTGAAAATTTCCTCATTTTAAATGCAGTCTTTTATTTAGAAGAAGATTTAAAGAAGTACCTGAGCTTAACTGACTTCAAATTTCAACAAATCCTAAACTTTATAGCAATATTCTTCATGGATGTTTAATACTGGCAATTTTCCTTCTGTGAAAAGACACTTCTGTGTGTCTAGAGACTAAAATTTACTAAATGCTAAATAAAGGCACAAGCGCTCCTGAAATAGTGCTGGAGGATTAAGTTCTCAGAAAAAGAGGGAGAACTGTCTGACCCCAAAAAATTGTAACTTCTGCTATCACAGCCACTGCTGCTAATGCACAATGATCAGTGAAATAATAGAGGTTACAAATGGAAAATTGCCTATTAAGCAACTTCTCCCTTTTACCAGGCTTGGACAATTCCCCACAGTACTCTCCTGAGTTTTCTCTTTGGTATATTTAAAGACGACTCTGTTAATCCAGCTTCCCTAGAAATATTATGTCTCAGTATAATAGATTTAATCAAGAAAACTAGACCGCTTTTCTTCCTAAATTTTTTTCTATTATCTTCCTCCTTCTACCTTTAGCTACTTTCCCTGGGGCCACTCTTTATCTGCTGCTCCAACTGCTGCTTGATAACACAACAGCAGCAAATTAAAATACACTCTAAATAAAAAATAAATAAATAAATAAATAAAAGGTATGTACTACGGCGTAGTAAGAAAATTTCCAATAAAGAATATCTGTTTTCTGAACAAGGTATAAAAGCTGATGCTTTTCCTTTTCTGGTCACCTATGGCTTTTCAAAAAGCAAAACGAAGTAGCATATTTACAGTAACACTGGGTTATACTTCTAAGAGACCATGAGAAAAGTCTCTTCTAACTAACTGTTATACTGCTATCTCCCAAGCAGTACTGGGTTAGAAGTTCCTAGGTATTTCTACAATTTGCCACATAGCAGGGCCCCAAAATGTCTATGCCGGTGAACAGGTTCTGCTGTTTCCAAGATGTGAGCTAGTATCTCTGTAGGCCACTGTGGAGCAGACATCTCCATTGGTGCTAGCTGGGTGCTCCCTGCCYCCTGCCTCACCGCATGGTACATCTTCCTAGACCTTTGGCTCTCTCATGGATCCTATTTCTGACATCTCTCTGGCAATTGCTCACACAGAATACCAGCATTAGAACATATTTCTGCAGCTCGACCAGCCTTTTAGGCACCCAGGAGCTGCAAATAAGGGAGAAATCTCTTTGTCTGTTACAAAACAGATCTGTAAGACATAATTTAGAGCTTCTGTAACATTGCGGTTACAGACTAGACTTGACTGATGGCTGCTGGAAACATTTGCTCAAATTTATCCCTAGTGTAAAGTCYGTAAGTTCAACAGAATTACAACAGAGGTGAATTTAGCCTATTGATTCCACATATATCTGAAAAACACAAACCTTTTTCAGTAATCGGTTGCCTTAAAAAATAAATTTACATTTTTCTTGGGCATAAATATTTACGTGATGCAAAAGATCAGTATAATTAACAAGCAAAGTTTATATTGACAATGGTTCTAAGTCCAGTTCCAAAAAATCAAGAATATGAACATGCAAGCATAAAGAAAAACATTAAACAGGCTGAAACTGCCAATAGGTAAACAGAGACTTTCAGTGCTGTCAGAAACATGATTTAATGCCCTCTGGTGTTAATAGGATGACTCCAATAAATTCACACGAACTACTTGGAAATTAAAAGGAAATAGTGATTGTGTAATAAAATCACTTTCATTCTGAAATAAAATGCCCAGGACCAAGTGTGACAGTAGCTATGGCTCCTTTTCTTCCATCCCCTTGTTGCCCTGCACCATGCAACAAATATACCCGTGTATCACAGCCTACAGTATCTGCTGCCCAAACTTGAGTACTCCTCTGTACAGAGCAGAGAGGCACCGAGAAAACTTCYCCATACAGACAAAGCCTAAAGTCAAAAGAAAAATATTTTATCCTATTGTAAAAGTTAATGCCATAACTAGAGGGATTCCTAATAAGACACCTGTAACAAACCAAGAATAGTTTGAGAAACACCTAAAGAGCAGCAGGCGACTGGAACGCTACCTCATGCAGAGACCATAAATAAAGAATCAGAAACCCTGCCTCCAAAAGACAACTTGACGGTCACTCCTTTGGATATAAAGTAGCACACAATGTGTATGGAATCACTCTATACTTTTAGAATTGTTCTGTGAAAGGTATCTTTTAAATGGTWAACTTCACTGATCATAGTTAAGGATTTCCCTCAACTGTGATCAAAGCACACCTAAAATACTCCAGTGTGGACATCAGCAGCAGAATAACTTAATCAGTGGCACCCTCTCTAGTCAACACACCTAGTGTACTGAAAAGCTTGGATTTTTCCATAACACATAAAAAGAAAAACATCCATAGACCAAGGTGAAGATCCAACAGAACTTATAATACAGGAACTTATAAAACTGGAGGAAACTTCTGCTTGATAAAAATAGTACAGCTGTAATTTAAAATTAAACAATTCTGTTCCAGGTGCCACCAAGCATGATCATGTCTATCTAGCCTCTCAATACTCCTGGACTCATTTCTTCCTGTCCCCTACTCCCATCACAGTGGTCAAAAGGACAACAAGGATTGTTTCCTTGATGCTAATACACGATTAATAAATACTTCATGTAGCTAAATGTGCTTCACAGTCTTTTAATAGTCATCAATCTATCGGTTCATCAATCGTTCATCTGCTATGACACGATTCCTTTCTCACTCAATTTCTTCACATAGGATTGCCAATTGTCAAATTAGGCAGAAGGGTTAAAAAGATTCAAGTGCAGAGATTAAATTCAATTTTTAACTTTTGTTAATTATTAAAGGGTTCCCTCTTTTGCAGGCTGTGCACATTGGCAACCATGAGCAGGGAAGAGGAGAGTGTCTGAAGACAGCCTGACAAACCATGAGGCTCTGGAGACTACTGTCTCCAAAGGAAGGAAGAGACCAGTCATAAAGTAGGAGAAAGTTGTTAAGATGCTGTTCCCTGAAATGAACTTCCCTCCTTTGACTGTGTGGTTTTAGGTAGTAGTTCACGCTTTTTTTAAGTACAGTGCATTGTTCTGGTACATTTGACTTGTATACCAGACATCTGCAAGTTCTTCCACAAAAAGCTATAGCATGGGATGAGCTCAGGCAGCGGCAGAGTCAATCACTTTTGTTGAGTTGCCATTTATCAGGTTCCCAGCTACTGAGGCAACTCTTCTAAGGACTTTCTAGTTGCTCTCAGAGCTGTTGGTCATACTGAAGACTGATTGGTGGATGTGGAACAGCTATTTGTCCAAGGTAACTGGGATTTTACATTTCAGATGTTGCACTCGTAAAGAAACTAAAGAAATTCCTCTCTATCTAGTATCCAACGGCATTCCTGTGGGTTGATTTTAGAGGAAATCAAGTTTTTCCAGATTCCTAGCTTTTGCTGGAATTTGGATAATTCTGGTAAGTGTGGGAAAAACAAAGATCCTCTCTGCACAGATCTATCTGGAAACAGAGGAAGGAGGCTGTCTGGACACATCTGGATAGAGTCTGAGACAGAAAAACACTGCCTGATTCAGGACTAGGCAGATTAAAGGAATACTCAAGTTACCCTAAAGTTACTGGTTTACCCCATCACCTGGAAAMCTCCGTTTCACTAGCACAGTACTTTCTGAGATCATTGTTCTCTTTTTTGAACAGCCAAACKTTAAGTTTAGTGGAAATGAGCCTTTCCTGCTTCTCTAATTGTCAGTCAAAAATTATGTTTTGTTCAAAGATATCTAGGACACACTAAAAATCATAGAATTTGAGAGGCTGCAGTTTGTTAGTACTATGTAGCAGCAGACATACATCATCTTCCCATGGAGATGCGGGTAAGAGCACTGCTTCTCATGGTGAATAATTTTGCTGACAACTTAGGGAAACTACAAAAGAAACTGGCATCTCCAGTGCCAAGCTATTTTTAGGAACATTCAAGATCATTTCAAGACATGTGATGTAGAATTTGGAACATTTCTCGTAATCTGGGGTAGCTGTCAATATGATTTAGGCATAAGTGATTCAGTATCTGAAACAGTATCTGAAACGTGCTTTTCTCTTATCTAACCATTTTTACATCCATCCTCTTTCACTCTTCCCCTTTCCTCAGTTAGCTGATGAATCACTATCCTCTGCAATCTCATGTTCACAAAAAATCATTTGCTATCTATTTGTTCCAGAATGTTTCCTTATATTCCATATAAATCTGGGCTTTTCAAATTATTCTCACACACTTATAAGGTATGATCCTATAAAATTCTCTTAAAGATACTATTTTAAAAMAGGCAATTTTTACTCTATGGGAAGCAGTCAGATCAGTAGATAAAGCATTTTATTACCTAAACATATGTCTAAATATGTCAGTAAATTACACAATACAGACTGGGCTGCTGCCGCTGATTTCCTCCTACATCATACAGCTGATGCCAAGAACTTTAGTAACCTTTGCTCTACAAACTCTACTTTCTGAAAGAGAAGTGACAAAATAAAAAGTTGTTGTAGCCAAAGATGATGATAAGCAGTATTTTTGGATCTAGAAGCAATAGAACAAAAGGTGTGACAGAGTAAAAGGGCTGTACTGTTCAAATAGGTGATGGGCTTATGCCCCTGAATCAAAAACTGAAATTGTTTGTGTAACTTTGGAGRGAATTTAAATAAATTCATTTTGCTAAGTTGTCTTGCCCCAAACAAGTCAAAGTAGTTAAACATTCAATTAATTTTCCAGGACAAAAGTAAAGGTAACTATCTTTCCTTATGTGTTTATTATATAGTCCAATTAGCTCAATATACTTGTTGCTCTGTGGATTTTGTAATTGCAGCCACTTTATCTGCAAAACCACACAGCTGTCCCTAACATGTTGTTATTGATGTCTGCTGATGAGCAGCACAGCTAGCGGCTAAACTTAAAGAGGCAGATTTCAGGGAGTAAGCTCAAACTGTACTGAATTTAGCCAGGGCAATACAACCAAAATGTCCATCTCCTAGTCTGCTTCAAATTAGATCTTAACTAGACTGGTAAGCAAAAAAAATAAAATAAACACTCAAGACTGCCCTCTAATGCCAACAGCAGAACTGTGCATTAGACTAACTGGAGGAGAATTTAGTTAGGGAATGCAGGTGCTTTGAATCAACAACTTGTGTGAAAAAAGYATATACCCTACTTTTTAATTATGAGGCAATTATTCATTTTAGGATAGAGAAAAAACATGAAGATTCTAGTTCTACTGGTTCTACTGACAAATTCTCAATTAAATCATTATTTGAACTAAATACTTTCTTATTTCCTGTTTTTATGCTACATTTTTTCCCACTGGTTGTTATTATTATTATTAGTAGTAGTAGTATTTTGAAAGGAAGGTGACATTTATTATCAAAACAAGATGTTTAAAATGTGGTAATGCTTTTAAGGACAAACCAATCAAGAAGCTCATTCAAAGCCAGSTAAGTTACTTTGTAGGGAAATGGGAAAGTACTATCCTAGATGATAATATAAATACCTAACAAGGCAGTATGYGTGGACTGTATTTTTAGAGATGTATCAGCTGGTGGTCACACTGAGGACAKTCCATATTGTCACTTGGTGCTCTTGAATTGGGCACTGTTTCATAATACCCARTTTAATGAACCTGACCATACAGAAAGGTAATTTGTAGCAACTTGATTATGAAAAAGAAAAAAAATGAAAAAGAAAAAAAAACAGAGCTGGAAACGTTAGAAAATCATGAAACTTATGTTATCACTAGAGGGCAGTAGCCAACCCCTAATCTCACCAGACTTTCTCACAAAGGAATATACTACTCACAGAGTAGTCAAAGTGATAACAATAAAATGCTTGTTAACCAGAAAGAATGTTTTGAAAACGGCATGCTTCTTAATTTTTTTTAATCCACCTTTTACAAATAGAATTGAGAAGTCCCAAAAAAGAAGGAAAAGGCTGAACCATTTTTCCCACTAAAGGTGCAAATACTGGAATGTGTCATGTAAGAAAAAGAATTCTCTCTGCTTACTACGATTGTTAATACCTCTCTACTTTAAGCTACTTTTTAAAAGTTTCTGGTGAAAAGCAATATAGGTAATGCTGGTTTTTCACCTAATGAAACAGGTCTGTGCCTGACTTTGGCACCACAGAGGAGCTGAGAAACAGGCAGGATGTTACAAATGCTAGGAACAAACCATGAGCCTGACTCACCATTCCCTTATATCTTGTCAGTCACTTAAACATGTATATAGGATACACAGGATACACTGATGCCATTCCTAACCRACTGCATTTTCTACCAATTTTCATATATGTCTACATAGCAGCGCACAGATTAGAACTTTATATATGAAGGCCAGACACACATTTGTTTCAGTCAAACTATACCACAACAATCTAAAAGAGTTCTGCTCCAGCTTCCCTAATAAAATTGCCATTTTAGTAACCCCAGTTTAGAYTCTGATTCAAGAAAAAGCACTGAAGCACATACTAGAGCCTACTCAGTTCAGGGCAGCACTATCAATGCATTTCTGCGTCAGGGCCACAAGAGATACACACCTTAGGCTTGTGTACGCTCACAGYAGGCTGGTATATGGAGTGCAGGAGAGCTCTACAAACTCCAAATCCTTCTAGCATCTCAAATAGACAGATAGACAAACACTACTGCAGCCAGAAATTATGCAGTGACAAGACAGTCCAGAAACAATCACTTCCAGGAAAATAATACTATCTCAAATAGCAATAGTTCATAGAAGTGCACCACTGGATAGAGATCATAGACTAAAGTTAAGTTCTGCACTTCTACACAGGTGAAGGTTTGGCCCTTAGCATATATAACAGCCACTTGTGCCCTGCATTGATGTTTTCAGGCTTGTGGAAAGATGCTATTTGGATATGCGAATCCAATGTTTAGCATTGATAAATCCACTTGGTCTTCCCAGCAACCCTATCTGGCAGTGACAGATTGATTGATCGATGCTTGATTCTCATCCCATCTCAAAATTTGAAAAAGCAGTAAGTAATGTCAGAAGCTCCGTGACAGTCCCAGTGACCAGGCACAATCCATTCTGTGCCATCACCTCTTCTTCTGGAGCAATGGCAAAGAATGACTTTGTGTCATCAAAATCAGCAGTGCCTGGAGCTCTATGCAGGAGTCAGCATCCTGTCATAACCTCCCATTCCTCTCTCTCGAACTGAGAGAGCTTTTAATGCCTCTGCAGAACATGCTTTACCTTCACTCTGATGCTGTACTAGTCTGCACCTACACTGCGCCTATCCCACTCATGAGAATCACATGTTCAAAATACCCTGTACTCTGCAGAAACGTCAGTATTCTGCAGTTTTCCCCAACTCTCTCATACTACTACTCTTTTTTAATATATTTCCTCTATTCTTTGAGATCATCCAGATAAGGATAGAAAGGGAAGAAAAGAAATCTTCTGGCAAACTTCAAGGAGGATGGGTGTGAATGTAAGGGAAGAACAGAGCCCTATTTGCCCAAATTCTGCCAGAAAAATGGTTCTTCCTACCAGGTTGGACCAGAGAACCACCATGCCCCATTATCTCATCTCCAACATTAGATGGCAGCGGACTAGGAAATAATGCAAGAACAGGGCAAGCAGAGAATGATGCTTACCCAGAATGCTTTCCCAGCTTTCAAAGATGGCTTTTATATTTAATAGCTATATTTCTCCTGTGTAGCAGAAGAGGTCTTGCTTTAYTATTGGTAAAGGTTTACATGTGCAAGAAATTACTGCTTTTAGGCCAGGACATACAATCTAATTTCACAGCTGATTCTGAGAAATCTGTCCGTTCTTCACATATATCATAGCTTCTGAGATCATCTTTGGGCCACAAGCTCACAAACAGGTGCAGGCTCTTGCCAGTGTTCAAATACAAACAACTTGGCTTGAAGGAGGAAAACCCAAACTKTCTAAATGCAGGAAACTTTTTCACTGTTCACTCAGAAAGGCAGGATTTTCACAGAATAAAAATTGWGATAGCAATGGGAGGCCTTCAACTTTGGAACTTAAATTTTCCCACCAGCAACYATAACAGCGTCTCTCAGCTGGGTCTCCATGTGAAACAGAATCTGGACCTCCCTTTCTGGTGTATCCACCTCTCCTTTCCTTGAATAAACAGGACGCACACAACATTGGATTACTCAAAGYTGCTACAGAATTTGGTACTAACATTCAGAGAAATGTGTGATGTTTCTGCCTTCAGCAAGGAGAACCATCAGTACCAAGAAAAAGAGCCACCCTCCTAGCAATAATAATGCCACAAAGGCAACTGGACAAGGCTCGCTGCAGGAATCCAGAGGCATCAGCTCCTTTCTCTCTTCTACTTAGCAATATACAATACTAACTTCAGRTGCCTTCACAAACAAAGTCTCTGAGCTGTTACATTGATCCCATTTGCCATAAGCTGGCACTGAATAAACCCTACAAAAGCCAATCATTAGCGCAATGTGCAAGACCAGCCATGTCACTGATTCTACAGAGGAAAGGAAATAAAGGAGATGGTTCCCATCACTGAAGCCTCTTATCGCTCTGTTTCTTTGTGTCATGGCTGTTCTAAGCCCAATATTTAGACTTAAAAAGCTGAGCATAGTAGGTCCATAATGAAGTTCCAATATCTTATTTCTCTTAAGAGTTAGCAACAAAAGTACATTTCAAAAATAATCCTTTGGAAGCCAATGTAACAGAGAGTAGTTGGTCCACTCAGCCTCTGGGAAGCTGTAACAAAGACAAACTGATCCAAAGATTATCGCTTTGCTGCAAATAATTCCATTAAGTTCTAGCCCACACTTTAGGCTCAGTATTGAGGGTCCATAATGATAGCATGCTTGAATTATGGCATTACTCAATTAGTAGAATTTGYAGAATCTGCTAATCTCTCATAGGGGAATCCTTTTTCACTTCAGTTAGAAAGAAAACYATGGCTATGACTAAAGCACTCTAGAGGGAATTAGGCTCTCAATTCCTATTGCATTAGTACTGTTTACAAAGCAGTCGTAAGTATAATGAGATGTTAATGACTCCTTAATGAGTCAAGTTATAATGCCACACATGGTTAAGTACAGTAAACAAAAAAAGGCTGTATTTCCCTCCCATTTATTCTGCTTTACACAGGTGTAGAAGCCCTGAATCTAAATGAATTACATCTGATTGAGAATAGTGTAAAATAGCTGAATCTATTCAAAAACCTAATCAAAAAATTAAAATACGCTTCATCAAACTAACCATATATACAAGTAGCTATTAAGTGGAAGTCTTTACTTTGCAGCCTAAGGCATGGGGAGGAGAGAGAATAGAGGGGGCAGATACTTTATTATCATTACATATGTGATTGCAGAAAGAGCCCTTGTAGTTTCCTTCAGTCTTTATTCAGACCAGAAAGGTCCTTAGCTATCTAGTGAGGTATGCCATCTCAGTCACAAGAAATCTAAGTTACATATCCCCAAAGATACAAGAGTACCTTGTATCTACAAAACCCCTCTGAAATCAATGTTAACAGGAAAAAGATAGTCAAGTATGAACTAGGTACCCAAATACCTCTGAGAATTATCATATCTGCCTACAGAGATTTTGTTTGTCACAAATAACATTAAACACTTTTTTATTATAAAAAGTATTATCCTTGGATTTCAAAATTCATCAAATTTTTTTAAAGAAAACAAAAAACTCACTACCGAGGGCTGTATTCTAGTGCTACATATATTCCAAGAACTATTTTGCATAATAATGCAGTCCTTTTTTAATTTAAAATACACACTGGGATTAAAACCAGGTAATAAAAGAGGAAAGAGGGCAAAGAATGCAGAGTATACAAGAAATGCCACATATGTTTATGAAGACACTATCATATTAAGCCATATAACTGTGCAATAATTCCATCTATTTACCTAGCGCATCCCACAGGTAATATAATAGACTATTTACTGTGCTCATAGGCAGAGTAACATGGGAAGGCTGACGTATCACCAGTAGAACATAGCAGCGCCAACAGCTGTGAGCTTGTTTTTTGCCCAGAAAACATGGAAGGCACTAACGAAATTTTCAAGACATGCTAAGTTGACTTGATCTTTGTCTGTCAGGCCAATTTTGGMAGGATTCCTCTTGCAATGGGTCTACCTGCCAGTCAACCTGAAYGCTACAGTGTTTCAATGCAACTGGCTTGTGGCTGGTTTCAGAGAGATTCAATTGATTTCCATTTTAAAGGAATTTATTTCCCACTTTAAATTCTAATCTGACTACAACACTATGTCAAAATTAGAGACTCGTGAGTCCTTACAAGAAAGGATTTATCTTTTGTTTCTATTTATTGTGTTTTCAAGTAAAGAGCACTGCCCAGCTAAAAGTGTGCCTAGAAACCTGTGCCTGGGCCAGTGCCTGGATGTGTTTACACAGACCAGAGTCTGTTCCCTTATCTGCTGAATGTCCAGATGCAGGAATTCTATGAAATCTGGGCTGACTGACCAGCCTCTAATTCTGACATGTGGTCATTACAAGTGCTACTCACCTCAACAGTGATGTGGCTGAGAAGATAGCTGTAATCAGGAAAATTTTAAGTATCCCTCTGCCACTTCTGGGAACGCRCCTTGTACAAACACACCGTACATACTGCCTCAAGTTTCACCATACATTTGACAGGTAAAATCTGTGTCAGGTTTTGTGTCAAAATGAATCAGCTTCTGTCATTGCCTATAATACCTATACTCATTTTTAATTAAAGGAACATTTTTTCCTATATAATTCTGTATGCACTCGCTATATTTTAAGTCTGAAATTTTACGTCTCATTCAAATAAAAGCCAAGAAAATGAGATATTAAAAATTACAGAAACATATGAGAGAATGCCTCCAAAATAAGCAATGCTCCAAAAATCATTACATTTTGAGGCATTGTTTTGTGAAGACACCATTCAGCAGTTCTCTTTTCTAACTTTTACTACACAGGATATCCCCTCAGATCTTACAGTGCTGTTATACAGAGAGCCAAACAGGGCATCTCCAGAAAGGCAATTAATACAAAGATTGTAGTCAGAGCTCAGCCTATAAAGAATGAGACCACAGGCAATGTTTACCTCTGTGTTCAATTTGAGAGGTTTGACCAAAGCTGTCCTGCGTCTCAAGGGGGATCTGTATGCCTCTTGAGGTATTGTGTGCCTCCAATGAAACTTTTCAAAGTCCTGAAATAAAATGGTACCTTTTTCAAATGTTCCTTTTTTAACCTTCTGCTTCAGCTGCCACTGTCATCCACAGAGTAATGCTGCTGAAGTCTGATGTACAGACTGCAAATTGCAGCATGTTAAATCAGTAAGGYTGAAAAAGTGTAAAATTATGGAAAGAGGTCTTTACAAATATAGAGTATAAATTACTGGAAGGGGATCTTTATGAATAYAAAAATCGTCTAACTGATATACAAACCAGAATACTAGATTTTAGATTTACAAAGGGCTTTTAATCCCAAAGAATAAAATGTGTGACATTGAAATTACAGTACTAAATATACTTACGATAAAATGCACCTCCATCAAGAGTGGACACAAAAGACACCCAGCAGCACCACCGAGCTGGAGAAGCCTGGCTGGGACCCTGGGACCCCTCCTTCCTGTCACCAGAAGTATCAAGAGATACTTGATGACTTCATAACATCAGGATCAAAGTTCCAGAGCACTCGTGCACTATGGCATCACACTGCACCAGGCTGCCGCTGACTGTGAGCGAAGGACATCACCTCATAAAACCTGAGCAACGCTTCCTACAGCCTCTGGGCTTTTGAGGAGAGCGCCTATAACTAACCTAGCAGGAGCAGTGAGCCATGACTACAGCAGAGGCTAGTTCTTTGAAGGACACCCTTGGGGAGGAGACAGATGAGTCCTGCCAGGTTCATCACCTTCTCCCTGCTGAGGCAGGTGAGGAAAACAGAGGGGAGTCGACCAGCCCCGGGGACAGAGGGGGAGAGACAATGGCAGGCCACAGCTGGGAGCAACAGCAGCATCAAGGTAAGAAGTATCTCTGCACCTGGGGGAACTGGATGATGAGTAGCCCCAGAACTAGAGGCAGGGAGCAATGAGAGCCAGCTATGCAAGGACTGGAAATGGCTACTCCAAAGTGGCTATCCCAGCAGAGCCTCACCTGGCGTGCAAGAGTAAGCAAACTCACAGCCAAAGCTGCTACGGCCACAGGAACATCCTCTAGGCAGGAGGAAGTAACAAACCACCCTCCGGGTACGATCTGCTGCATCTTCGGCATTTTTCTAGTCTCTGCTAGCCATGAGGGTAGCTGAGCAGAAGCAGGAGTGTGGCAGCCTTTCCGTTACATGCCAGGGTCTGCAGTTTGTTAGAATCTCTGCAGCCTCAGCTGGTTTGTTTTTACACTCAAAACCAGACTAGACCAGTAAGCAGTTGGCCAACTGCAGCCCCAGTTATGTATGAGCTTAAAAATATATATATATATATAATTTGGAGACAATCTGTCTCTGTAAAAAGTCTAAAACAGATGCCATGTCAGAGAAGCTGGAAACCACCAGCCATGTTTGTGGCAGAGGAGGTGAGAGGCCCAGGGCTSGGCCAAGAGGGCTACTGCGGTGCCAATGCCACACGGCAAACGCCGACGGCGCCGCGGAGGAGCCGCGCGGAGGTGGCCGGCGTGGGCGATCCGCGGCGGGTGCCGCTGCCCACGCGGCGGTGCCGGGCCGCGCAGGCC
>NW_028186468.1:1535867-1537386 GCF_003343005.1 Rhea americana | reverse complement strand
GCCGGGCCGAGCCGAGCCGGGCCAGGCCGGCGGCGGCTCGGGGTCCTTGCGCTCGCCAGGCGAGGAGCGCGGCTGCCCGGGCGGAGGGCCACGGAGAGGAAAGTTAACAATGCTGTGAAAATATGTTTGCAGAAAATAGACAATTGTTGGATTAAACGTATTCAAGTATGAAATAATGCCTTTTTGTGTAAAAAACTTCAGCAATGTGAGCGTACAAAAGTTCCCCTGTGGCAGTTACTTGCTCCCTTTGTGAGCTTTGCGCTCCGGCGTCTCCACTTGGCGCGTTTAACTCAGAGCCCCCCTTTAAACGCGATTGTTTCTTTCTTTTTAATGACATTTACCGGATCAAAACATGCTGTTAATTCGATCAGAAAGCTTTACCCTCCCTAACAATGCCACAATAATTTCTCCTGAAGTTTGTTAAATTGACCAAAATTAGGCAAATGAATAGGGGGTCTGTAGGCGACCCCGCTTGCAGGTGACACCGAATAATGCACTCTCGGGCCAGCTGCGATCCCCTCTTTATTTGCCCCTCTTTTCTTTGACCCGCATTATTAAAATTTAGGCCCAATGAAACTATTCATACTTTTCAATGGGACATTTTCCTATAGGATAATAGGCTACAAATTGAGCCTCTCCAAAGGGGGGAGCAGGGGGGGTAAAACAACAACACCCAGACGCACACCACACAAAAAGCCGCGTCGTGTGCCAAAGGCTGGCGAGAGCCGCGGCGGGCCGGCCGAGGGGAGGCGGCGGGGGGGATCGTGTGCCAGCCCCCGGCCCCACACCTGCCGGGGTGTCCCCGGCGCATAAAGCGGGGTAAACAAAAAGCCTCGCTGCCATCTCTTATAAAGATGGACGTGTCACCAAGTCGTGTGAGAAAAGCCTGAGAACAAACGGGGCCACTCCGTCTCCAAGGGCTCTCCCTTGAACTGGGCGGAACAGCCTATTAAGGGCTTACTTAATTACTTTAATGACTCTGGACAGGCTTTAAAATGCAGTCAGCGCTGGGGCAGGGGAGGGGCGGCGGGGGGGGCAGCCGGCGTTTGCAGGCGGCGGCGGGGCGCGCTGAGCCGCCGCTCCGCGCCCTGCGCCGCGCCCGCCGCGCTCCGGCGGCGCCCGTGGGGCCGTCACGTGCGCCCGGCCCCGCGTGGGGCGGCCCCGCCGCGCCCGCCGCAGGGGGGGGATCGCTGGGGGGGAGGGAAGGGAAGGGAAGGGGGCGCGGGGAGAGCCCCTCTCCCCGCCTCGCCGCCGTCCACCCTGATCTTTAATGCATGCCTTCCCCGAGCGCCGCTCTCCCTAATCCTGCGGGAGCGGGCGGCCCCGCGGGTGCCCCCCGTCCCCCCCAAAGGCCCGCGCCTTTATAAGCGGCCCCGCGGCGCGGAGGGGCCGCACTGCCCACCATGGCCTCCAAGCTCAAGGAGCGCAGAGTGAGTTGGAGCCGCTGCCGTGCGCTCCCGCGGGCCGCAGCCGTCGTTTCGCACCGGCCGCGGCTGCCCGCACCGATTTTCCCTTTTTT
>NW_028186468.1:1513554-1534132 GCF_003343005.1 Rhea americana | reverse complement strand
GGGGGCGGGCGTCCCGCGGCCCCGCGCGCTTTGCCGGCCGCTTTGCTCCTGCTCAGAGGACGGGAAACAGGGAGGGGACGCGCAGGGTCGGACCGAKGGCGAAGGCGGCCGCCACAGAGGCGCGGAGCGCCGAGAAGCGCAGTAATTTCTTGGGCTGAAAGACCTGGGAGAGGCGCTGCGCTGGAGGCGCAGCTGGCTCCTGCCTTTCCTCAAGGGCCCATCTCGCACCTGAACTGCGCGTCCCCAGACCCTCTGCCCGGCTTGGCAGAGACCCCGGCCGCCCCCCAAGTGGCGAGTCGCAGAGCCGAGCCGTCCCGGGCCCCCCGGAGCCTCCCCTGCGGCCCGCGGCGGCTGGCTTTGGCTTCGCCCCGCCGTCGCGGAGCTGCTGACGGGTAAATTAACTTACTGCATTTCGCTGGGGAGGCTTTGAGGAGATTTGACCCGGGCTGTTTGCCCAGGTCATGGAATGGGCTGACCCACAATTTGTAAAGCACCCGATCCTCTTATCCAGAGACAGACAAAAAGATCTTCATTACAATGAGCAAAACGTATAGTGTGTATCTTCCATTTAAACTGTAAATACAAAAAACCTGCTATTTCAGATTAGCAGGAAAAAGGTCATATGATGGGATCATGTAACGAGGCAGGCGGAGAGGGGCAAAGCGCCATTTCCTCAGGACACCTTTAGGGTCTTAAATCCGGGCAAAGCCAGTGAGACCCTACCTCGTCYACAGTGTACACAGAGCAATAAGCGATAAACCACACGTATTCAGCAGCAGAAGAATGGCTGGTGCCTATTATGGAAAACACATGTCTTACACTCATTTTCACCAGCGCTGGATGCAGAATATGAAGAAAATCCTACACTATTTTTATTCTGTGAGCTTTAAGCTATTGTGAATCCCCTTTGGCACTGAAGCATTACAGATATAGTGTTTCCTTGGAAATATAAATTATTAATATATTCAGCATTTTGGTCACTGTTAACCAAATTAGACAAAAACCTTCCTTTGCTAAGTAGATTTTCTCTCTGGGATTAGCAGAGGGCCACCACGGTCAAAACTGTGGTCATTTACATATAATTTTGCAAACTTGCACTGGTCCATGACAGTCTTTGTATCTCAAATGTTGCTATTCTGGATTTTTTTTCTCCTTTTCGTTTGCGTTTAGCTGTGGAGGATAAACCCCGCTTTGGCTTTACAATGACTTTTGGATAAAAGTCTCCCCCACAGCCCCTGCACACACGCTCGCTCTCTCCCTTTCTGCCTGYGTGTCTTCGCAGGGCTCTGAGCCTGCCCCAAGCCTGCAGACCCTGATTTTGGCCCAAAGGTACTTTGGCTTCTTGGCAAGCACGGGGCAGCCCCAGCAGCAGATGGGTGGGGGAGCCTCCAGGTACTGCCCCATGCACAAACAGTTCCCGGCAGATGCTGCGCTCCCCTTTCCTACATGTCTTATAATTTCTGTATGCGGAAGGCAAAGATTCACTTGGGGATCAATGGATAGCAAAATAGGAGCTTACAGCTCTGTATCTGTTATTGATTCTCACTCGTTACTCAAACAGTAGAAGAGTCTATATTTATCTTAGTAATATATTGCATTATCTAAAACACCTCAAACTTATTAATTTATCATGAAGATTAATTATTTGCACTACCATGGAAGTAAAACATTAATAAGATCAAAGAGACATAGGTAGCCTGTGCACAAACTATGCCTGGAGGGTTTACATTCTGAACAGGCAAGACGGGCAAAACTGGGWGAAAGTGTTACTGATCCACTCTTACTATTTCCATAAGTTGGAAAAAATTATAAACTTTGAACATATGTAGCACAGATCATAACTTTTACTTCTTTTTGTGTTTTTTTCAATGGAGTCTGAAGCCGTCTTTCAAAGATATAGTGGCTCTGGTGGCATCTGCCGCATCATGGCCCTTCCAGCCTTGGAAACAGTGCCCATGCTACACAGCACAGTCCCCACACTCATGCCAACACAGTCATGGTGGGGATGACTCATCAATCAGATTATCAACTAACGAGAAAGAGTATTTTTATTTTTATTTGGACCATGCTTGCAGCATTGCACCACAACTAGTTGTATCAGCACATCTGCAGGGACATAGTCATGCATGGAAAAGAAGCAGCTGCAGGAAGGAGGAGGGACGACACTGCTGAAGACTTTCCATCTCAAATCCACTCCAGTAGTGATGACACCAACAGCTATGGCCCAGTAGTTGGCTCCCTAGCGGTACCTTTTCTGCATGGCCCTGAAGACCTTGCCTGTGAAGACCTTGCAGTCATGCTGCTTTGTGGGTGCCACTGTCATTCCCATTCCCCTGTGGCTCAGAGCATCCTGCAGGATCCCACCAGAAGGGCTTAGGAGAGCGGTCTCTCAGGTATTGGGGGAGAACTACCACCCTATCCAGTTCATCTTTTTTCCTTGCTACCACATTTTACAAGATAGTTGAATAGTGYCTAGTAGCCCAGACAGGTGTTTTGCTTGGATGGCGCTAGCAAAGGGAGGACAAGCCCTGTTTGCCTGTGGCTCTCGGGAACACTCTGTGTATTAGAGACACTGCTGAAGTAGCTGTGCTCCTGTCCAGCAACTCCTTTGCAAAGGCAGGCTGTTGGAAAGCAGCTTTCTGGCTGGCAGTTTCATACCTGCTGAGGAGGAGCCTGCAGAATATGATCATGATTTATCATTCACCTCCTGATTTCACCAAGCCCATCCCCACTCATACCAGCAAATATGCCAGCAGACTGGGCAAAGGACTCAAGAACAAAGGCTGTTTTAGGAAGAAAACACTTTGGCAAGGTGTATCAAAACTGTCTTAATATGTACATAGGTTAAAGCTCCGAGAGATACCTACATGCCACACTGTAGATGGCATGTTAAAACAAACAAAACTCATAAAAAGAACAGAGAAAGCACTACCAAAAACAATTAGATGCATCATCAAATGTGAAGAAAGAGGAGCAATTTGTAAGATTCTATCTCAGAATATTGAATCCAGTTCAGTTTACAAAAAAAAAAAAAAAAAAAAAAAAAAAAAAAAAAAAAAAAAAAAAAAAAAAAAAAAAAAAAAAATTGAAATCAATCTTCAAGCTACAGAAGTTCAAATGAGCATTGTATTTCACGAACAGTAATGCAATTAGGATAATTAGGCTAAAATGAATGCTTTTGCTAACAAAAAAAACCCTTTGCACATATGCTCTAAAAAGTTTAAAAGACTCTGTAAATTCTGAACCTCTGCAGCAGAATTGCACTCGCAGTCCCATGGAAAGTACAGGTATTTAGAGYGAGGTAAAGGCCCGCTGAATCCCTTAAAGCCAGGATTACCATAAAAAATGCCTCACTGATTCAGTAGCTTGTTCCTCCATCTCCTAGGTCTTAGTTCCTAGCCTGAGGTTTGGACATTTTTCTAGGAAATGGAGTCTCAGTTCTGAGGCTAAAACTTGTCTTTCTTGGAGAGTGCTCTAACCAGTGTGCAAGTTCACAACCAATCTGCTGTAACAGAGCCACTTCTGTTGTCTTCAAAGGAAACAAGGTGCCCTGGTTAGTCCTTTGAAAGAAGACATTAGTTGACTGCCATATGCAGAGGGTTTGATCTTAAGATATCAAGTGGAAAGAGACATATGATTTAGGGTTGCAAACACAAAGCTGAGGTCCAGACAGGAACAGCGTTTGAGGCCCTTCTCCATGCCAGAGAGGAGCGGGGACTACTTACCTTTGCTCCTCTGTTATCATCACCGGGAGGTATATGAGCCTTGCGTATCACAGCGTGGCTCTCACTATAAMGGCTGTCCTCCACAGCACTGCTGGATTTTGTTTTTCCTCAGTTTTGTTTTCCTCAGATTTCCTAGTCTAGCTTGGTGGTTCTTTGCTTACACGTGGATTTCCTAGGTCATTGTAATTTCCCACAGGTGCTACTTTGGTGCTGTTCTAGGGCATGAATTCCCAGAGTTCAGCCTTTAAATGTCAGTCTTTTATGCCTAGGCTGTAGGATTGGTCTTTTCCTCTTTTTTTTCTCAAAACTAAAATGTTCTTTCATTTATCTTTGGGCAGCCTCACTGACAGATGTTTGAAATACCCATACAAGGTGGGTACCTGTGCAACCAAAGGATGTAGGATGGAAATAATTCACCTTTACTACCACATCCACAGCTACCTTTTAAGGACTAGGGTCTGTAAAAAAAAAACAATAACCAAACCTATGGAACAAACTCCACATAACTTTTCTTCAATTTTAAAATGAGAAAAGAATATTAAGGATCAGTGAGATTCAGGAAGCATGGAAGAACCTCAGAAAAATCTGTGACAATGATGTTCTAAGGAAGCAATATATCCTGAGTTTCTCATATTTTACTATAAAGCCTATTTTATAATAGGATGCAATAACACTTTTCATATGCCACAAACCTCTATCATGTATTACATTTCCCTCTATTAAAAAAAAGATGTGAGAAAAAAAATTCTTGAAGTTTTATTACTGTCTCCCTGTTGTTTGGAGAAGCAGAGAAAGTATTCAGAAAAGGAGCCAGAGTAGGAGTACATCCTCTTCTGTATGATGCCAAAACTCTTAGCAAGTATCTATCAAAACCCATAAAATGTTGTTTAAAGGCATCACTGTTTATGGCAGGTTACAAACGACTTGTTTGCAGGAAAGCTGGTACATTAAAACAAACAAAAGACACTTTCATGCTTGTTACCTATGTGCAGATATTGTGGGCCAGATCCTTGGCTACTGTAACTGAGCAAAGCTTCCTGGAGCTCCCTGAAGCTGTAGCTGCTTACATGCGGAGGAGCTCCAGTGGAGGTGCATCAGCAGAGAGCTAACCAAACAGGTAAATGACACATATTTCAGTGGCTACTCATCCTCATTTAGTTCACTCAGTTATGCTGCCAGATGTTCACAGAGATGGATGGCAAGCAAAGTAGCCTAATCTGGTCCTAAACATACTCTGCTCACAAAAATGAAGTCATACACAGAAAATTTGTATAACAGGCTTTACTGCCTGTTGTACTCAGTGGATAAAATATTCCTTTAAGAAAAACAGAAAACACAACCATGCACAGTAATTTATACTTATATGAAAGGCCAAACCCCATCTACACGCATATACAGGATCTAATCCAACTCCATGAAGTCAAAGGAAGTCTCTTCTATTGTGGACAGGACCCAAGCCACAAGAWGGCATTTTATATGTAACTGAATACTTCATTTTCTCAAAAATGTTTTGCATCTCTCTATGCTTCATCTTTGCCTCTCCTTTTCAGAAAATTCATTTTCTTAGTAATATAGTACATTGTATGTTAAATACAGTTCAGCAACTGCATTGTTTTCAGCTTTGTGTTATGCTCTCAGAAAGAGCTTCTATTACCCCTACACAAAGCAACTTAACAGTATTGTAGCAAACAACAAGTAGACAAGCAACATGCACCACTAGGATAGCTAGTAGGACAGGCTTCTGGCACAGCAGAAACGTTCTCCTCTTACTCACAGGAATAGTCTACATTAATTTATAGCAGGTTTGCAAAAGGATTTTTGGCAGCAGATAGCCAGCTTTTTTGTGAGCTTCTCCCAAAAAGATTTGCAATCAATTTGCTGTTTCAGGTTGGGATCAGATTTAGAGAGAAGGTAACAAGCAGCATCCTCACCTAGCAGTGAACTACAGAGCTTCAGGAAGGATGGGAACTGCGGCAGGAAGAGGGAACCCTGCTGTCAGCAGCTGCCTTCCCAAGGCCCTTCAAATAGTCTGCCAGTCACCTTGTAATTGCAAACAGGCAAAAATACAGGCATTAAGTTATTACAGGAAAATAACAACCACGTGCAACGTGGTACAAAACACCTTTCGGCAGCTCATTGAACTTGCCAAGGTGTAAGGTTAGCATGTAGCATACTGTGGAGTCTGCAGGGCGACATATACACAGACTAGATGACAGAAATGCTCATCCCTACTCATAATTCACGCTTTCACTAACACACCAGAAAATGCTCTATAGTCTTTCAAACAAAAATTTAAAAAATGGCAATGTAAGTGAAACTCTCAGGTTCACAGTAAGTCTTCTGAGCAAATAGTTTCATGTTCAAAATTTTTGAGCCATCAAAAAAATCCATTAAAATCAGTGGGAGCTCTTGGCACGTCAACACTTACCCTCCAAAAAAGTCCATTCACTTGGGCTGGTGAATATGGTGTTAGGAGTCTGGTTGCTAGTACTCAGCACTGCCTGGGTCTCACCAGATCAAAAGATAAAGACAGGAAGGGACTAAGAGGATTTTTTAAAATTTGTTCTTCTGAGAAAAAAAGTCATCACAAAGCAACATCATAGCATGAAGAAAAAATCTTTTCAGTGGTCTGATAACAGAAGAACATCCTAAAATTTGTAAGCATCTGACACAAAACTAGATGTTGGATGTGTACAAGATAGAGGTCTATGAATGAATTTGTCACCCCCCCCAAAGCTCCCTTGCTAGACACGAATGGCAAAAAGGCACCTCCAGAGGGCGATTCACCAGACTGATTTTAGACGCCAGTAAAAGGATTTGCCTTAGAACGTGCCTCTTCCCCCTTCTGAACCTAGAGGAAAGGCAGGATCCTCAGTTCAGACTCAGGGATCTGGGGAGGCGAAACATTAGGGCAGCTGAATCCCACCCTCTCTGCTGCCCGGCAAGCAATCTAACTTAGCTGCTGCTCAGGTAKTTCAAAGGGGCTGCACACCTCCCGGCTAAAATACAGAGTGCAGAGCAAATCACGAGAAGTTTCCTTTAGCCTCTACTGACTCAACCAGATAAAAGCTTCTTTTCTCATTTCATCTGCTAGGCCTGTTGCTTATGACAAAAAACCAAAAACAAACAAACAAACAAACAAACACCCCGTTTTTTTGTATCTATTACGCCAACTAGGAGATACAGCAAGTCTAGCCACTGAACTGAAACAGCCGATGAGTGTTTACAGGTGTCCCAGTGGGTGGTTACCAGCTGACAGACGTTTTGAATGCATTTGTTGCATGTACTGGCAGAACAGTTAATAAATCCYGGTTTAGATTTGATATATTAGCTGTTGCAAGGGGGGAAGGACTGATTTCTACTAGCTCCCTCTAGCAAGCACTGTTCCACACAAAACCATTAGCCAGCCACTGAAAGCTCGCATACCCTTCTCCGTAGCCTGCCTTTTAAGCCATCAAGCTGTCAGAGGTGCCTGTGTAATAGCAGCCATATTACTCCTGTTCTTCCTTCTTTGCTAACATGAAGCAAGAGGCCTAACGAACTCCAAGTTGAAACACTTGCATATAAAACCTGAAAATCAATATTGTAAAGTACATGCATACGATTTATTTTTACATACAATAAATTAATTGGCAATGTAATTATTCCAAATCAAATAATCCACTTAAATATTTTATAATGTACATTTTTAATAATTAAAAATTGAATACTGTAAATGGCAAAATACATGACTGAATACTCAGCTATCTGATCTGCACATTTAGGGGCATACAGATGGTAAGACACATTTTCCTAAGTGTCTTTCCTCCTGTTAATTACAAAATCTACCTCCTTTAATTCTTTCCGGGTGTTGCATCAAGCTGGCCTTAGCCAAGCTGGCCTGGTCTCTGGTGCATGGAAGGAAATACGGTCTCCTCTCCAGTCAATGCCAACCTTCTCCCTACCTTTCCCAGCTTCACGACAGCTCGAGAGCTCCTCTGTTCCCTGGGTCTAGAGAAGTCGAATGCCTGCATTCTCAGATTTACACCCCTGCAGAAGACTACTCACCTTACCTAAGTCTCCATCTTGTCTCTTACCTTTTACTCTGTTTAGTTAAAATTAATGAACTTTTACTTGCTCTGTCTGCTAACATGACTGAGCAGAATAATGCTGCATTCTCACAAATGTGCTTAGGAAGAACTTTCCATCATAGAAACTTCACAGGATAGAGCCGATTGCAGTCCATTTCCTTGCAATCAATGGTTAATCCCCTTTTTTAGAAAATAAAGTCTTTTTTCTTTTTAAGATAAATCATCAGTCTGTTTTGTTGCTAGGAAGCATTAATGTCAGGTATTTTCCCTAGTGTATGTATGTAATAGCACGTTTCATGCATTAAAAAAAMAGGCTCATCTTTAGCCAGGTGTTATTTTGGCATTTAATTCACTATTCTTCCACTTCAGTTACATTTTTGGAACACCATGTTAGAACACAGTTACACAACCATCATTTTTATGAACTGGAAGAACTTCTGTTTGCTCCCACTCTGACCACCAGCATGGCAGAATCACAGCCAAGCTTTCCAGAATGCATCCTTAAGTTATTGTCTCCTTTTTGGGGTAGACAATGATGTGTGGCACTGTGGAAACATGCAGAGCTCAGGGAGTAGTCCAAATGTCTCACAAACTCTAGGAAATCCAGTATGTTGTCCTGATTTGTAATTGAAGTTTCCCCTGGCTTGCAGATTTCATCTTATGTTATTTCAGGTTGGATGTCAAACTTTCCACCGATATACCAAAAGACATAAATGTAATGGCACAAAAAAAAGGCAATAACAATAGATAATAATTATTATTCTGAATAAAAATAGGAAATCATTCTAATTACTGGCCAAATATCGTGTACTTGCTTACCCAGCAAACTCCCAGCAAAGTCACTTTGGGGATTTTTCTAAGGATCATAGTTCTATGCTGACAGACATCAGACTGCTAAAATGATACTTGCTCAGATAGAAATTCCTCTGAATGAAGGATAATGAGTGGAGCTTCAAGAATATCACAACCCATAATGGTTTTAGCTCATTTTTTAGCAGGATTTCCAAGGTCAGATGTCTTACTACTTCAACAGAAAGTACATGGTCTTCTGACTAAGATACCAGGAGTTCCTTTCATCTAAATCTCCAGTGTCCATCTCTATTGCTGGGTGGCGTTTATTCAGTAAGCTTTTAATGCTCATGTATAGCTTGGGGGAAAGGATATTGGCACAAAAAGTTATAAACAAGATTTTGCCTATTATCATGTTGATACCAATTTCTCCTTATGATTTTTCTCCTTGTGTCTTCAGTTGTCTCTACAGATACAATATATCACARTGCCATGATTTCTATGTGGTTCCAATTATAAGCTCCAGGATCCACTGTGGAATGCAATACTGAAGTTTTCCACAAAGTGAGATTACCCAAGTACAAAGAAGAGTRCAATGAATTTGAGCAGCTATGCAGGCAGCAGAGGTGAGCTTCTATAAAAGACCTGATTCACTTAGAAACAGAGAGCAGGTTGCTGCTGACAAAAAGCCCCGAAGTCAAGATCAAGCTCTACCTTACTGCCAGCTTGCAGTTCAAAATTCCTCTCTTGTTTCTGATTTYTCCCTGCATCAATACAGTATGGAGAGACAGAGGTAAACTATTGCTGCATACCCCTATYGATGATTTTGCTTTTATCCTTCTTTCAAATGATGCATAGTCAATCCAGCTGCTCTCCTTCAAACCATAATGTGACTACCACTTTGTACTTCCGGAGCAGTTTGCATAGCTTCAGCATTACTTTACACTATAGTCAAGTTAACCACAGAATCCCAGTTAGAGAATTTATGYCAGCAGAAAGAGTCATGCAGTCTGTAGCGTTGACCCTGCAAAGATTTGCACGCCAACTTAGCCTTACACACCTGACTTGCTTTGCTTTACTGAAGGCTACACAGGTCCATAACAGAGTTTTCATGAGCACAGTTCAGCGGTATTCAGTAGCTAGGACTTGAAAAGATCATTACTAATAAAGTCTAGATCACAGTTCTGATTATTCACCTCATTCCCATGCCAAGGAGCTTTAAAAGCCTGTAGCATTGCTCCCTTCAATATTATTTTTAAGGCATGGAAGATGTTTCTGGTGCWGTACAGGCACAACAGGAAGCAAGAGGCATGCATTTTGCTCTCATTTTTCTGGCTACCAATCCACAAACAAACACCACAGATTTCAGGGAAGAGACTCTAAGTTTGATATCTAGGAAAGACTCTGGCAGAAGATTCTGATCCTAGGGAAAAACTACAGCTTTCTGCAGGCATAGATGGACTTCCTCATCCACAATTGCCTTTGTCATCATTGTGAAAAACAAATGGAGGTAAAATTCCTGTTTCACTCATATTTCACAGGAACTGGCAAGTCAGGAAGAGATTTGGTCAAAATGCTGGGTTCTTTGAGCCTAACAAGGACCTTGTGGCCCTTAAACTCCCAAGATCAAGATCAATGGCCAGAAAACTGGCACCTGGATACTTGAAGTTGGGCCTCAGCRGCAGCCCTCATCATTCCCACCCAATTCTAACCCAGAGGGATGACAGGCACTTCTACCGCAGTGGAAGACAGCTGAAGGCAGCTACTCTTCAGGAAAGAGATGTAGTGTAGTACTGCAGGACCAAGTCACATATTTTTCTGTACCCGCCAGCGAAATCTTCCACCTACTTTGCTCTCTTTCTAATGTTCCTTATTTTCTTTCTGATTCTGTGCATCTCTGCGAGCCTTTTTAGGCTCAAATCYCAGATTGAATACAGATGTCTCATCAGAGAGACAAGGCAGCCTTCTTCTGAAAGAGAAAACATTATCAGTTTGATCTCACCTTGCTTTGCAATCAGAAGTGTCTTTTGTATCAGAGCCTAGGTAAGTGAGAGACATTCATTGCTGTAATACCTGCTAGTATGATTTCAAGTTGTTTTTCTTCTTAGAAGGTAACCACAGGTACAGCATTGCTGCATGTTGGGCAGCACTGGTGAAATACAGTGGATCAGATGCTGTTCTGAATTATAACCTGCAYTAGCTCAAGCAAATACGGGAGCTGGCAACTTTGAGGGGCAAAGTGTCTACACATATCGTGACTGAAGAGGTGTCCTAGGCATGATATATTGTTCCCTTGATGGGGAGTTTCTCTAGCCCACGTGCTCAGGAGGGCAATTCAGCCTGTATGAGAACAGTATTTACCYTGGTGCCTGAAAAAGAATAAATGTGACAGGGCGTAATCCAGTCCAGCCACGGCAGGCTTTCACTGTTGTACATGCCTTAGTCTTGCAAATCCCTCTGATGGTCATAAGGGTTGCGTGACTGAGCCACGAACTTTGATTTTATATTTTAATCACAAGGTGCAAAATGTGGAGYCTGTCAGCAGCTGGCAGCCTTGCCTGCTTTTCCATTCACACCCTGCAACAGCGTAGCCTCAAAGTACAGCACGTTGAAGTGTGCTGTTCATCATGAAGTGGGGTGTACACCAGCTTTTAAAAGTATGGAGCATCTCCAGGTGGAGTAGTGCACTGAGATATAGACAATGTCTGTGGTGGGCATAACCACAGTCCAGCAGGGTTAAAAGGGAGGCTGTCCGAATTCATCCAAGACCTGAAAATCTTGAAATATGTAAACCCTACATGCATCAGATAAAGAAGCCAGAAAGAAAGGTGCCCCCTAATGAGTTTTTTTTGCGCTTGGGTGAGCGAAAGGGCTGCTTCAGGAGGCTAATAACTGAAAACCTTCCAGGCTTTTGTCCGGAGAAATGGCAGGCACTTTCCATCCCTTTGAAAAAAAGAAGGCCTTTCGGAGTCTTCACGAGAGATGTGGATTTTAAGGGCGACCTTAGGTCATACAGAACTAATCAAGCGAAAACAATAMGAAAATTAGACTGACAGTCAGCAAGTATCTGAGGACTTTATCAAAAAGAATTAGGAATGGACAAATTCACTGGGAGCAAAGGATCAGATCTGCAAGGTGGCATTGTGTGGTGGGATTAAATTATTTATTCATTGTTAATTTATTTATTTATGTATGTGCAAATGACCTAGCTGCTGCAGGTGCTGAGGAGTTTCTGAAAAGGCCCAGTTTTAGAGCCAAGGCTAGAATATTGGTCCATTTAACTCATTCTTTTCCTTAAGGCGATCAAACAGTGACTTTTATCTAGGAGATAGAGGAGGAAAACCATATGTGTACTGGGAATGATGCGGGGTCTGAGCAGCACTAAGTACCCAAGTATTCCAGTCTCATTCAAGAATGCTGTGCAGTTTAATGTCCAGCAAATTAGCAAATGAATGCTTATGTCAATATGTGAAAAATCCCTAGTTGGTTTAAACAGATAAAAAGCCTCTTGGGAAATWGCAGCAAATGCAGGCTTTCTCTCCTTGTCCTTTTTCAAAGAAAGGAAGAGAAACAGTACTTAATAAGTTTTCCTGAAACTGATAAAAAGTTGCAGAAAACAACTGTCTATATGGATGCTTGATCTTACATATGCATGAAATATTTCCAGTGTGGCTACTGCAGAAATACTTTTGCCAGGCTCTCTTTGAATCACATACTTGCTATTCAGAAGAAAACAGCTACAATCTGGCTGGGACAGCCACAGAGCCTGCTAGATGCCATCCTGCTACCCCTCTCTTAAAGGTACAGGAGGTCTAAAGCCTTGGAGTGGCCTGTCTTTACATTTTGCCCTGACTTCATAAAATCAAGCTTGAAGACAAAATCAACAAAGACCTCTTGCTTATCCTTCCCCAAATTTATCCATTAATAGGAAAAAGTAAAAATTGTCATCCCTTGTTTTCCTTGACCCAGCAGAGCAAAGCCACAGTAGGGACTCTGTGTAGGACAYGACCCTGGGGAAAAAAGGAACACAATATCTCAGCATGGGGTTTGGAGGCTAGGAGTCACACGTATCGAAAATGACAGCATCATGTCAGCTACTGCCACGTAATAAGGATGTCCTGTTGGATTTTATGTCCTTATACAGGGACACCCTTGAAGGTTGGCTGCAACTGGTAAGGAAGATTTTTCATTAAATCCAGGAATGGGCTGTRGCTATTTGAGCAGGGCAGATCATAAAGGATTGTCTTCAAGACCATCATCAACAGCTAGTGCTGGGAATGGTAAAACCACAGTTGCCCTATGAGATGAACGAAATCTATTCACCTTGAAACAAGATGTGCAGGGTTATGAAGAATTCCAGCTTACATACTTCTGCTTCGCTCATAATATTTCCCTTGTTTTAGCTATTCGTAGGCTGTCATGTACAAAACAGTCTTCTTTATGCCATTTTAGAATAAGGCCTACTGAAGAGAAAATAGAAGGCATATTAAAGATCAAATGTCTTTAATAATACTAAAATTAAAACATTACCTCAAATTAAGAGTTCAATGACAGAATTTCCCGGACCACACAAAAAAACTCAGGCTATCCAGAAGATCTGCCTACAGCCAAAGAGTCCTCCTTTCTCCCTCTGAATGCTAATGTAAGAGGATGAATTCAGTCGATACAAAGACTAGCAGTTCACTAATAAGCTAACACTTACCTTCTGCAGCCCACCRAGAGCACTGACACATGGCAGTCAGGAAGCCTGCAGAGCTTGAGACAGATGAGACTTTTTTCATCTGTTTTGATATAGATTGGATGGCCCCTTCTGTTCTATTAAAAAATCTATATACTGCTAATCTACTAGGACAAATTCCTGTGGTCACTAGTTTTCAAAATCTATTGCATTTATAGATATCCATCATAACCCTTCAGCACYGATTTTGCTAGTTTAAACAACTGAGAACTGAGTTCTCCAGTCTCTTCCTGTATTGCTGGCTCACCATTCCCGTGGCCATGTCAGTGTGCAATCTCAGCCCCCTTTTCCAGTTTCAGCTCATTTCTGAAAAAGACGTATCTAGTTCTTGGCTGTATCAGCTGAGGTACTCCTAGTGGGAAGGGGAAAATTTCATACCGTTTTAAAAGGCGCTGGGGAGCCCTAGATTGGAATGCAGTGATGAGAATTGTGCACAGTATTGCACATGAGTTCTTGGGGCATATTTCAAAAATGCCTTGAGCCAACAACTGCACCTGCCTTTGCCTGAGCTATGTAGCACCAATAGCATCGGTCTCAGGAACTAGTAGCATAATCTCCACTCTCTCAGCATTTCAAACTGAGGGAGTCTCTGCTCCTAAGGGAAATGTTTCTTTGTAGTACACAAGGATATGACCTAGTGTTATGCCCTACTGAACTTCGTATCCTTAATACCATCCAATTCTCCTTCTGTGCTGTCTCAGCCTTCAGCTATATTGACAATGTTTCCTAGCTTTGTCTCATGGTCAAATTTCACCATCACATGCCTACTTTTGGTGTCGTAGTCATTAGATACACTATTTAAGCTCAAGTTTTGAAGAGTTTCCATTAGTAGAGGGATGCTTTCAATGTGATAATTTTCCACCTCTCTCTCCATCAATTCATTTTAAGATTTTTCTATTATTTCCCATTTTTTCAGCCTCGGTGATCATGTTCCAAATCGCGGAGAACCAAATGTTTTGCCTTCTAGCTAAATGAAAAAAATCACATTAATTTTAATTTGCAAAATCAGCTGTTATTCTTATCTCCTTTTATTGTAATCATTACAATGAATCTCAAAAGCATCATATTTATTTATCAGCTTTACAAAAAGTAAGGATACACATACACGCATACACACACATTTTAAAAGTGATGTTTTTATTTGGGCAAACCTTTCCTTCAATAAAGGATTCCCCAAAATTTGTAAACTGTCATTTAAAAATGAATCTCTTCATTTAAAAGAAAATAAAGCACCTGAAAATCCTCTAAATATCAGGAAGTTTTTTAACCAAAATAGGATATAAAGAACGTCTGTGAAGAGGAAAATGTGCCAGTCAACTTCTGACATGACCATAAAGTGCAAATATGTATTGTCTGAATGGCCTCTCTTTCCCACATAAGAAAACAACAAAACAAGAAAGTTTCAAATTATAGTAGCTATCAGAAGTATAACTGGCGTCTCCTCTGAAACGGTCTGAGCTCATTACAAATGTCAAAAGACTTTCTGCTATCTCTGCTGCAGAACGAGTATAAACGACAAACCCCCAAGAATCAGCACAGTTGCAAACTCCATGTAAGCACCTTCCAAGCCAATTTGATGGTTAAATCTGTAAAGCTATTGATAAAATGGAAGTTATTATAGGAACGCAATCTTAGTCATATAGTGGAGCTGGTGGAGAAGAGCAAAGCTGCAGCTATTATAAAAAAGAGAGCTCAGTTTGAAATTTAACTCATCTGACATCTTGCACGTGCCACATATTTTCTTTAACAAACCCTAAAACCTCGAACAGAGATTTTATTCATTGATTTGTTTTGAGTAAGAGGACAGATAGTTCCTACAAGAGCTCAGAGCTCATTGCCAGCTCATTGACATCAGATCCATCTGGGATGTSTGAAAGAGCAACGTGAGGGACAGGCTGTTGCAGCAGAAGATGGAATGGAAGCGTTCCTTGGGAACAACAGCCTGGGTCAGAGAGGAATAATGTCTCATCTATGGCTTACTCTGAAGAGTCAAATCTGCTGCTCATCCTTCTCCCTTGGGGAAACAGGCTAGCTACCTATGTAAGGAAAAAGACGTGCCTCAGGAAAAATGCAACTATGGACTTGAATTCTCCAGGTGGGGCTCAGTGTAGCACCAGAAGGAGAAAAATGTAAAAGGTGCCTTGTACTGTCTTAGCAACTGTCTTAGYACTCATCAACACGCGTTGCCAAGGGATGCCCAGGAAACCTTCCCATTTGCTCTATACACGTGCAATTGCTCTCTGAACATGTAGCAGCCATTTATCAAGGTTTTCCGACATCTGGCAGCACAAATTGCTTCATAATGCAGTTAGTACAGCAAAAAAACTAGATGGGTGGATCTGTGATCACCATGGGAAATGGGAAAACTAGAACAGGGATTTCCTGATACATCTGCAGCTCTGCACAGTTATGTGAGTAGAGAGCTGAGTTCATGTAAATCAACACAAGTTTCTTCCAGGAACTTCAAGAATCTGAGGCCTAGCCCTGAAGGGGATTCTCTAACTAATGCTCTTGTCGTCATTACTCAGTAAGTCCTACTGGATGCAGTGCTATGCCAGCTGGGTTGCAAACTGGAAGATGTAAATTCACCAGAGGTTTCCGTAGCCTTTAAGGCCAGGCTTCATATACCCATTCACCAGCAAAGCCTTATGTTCATGCACTTTCAGATGCTGCCTACACAAGGCTTAACTTTGCCAGCACTTGCAATTTCACCTGCAAATCCTTCTGCCTGCTCTACACACTCTGGCATTCACACCTGGGTGCGTGCAACTTCCTGAATAAAGGCATGCAGTGGTAAGAACTTGCAGCTGCTAAATTCAGTGCTTGTGCATGAATATAATTCTTTGACAGAAACCTTGGTGAAAATGAGCATTGTATTGCTGACAACTATAAATATGCAGCTAGTATTTATAACGTGAAATGTGAGTGAAACGCAGAAAACAATATGTGACTAGATTGTCACTGATCATTCAACAGCAGCTGAAATTTGGGTCTCAGAGCGAGGAAAACCAGGAAGCAGAAATGACTGCTCCCATGTCACCAGGGTGGTTCCACCACTACTAAGGCTGATGCTTTCCGCTACCATTTCCATGTACAAGAAGTACACTGAGGTAAAAGGTAGCTCCAGTGATTTTCTCAGTTAAGATTTTCATACTAGTCTTGAAGGAAGAGGCACTGAAAGTCACATACAGCGATAAAAAGCTTGTTTTTAAGCTTAAAGAGAATTAAACATCCACAAATATTAGAAATATACCAGAAAAGAAAAGGAAAAAAACAGAAAAGCATGTTAGGGCATCAGTGGCTAGGAAGTAGCATGAAAAAAATGGAATCTTCTCTGAGCTGGGGGAGACAGCTCACACTGGCTCCAGGGAAATCCTGCCACAAGATCAAGGTGCAACAGCTATAACCCAGCTGTGACAAATTTCCAGGACTTGTGTATTTTACGGATGAAGGTCTTAAACACACAAATAGGTGCATAGCTGCTCTGAAATGAATGCATTATTTTCAAGTCCAGTTAAGCGTATGGATGTTTACAGCATTGAGACTAACTCCTGCATTTTCACCTGTATTACAAAGAAGAGAGTAAAAGTTCACTGAATGTAGGATAACAAAGAAAGGCTAATTGGCAAGTTGCTGTGCTAAGATACTACATTTTGACATAGGAAATGTGAATATAAACATATATTTACACATAAGGGGCTAAACTGGGGGAAAAAATAAAAAATAAAAAAACAAACACTATCTGGGAAAAGAGCAGCAGACTGACAAGGTATGTTGAAAGGACACAATACTAGGAAGGTCGAACTCCCAATAAAAAATACGGGTGGCAAAGTACCAAATTGAAAACATAGTAGAAAATAGGGATTCTAAAAAGATAAAATAACTAATAGTAATCAAATACAGAATAAGACAAAATAAGACAAAAGATTATTCTAAAAAAAAAAAAAAGAGAGAAAGACTTTTCCAGATAGATCCAAAGAGATCTTACTGAAGCACAAAGCTTTCTCCTTAACAAGAAAGATCACCTGTCAAAGACCATTTACATGGATGATAACTATTGTTGTTACAGTTTTTACTTGAAAAGGCTAAAGGGGAAAGGGGAACAAAATGCAGAAGATCATAAAAAGAGATGTACAAGAGCAAGGCATTTTTAGAAAAGAGGTTATTAAATAATACCTGTCAAAGCTAAACCTGCACTAATAAATGCATCATTATGCCTCTTTAATGGAGGCCTTCAGACTGCCGTGTAAGTTCGTTTTCACCCTGAAGCTCAGCCCTATTTACGTTTCTTCAGGAAATGAAATCGTGAATCAGAAAACAATTTGGCACATATACGTTACAGTCTTCCTCTCAAAGAACTGCCTAATGGTCCTATGGAATTGTGCTCGGTTTACCACTTTAAAGTGAAGAGATGGAAGAAAGGAAGCCAAAGAGGCAGGAATTACTTTGCTAGTATCACCAGAAGAGAGGCACCTTAAAAAGTCTGCAGAAGAAATATTATTCTGCAAAGACCCTGCCCCTTCCAGAGACAATATGCATATTGTTCCATATGCTCCTATTTGGGATGGCATATGAAGATACAATTTAAATACTATCAAATATATTATTAAATTGAAGAAAGTTCATTGTCACATTTCATATTAATAATAACTGACCAGGAAAAAAAGAAAATGTATAGATTATTTTTTAAAATCTTATCGTAGGCTACTGAGTGAAGCGAAACAGCTTTACAAGTTCTCATTACCTGTTGAGATGCTGTTGTTGCAGACATCCAAGAGCTCACTCAAAGTCAAGTGGAAATACACAGCAAGGTGTCTTGCCCAGTTCAGAAAGTCAGACTAAATGATTCAGGATACCCTTAAACCATCATCTTTGATTCTACTATTATGCAACATCTCATATCCACAATTTGCAGCACACAGATTAGGCTAACCACATTTCATATTCACAAAATCTAGAACAAAATAATGATACAGCAGATAATGGCATATTCCTAGGATTGAGAAATTTCTTTCTTCTTCTTTAGAGAAACACTGGAAGCCACAGTGGTAATTCAAAGCCATTTTAGAGAATCAGCAAGAAATTAGGAAATATAAGTGAAAGAATGATTTTAAAGGTCTCAAATGCCCTTGGTCTATTGTCATTTCATTTGTAAGTGTCTGAAAACCTGAACCAGAAAATGACTAGTTTATTTCTGTGTTCATGGTATATGAAAGTCACTAGTGAAAAATAAACTTTATTTTTACAAACCTGCCCACTTCTAATAACCTAATTGTTATCAGTCACGGAGAAAATGAAGCAATTTCTAAATGCGTATTTCCGAACTGTAGAGGCTGGTGAAACTGTCAGCTGCTAGAGGTGGCATTATTTTAAAAGGAGCAGGTCTTGGCCCGTGGTGAGCCTTGCTGTCACGCATTAACTACTGAGGCAACTAAAATGAGTGGAGCGGGGCACCGAAGTGCAGCTGGCTGTGCCTTAGGCACCAGGGCACAAGTGGCACCGACAGCGACAGTGACTGGTACACGGGGCAGCGGGAGGCGGCAGGGTAATCGCCCCGCGGCTTGCCACTGCGAGGCTTCGCTGCTCTGTGACTGCTCCCGCCCGTGACCAGGCTATGTTAGTTTGATTTATGTGAGAATAAGATCGAGCAGCTGATGCGCAAAAGATTTATGAAGAAGGCTCAGACCAGCGTCCCGTTTAGAATATGACTGCTTCAAACACTGACTCAAATCCGAACTGCTTGCTTTTGCCTGAGCTAAAACTCTCCATCAGGGGGCCTGGGATGTGCACAGCTCAGCTCCGACTGGGACACTGCACCTCAGCTGCCTCTAGGCTTCACCGGAGGCAGCGAAAAGCATACGGGCTGGGGAAGACGGACTGGAAAATGGAAAGCTCTATTGTGCTTCTATTTCTGTAACAAACTTGCTTGGCATGTGCTGCTGACCACCGGCTGCGTATCCACATGCTATATCATCTGATGGCTCAGGAACGCAGGCAGGCCAGGGCAGTTCAAACGGGGTCAGCTCAGGTGGCTGTGCCAGACRGCTCTAGCTGGGACTCCGCTCTAATAAATGAATGCTCTGTTATAGGTTGGAAGAAGATATAATTGTTTTTGCATACTTACTTCCAGCTTAGCTTGTTCTCACCCCAGACTTCACTTTACAATGATTACACATAGGCCCATGACTTTTTGTGCAACTGAGCATGTCACACACCTGAGGATGGAGGCTCGAACCTCCTACTCTCTGCCCCTYTGAACTCCCACTAAGACTGCATGTAAAGCAACTTAAGTTTAAAACGTCTCAGGACAGTCTTCAGTCTGTCTTAAACTTCATCAACTGGAAGAGCTTTTCCTCCTCCTTTTTCAACTCCTCCCCCCCCTCGCCTTGCCAGGTTACTCTCCAAAACAAGGCTTGCTGGAGTCTAGTTCCCGCTGGTCACTGCCAGCTGTCTCTCCCTTTTCCTCTGCTTTGCAGCATAGGTTGAATAGATGCAACGGTGTGAGCATTCTGTCCTCCAAAAATTCCTCCGTGCAGAGGGAACATACAGTTGCAAACTACTGCAATTTTCCAGATGTTTAGTAATTCAAAGTCTAGTCCTTTTGCATGAATAGTTTGTGACTAGATTAGATAAGGTGAAGAAGAGGTCTGAGATGAATAAGAAATGTGAGATGGGCAGAAAAATAAATGTTAAAGGCGAGTGCACTGAACAGGCACTGAAACGGCCTCTGGTTTAAGGTTATCCTCAAACACGAGCTAGCTGGAATCCGAACACTCGGTAACGTCAATGTCAGAAGATTTGGCAGGGGAGGAGCTGCTGTTCCAAGCACCGTGCTTCTAATAAAGCTACTATACTTAGAAACAGAACTATCTGAACTGGATATGGTTTCATTTACTGTTTAAAGCACCCAGAGCCACCTCATGGGAAACATATCCAACTCTATCTGGAGACATTTCCAATCTTTCTGCCCTTCTTCAGGAAAAAAAAAAAAAAAAGAAAACGTCCCCACCTCAAAGCATGCGGACAAAAAGTTTGGATGTTTCTCTTTGAACGAGAAAAAAGAAAAACGGAGGAACTCTGCAGAGTCAGCAAACCGAGGGGTGTTAAACACCCTTCTGGACTTTGCAGAGGAACCAGACTGTTTCCAACTAGAGGGTCTTCACACTTCTCCACCTCTGCTCTTTGCGGAGCGGCCGTGGGACAGCAGCGCCGGCCGGGGCCGGGGCCGGGGCCGGGGCCGGGGCCGGGGCCGGGGC
>NW_028186468.1:1511163-1513473 GCF_003343005.1 Rhea americana | reverse complement strand
CGCCTGGCGCCACCTCCTCGCGTTTGACACAGCTCTCACGATCGCCGCGCACCTTATTGCAGCTACGCTACATTTCATAAGCGAGCATCACTGCCAGAAGGGATATTCTCGCCGGACGGTTTGTGCACTTGTCCTGCAAAAATGACTGAACCGGAGGTTGCTTTGTCAGCTCACCCGTAAGAAAACAGTCCTTTGTGTTTCACTCCATCACTAATAACTAACATTAAATGATAGCATAACACCTCCTTCCACTGTAGAAAAGAACATCGAAAGAAATGTTGCAAAACCTAGTTCAGACCTAAAACTCATGACAAGCTTTTCGAGGAATAAGAAAAAAAAGCCGAGCAGCTGATTTGGAAGGTATTTATTTACCCAAGAAAGCTCTGCTGAGAAGCATCCTCCAGTTTTCCGTAAGGCCCTATTTTTCCACCTAGTTTTACAGCTGCTGTCACTGAGGTCAAGTGATATGTCACTCTGTCAGATCACACAGCGAGTCAGTGGCTCTTCCCGGATTAGAGCTATTCCACACGGCCCCTGAAAAGATTTCTAACAAATGTCAGAGCTGACTGTCCACGGTTTAAAGCATATGTTTAGACATCTTAGACATCTCAGTCAAAAGGTATTGTAAATATAGGGACAAAGCTAATAAATGCTTCACTGCAGAGTTTTAATAATGGCAAAACAGAATCCAGCACGGAAAAAATAGAAGACACCTTTACGAGGGAATATGTGCTCCACTTTTGAGCTATCTCAAGGCCAGGAAAYGATTTATTTCCTCCAGTAGTAATCAAAACAGTCAAGATGCTACTGACTCAGGACAGGCTGGAAAGGTTATAGGGCCTGAGAGCACAAAAYAGCTTGAATTCAGCTAGCTTTCTCTTTCTTGCTTGTTAGCATCCCTGGCCAATGCTTTCAGTATCTTTTCAGCAGTAAAAAAGAAAGATGCTTGAAATCACCATTTTGTTGTGCACAACACAGAGAAGATCTTGCCTTAATTCTTTAGTAGCATAACCAAAATACAAGACATCTACAGAGACAAACATGAGTTATAAGTGAGTTATAACTGAAATCAAAAGCTAATACACAAGGGCACCCCTTTATAATCTCATCAGGTCAAAGACAGGTCAAACTAAGACAATCTCAATAGATGTATATAACATGAAACCTGAGAAGAGGTTTGCCAAATTTTGATCCTTCCTTGCACTTTCTGGTCTCTCTGAGCCTCTTTCAGAACTRCCTGTTGCATTTTCCCTCCTGCCCCACTCCTTATGCCTGGAACGGTCCATAAGGAATGTGGCTGGGAAGTAACCTGAGATATTGCCATTTACTCTAAGATAGGGAAAGGTGAGGGGAAAAAAAAAAAATCTTCAGACTGTACTTTTCGACAAATCTTTCCCCCAAACACCGAAAGCTGATACTTCCCATAGAGAGAATCTTAGGGGAGTTCAGCCCCCACAGCTTTCTCAGGAGGAACAGTCTTGCTCTATACCACCACCAAATCCCATGGGAATTTTCATCTACTCATGGTCCAACTTCCTAGATATGGGAAAGGATACAGGCCTTTTCTTAGCTGACCTGTGCTGACAAGAAAGACTTTCCATGTGCTTATATAACTGACTCTTTTGGCAGTAGTGRCAGCAAAAAGTGGCTCAATCCATAGCATCTTGAAAACTAAAAGGAATGTTTATTCCCCAGAAATATTTTTGTTTTATGGTGCCCAATATATGTATACAGCCAGTGGGCATTTCAAGATGTGTTGCTTAGGTTTCAGTTATTCTATCYATTAATAGGCTATCAAATTTCAACATTCATGGTCCTCTCATACAGGACCAGTGCTAACCTTCTCTGTTTTGTGCAGAGGGCCACTGAAAGAGCTGAGCAATAGGAGGCAATGAAGGACCTGCCTGTATAAACACACTGGGTTTGGTGATGGACTCTGGGCTGTAGGATGAGCTGTCCTTCACTGAAGCTTGCTTCCCTCTGCGRTCTTACCAAGAAAGTTCATAGAAGTTACTGTATTGCACAGTGTTAACCTCTGCTTCATGTTTATCCYGTAGAAGTGGTGGCAACCCTGCCATTATAAAGAAATCAATGGCAGCTTATAAACAGGGCTGCCAGAGGTGAAGGGAAAGCCAAGGAGAGAAGTATCAGAACTGCAGGTGGGTTTCCGGTGAATCCTCATGTTCTGGAATTTTTTTTCTCCTTTCAGTGTGCAAAGCCCTCTTTCCACGATCCATCATTATATGATTTTCTCTATCTTGGTTTTGCACCAATTCATGAGCTAAATGACATAGGGGAATAGTGTTTTTT
>NW_028186468.1:1426163-1506163 GCF_003343005.1 Rhea americana | reverse complement strand
TCCTGCAGGAAAGAAGTAAGGCAATAAGCAGTATTGCAACTCTGGACTACAGGAGAGTGGACCTTGGGCTCTTCAGAGACCTACTTGGAGGAATTTCAAGGGGTTAAGGCCCTAGAAGGAAGAGGGGACCAGGAGAGCTGGCTAGTATTCAAACATCACTTCCTCCAAGCTCAAGAGCGGTGCATCCCTATGAGTAAGAAGTGAAGCAAAAGGGGCAGGAGACCTGCATGGGTGAGCAAGGAGYTMTTGGCCAAATTCAGACAGAAGAAGAAAATACACAGAATGTGGAAGAGGGGACAGGCTACTTGGGGGGGATTATAAGAATGCTGTCAGAGTATGTAGAGATGCGGCGAGGAAGGCTGAGGCCCATTTGGAATCAAGTCTAGCAAGAGATGTTAAGAACAACAAGAAGGGATTCTTCAAATCATCAGTAGCAAGAGGAAGATTGGGGAAAACGTGGGCCCGCTACTGAATGGGGCAGGGGCCCTGGTGACAAAAGATGCATGGAAGGCAGAATTACTGAATGCCTTCTTTGCTTCAGTTTTCACTGCTAAGGGCAGCCCTCAGGAATCCCAGAGCCTRGAGACAAGGGAGAAAGTCTGGAGAAGGGAAGATTTTCCTTTGGTTGAGGAGGATAGGATTAGAGACCTTCTAGCCAGACTAGACATCCACAAATCCATGTGCCTGGATGGGATGCACCCACGGGTACTGAGGGAGCTGGCGGATGTTGTTGCCAGGCCGCTCTCCATCATCTTTGAAAGATCATGGAGAACAGAAGGGGTGCCTGAGGACTGGAAGAAAGCCAATGTCACTCCAGTCTTCAAAAAGGGCAAGTAGGAGGACCCAGGCAACTATAGACTGGTCAACCTCATCTCCATCCCTGGAAAGGCGATGGAACAGATCATTCTGGATGTCATCTCCAAGCATATGGAGGAAAAGAAGKTGATCAGGAGTAGCCAGCATGGATTCACCAAGGGGAAACCCTGCTTAACCAATCTGACAGCCTTCTGTGATGGAATGACTGGCTGGGTAGATGCGGGAAGAGCAGTGGACGTTGTGTACCTTGACTTCAGCAAGGCTTTTGACACTGTCTCCCATAACATCCTCCTAGATAAGCTCAGGAAGTGTGGGTTAGATGAATGGACTGTGAGGTGGATTGAGAACTGGCTGAAAGGCAAAGCCCAGAGGGTTGTCATCAGTGGCCTAGTTGGAGGCCTGTGGCTAGTGGAATGCCCCAGGGCTTGGTACTGGGTCCCATCCTGTTCAACTTTTTAATCAGTGACGAGGATGGGGGAATGGAGTGCCTCCTCAGCTGGTTTGCTGATGACACCAAGCTGGGAGGAGCAGCTGACACACCTGAGGGCTGTGCTGCCATTCAGAGAGACCTGGACAGGCTGSAGAGCWGGGYRGAGAGGAACCTSATGAGGTTCAACAAAGGCAAATGCAGAGTCTTGCACTTAGGGAGAAATAACCCTATACACCGGTACAGGCTGGGGGCTGACCTKCTGGAAAGCAGCTCTGCAGAGAAGGACCTGGGAGTGCTGGTGGACAAGTTGACCATGAGCCAGTGCCCTTGTGGCCAGGAAGGCCAACGGTACCCTGGGTTGCATTAGGAAGACTGTTGCCAGCAGGTCGAGGGAGGTGATCCTGCCCCTCTACTCAGCCCWGGGGAGGCCTCATCTTGAGTCCTGTGTCCGGTTCTGGGCTCCCCAGGACAAGAGTGATATGGATCTACTGGAGAGAGTCCAGCATAGGGCTACAAAGATGATCAGAGGGCTGGAGCACCCGCCTTATGAGGAATGGCTGTGAGAGCTGGGCCTCTTCAGCCTGGGGAAGAGAAGACTGAGGGAGGATCTTAGAGAGGTGTATAAGTGTCTGAAGGGAGAGTGTCAAGGAGACGGGGCCAAACTCTTTCCAGTTGTCCCATGTGACAGGACAAGAGGCAATGGGCAGAAATTGAGGCACAGGCAGTTCCGCCTGACCGTGAGGGGGAATTTCTTCCCTGTGAGAGTGACAGAGCACTGGACCAGGTTGCCCAGAGAGGCTGTGGAGTCTCCTTCTCTGGAGATATTCAAGGCCCCCTGGATGCAACTCTGTCTAACATGCTCTAGGTGACCCTGCTTGAGCAGGGAGGTTGGACTAGATGATCTCCAGAGGTCCCTTCCAACCTTACCCATCCTGTGATTCTGTAAAGATAGGAAAGAGCACAGGCATTAAAAGAGAGAGAATAGTAAAAAAGGACAAAAATAAGAGGCAGAAAAGAGTACAAAGAAAAAGGAAGGATGAACTTCAGATGGACATGATCAAGAAACAACAAAGAATTGGAAAAGAAATTTCAAAAAAACACTGGTTTAGGTTAGTGAATCCTGTTATTTATGCTCTCCTGTCCTGTGACAATCCAGTGATTATCACAGGAGTTATCTGAGAATCCATCTCAGATCTCTATTATTACTCTTGACTCTACAGATAACTAGTAGAGTTACTTAACAGAGAGCCAGCAAGACTGCCAGATGTGATAACCACCAGGATGTACATAGTTTTTTGGAAGGCATAGGAAGTTAACCATCAGACTACATGGTATATTTAAAACCACTGCTCAGGGACAAACCTCCAACTCCTCCCAGATTCAGCCTGGACAAGCGGAAGCTGGTTGGCTGCACTTCTCCCATTGCAGAGAAGCCTTGTGCAGTTTAGGGATGGGCCTGGATGTGGCATGTGTGAGCTACTAACTGATGTGTGAGCTGCAGTTCAAACTGGCAGCAATGAAGAGCTGTGGGCATATCAGGTTCATCCTCAGATGTCTTGGCTTTCAAGTTCTAATAAAATCTCTTCTTGTTCCGTAACTCAGCACTACTCTGACTTCTCTTACTGACCTAATCTTTCCACCTACCTCTCTGCTCTCTACATCACTGTCACGTGTCTCTCTTTCTCCTTCTAGCTAATCTCTCTCCTGTGAGTATGAAAGCCTCATTGATGCCTGGCTTTCTGCCAGACTTCTTCTGCCTGTCAAAACTTCGCAGCACTTAGAGTACATCTGAAAAAATATTTTCTTAAATGTTCATTTTCCCTCTCTAGCTTTTGTTTCCAAGTTAACATCAGCACTTCACTATTTAATTTTTCCAAGCCTTTTGGCAGCCATTTGGGAAAAAAAGCCCTAATACAGCCTACCAAGCTGTTTTGAGGTTGGTTGACCCACAAGCCCAACAGAAAGTGCAGAAAGGAACAGGAACTCACTGGGTGTTGCAGCAGTAAATTGTGTCTGCCTAGCGATCAGTAATGAGAAATTCACGTGTTGGAAGAAGACTGGCAACCAGAAAACAAGAACATTTATCTCCTACATTCAATTTGGATTTGGGGGGACAATGGGGAAAGGAAGGTTGTTTTTAGAAGGTGTGAGATCCAGGAATAGCAAATGAATAGCAAGCCACAAGGGCTTAGCTAATGTGTATATGCTCCCAAGCAGAGACTGTTTTCCCTTTGTATGTTTGAACCACGCCTATCTCATTGGGGTCGATAGGTGATGCTATAACTTACCAATCAGCACCACCAAAAACACACARCCTTTAAAAAGCTTATCTGCAAGGCAAAATAACTATCCTGCAGAGCTATCTGGCTCTCTGCTTTTCATGACAGTGACTCAGTGTCAGCATTCCCTAATGAAGCAATCAGCTGGAATTATCTCACATAACATTTTAGTACTCTATTCCTCTTTTTATAGTATCTGAAGGAATAAACTTTTCAAGACAAATTACTTGGGATTTTCAAATGCATTTCTTCTCTAGCTGCTCAATCTGAGAAGAAAGTTTTTTTTTCTTTGGTGGTGGGAAGGGGTTAACCACAGTTACTGCTAACATAGTGTTAATGCTGAGCAGTTCTCAAACCCTATCCTAAATAATTGGCATATATGATTTATTTCTGTGTGTACTACGAATGAACACCATATAATCTTCCCTCAGATAGTGAAGGAGTCAGTTCCAACTGTGCTACTCACAAGGGGACAGTGACAACAAATCACCACTGGAAAAGGCAAGGGATCAAAAGCACCATTATTAAATGTAAATGAAAAAAAAGAAACTGAAACTATAGCCTAAGTCTTTCCCTCTATGAATATACTATGAGAGGAAGAGGGTCGGGGGGAGTACAGCAGCAAAGTTGCAGCCTATGCCTTAACTCTGCCATAGTATTTGCCTTCTGTCTTCTGCATACCAACAGCCTGATATTGCTGAAGTCAAAAATTTGCAGATGAGTAGCCAGGCTACYGATGTATTTGCTTTCTGGGGTAGATTTCTCCTCTTGGAGTTTATGAGCAGTAAACACCACTGTTCTGTGGTTAATAAAGTCTAAAGTGTGCATCACTGATGTCAGATGCAGCACGTATTACAGCAGTAGGGTAACAGTGACATGGTCCACAAATATTTTTTATTAGATCAGCTGATAAAGATGGAAAAAACAGACCAGATCTGAGTACATAAGCCTTTCCTCATGTTTCAAAGGCAGAGTACAAAATACTTCCTTTCTTTATTAATCTTGTCTCATGTCTAGCATACCAAAACTAGATTCTTAATAACTTTTGTGTTTGTTTATTAATCCACTTACCATCCCCGCTACTACGAAATGGCATTACAGAAAAACAAGTTATATTTTAATGTTCCTCATATATATGCTAATGTGCCCCATTAAACCTGTGTATGTTCCATCTATGATCACAGACAAAAGTTTCCACTTAATCCTTGCTAATTATATTCCCTCAAACTCACAACCTATCTATCATCTTCTGCTTCCAATTAAAGTAATTCTTCAAGTTCTTCTCTCATTAATATCTCTGAAACCTTAACACAAYCAGTGTTTTATGTTTCGCATTAGGCCTACCTGTTTGGGTATCAAGGGAGAGACTAGTGAAATGGATGACAGGGTGGAAGGAGAAGGGCAGATATTCCAATGCAAAACCATTTTTCACTCAGACTTAGATGCTTTCAAATTTTCTTTTCCAACCAAAATAATACTTCATTTGAAGGTAAATTTTCTTAAATGCTTCTTTTAATTTCCTGTTTCACAAAGTTTTTTAAAGATGAACCAGTATGAAAACAAAGAATAAGTAAGTTTTGTCTGCTGTAAGAGGAAATGAGCAAGAAAGAGCTAGGAAACATTCGGAAAGTATGTCTAAACTGCAATACCCAGGAGCAGCTCCAAACTCCCAACCTGGGTATTTATGGAGGCTACATCCTATCTCCATACTGAGACAAGAGCTGTGAACACACCATCCTTCYCACAAGCTGTGTTTCAATGGAAAGAGCCAGAAAGGAACTACAACATACTCCATCACATCTTTGATTTGGAGAAGTCGGGACTAGGGCTCCAGGGCATGCCAAAATTCACAAAATTGTGTGATTTGGATATAACTTTAAGTTATCCTAATGACAGGTCTTAATTCCTCCCCTGGTAAATRGGATGCCAAAGATCTGCTAAGAAGGAGCCCTCTCACCACAGGTAGATAGGAATACCTGCAAGGATAGCTCTTCTTTGCAATGAGTAATCGTTGTCACAGGTTAGGTCCCCTGCATCTGTTAAGTAGCAGCTGCAAAAGGTACCAAAAAGGCATTTATAATACCTCAGAGCTACAGGAGATACAAATCAACTTAGCTACTTCAGGTATATTAYACCCCTTCTTTTTCATACGGCTATGTGTTAGCAGCATTTCTGTCAAAAACAGCTGATATGCTAAAGAATCTGGGACAAAATTTGCAAGCAACATTCAGTTTTAGAGGAGGAAAGATGTTGTAGGGAGGAAGAAAGTGAAAATTACCACATCTCAGTCCTACATTCTGTTCTCAGTTTTGTTCTCCAGTTTTGTACTGGAGCAAATGAAATTATCACATACTAACATAGAAGCAATCTGAGAGAAGCAACTGACTCCCACTTCTCACCATGAAGCAAATAAAGAGCTATTACTCAAGCTATGCTCCCACTCAACTTGAACAATGACAGTCTCAATTAGTACAAACAATTATTTCCTTGGATCATGTCCAAATATGGAATTGTGCCATGGAAGGTATACAGATTTCTACATAAACAGTAATTATTTCTAAACAATAGCTGTAGGCAAGATAATAATCTTTGAACTCATTGGATTTAGTGTGTTCTGAAGGATGATTTGAAAATGAGACTGGTAAGTTCAGAAATTGATTGCTGATAAAGTATTTTTATCATTGAATGATCAGAATTTATTCCTTCTACTCAGATAAAAGCCAGAATACAGCCTTAGTCCCAAAGTGAATGTCTTATTCTGGATTTCTAATCTAACAACTCTTTCTCTTGCAATTAAGACAGACTACTTTATAGTATTCCTCTTCTTTTCAATACATACAATCTATCTTTGGGCCTAACAATGTTGGTAGGTGTGAGGATCCCCTGATGAAGAAGCCCAGATGTTGGTGGTGCRTGTATATTTAAGACCACTCTTAGAGGCATCTGATATCAAAACAAGTACCGGAGTCATACAAGACCTGGCCCATACAAAACTTAACCGGCGCAGTTGACCAGTCAGATTCCAGAAGGGTCYGAGAAGGGAAGGACGTATCTTAGTATTTCACTGGCAAAAGGACTTCTAGGCTTCCATTATTTTTTGTGGGAAGAAATGAGGCTGGTCATATTTGTAGSTTCCTGGTTGACCTGGGAAGAGAGCCTTCACAAATCACGAGCTTTTTTTAGCACTTATTGTGACACAAGTCCAAGCTCCCTCCCCAGTGCACTCTCATTCATAAAAGGCAGCTTTAACCTGCCTGCTATTGCAGATTTCTTCCTTCACTGCTTAATGAAGCTGGAGTGAGTGTTTTCACCGACTTCTTAAACTTAGCAGCAAAGTTCTGGATGTTGTCTGTGGTTCTCTGGTAGATGTCAGCCTTGGAGGCAGACTTTTGCTTCCCAGTGTATTCCCCACTCACCTAGGTTTGCAAAGGGCCTGAAGGTGGCAGAGCTAGGTTCTTACAAGTGAGGCTTGCAGCACATCCCTACCAATCATGGTGCTGAGTTTGGCACCCTCATTTGTAAGAATGTCAGAAGCAAGCCTACCTGTTGAGTTACTCCAGTGAACTCCCTAACAATAGCTCCTGCTGGCAGCCTCAAAGATCTTACATGGCACAGTTTGTTACTACTGAAATATAGGCCATGTGCTAGCTCCCCTATAGAGTTAAGAGCAGCTGTGTGTACTCTTATGGATGCACTCCAAGACAAGGTGACAGCTAATGGAATCCACTGTGCTAAATGCAGCTCCTTTACCATGAAAACGTGGCACTTCAAACATAAACAAACAGAAGAAAATAGTAATTGAAACTGAAAGAAATGTTGCCTCCAGATCCATCTTAATCCCGTAAGTTAATGCTAAAAGATAAGACACTGCTGATATGAAGCATCTTGCCTATTTTCGGACTACTGATTTCAGCTGGACATGAGAGACGAAGCAGTGTGTGGGTGGAAAAGAAAGGCAGGAAGCATGAAGGACGGCTACTGCAGCAGAGCCCATAGTGAGGGGAGGTAGGGTCCAATTTTGTGCCTCTCAGTATATTTTGTCTTTGAAGCTCTTAGTCTTTCAAAGCCTGGTCAGCTTTGCCAGATGGTCTTTATCTTCTGCTCCTTCTTTATAACCCTATACAGGATGACCAGGGAATATTCCTATGGATTTGAAAAACTTCACAGAAATCCCAGAACAACCAAATCCAGCAGAGTTGCAATCCAGTCAGAGCACTATGAAAGAAAGAACAGAACAGAAGGCCTTGGCAGAAAAGTATGTGAGAAACAGAAGAAAATTTGGAAGGGGAAATGTGAAGGTTTATTAAACAGAGATCAAAGAGCTTGAYTCAGCAGCCTACCCAAAGGCATTCAAAGGTTGTTTGATACACTCTCAGATATTCTCTAGGGGATGCCATCCTGGAAGGCACAGGCATCTCATGAATCTTGTGTCATATATGACAGCCTTGTGCAGATGTTTCAGATACTCTAATGCATTTCAGCTGTGTGGACAACTGAATTAAGCCCCAAAGTTTCTGGAGGTAGGGAGATAAGGACTGAGGAGACAGAATGAGAACAGAATCAATTAACAGATTAGGAAAGAGCAAGCAGTGGCATCAAAAAGACATAGAAGATACCCAGGTTTGCAGTACTTGTCTATTATCTGACGTGGAGGAAGTACCCTGGGTGGTTTCAGTGCGATGAACTCAGATTTCTAAATTTGCCTTTCATATGTGTAGGCAAACTAGATATATTCCTACCTGCTGAATAACTCAAAAAAGTTTGCATTCCCCTTGAGCAGTCTTGTACGTGTGCATGCAAGTGCTGGAATCTACTTCTCCAGATCCCATAGGTGAAATGGGATCGATTTCTCCAAACCCCAGATTCCATAAGAAACTTTCACTCATGTCGATAGTGTCACTAGCTTCTATATTGCTGTTGGCATGGCAATTGTGGGATCAAGCCCTAATTTTTGGAAAATGATAAAATATCTCTATCTACCCCCACCACTGCTTCTTTTTTTTTTAACTAAAGTGTGATTCATATCTGAGCCTTGAATGCTGATTAGAGCCTCCATAAGCCAATATCATTGTTTCAAAAGTATTTCAGATCCTACATAAGGATCTGTAAATGCATCAAGTTCTTAGAAAGGTATTAAGTGCACTTATTACCATTTTTTGGAAGTAATTAGCTTTTATGTAGAAGTTGGTCATATTTCCAGTCTACAGAAAGCATGAAGATATGTCAAATGCTTTTGAAGTCTTTCTTCTAAAATGCTTAATCAGCATTTAAAGTTATAAATAGTATATACCCAGAGCATCAGCTAAACTAGATGTAATCTTTATGCTCCACACAAGAAATGTGTCATAAAGGAACACATTTAAGAAATTAGAACTAGTTTGCAAATATTATGTGAGCCTCTTAGATTAAAAATAATTCTACTCACAAATGAGAAATAAAATACACACACTGCATAGACTGGGAATCAAACCTGGTCATGAACCGGGAGTATCTGACATTTCCATCTTCATCAAGGCGGATTCTGTCAAGTAGCAGCTCAAACTCTTCATCAGTAATCTCCACACCAAACCTGAAACAAACAGCAGTTAGCGGCACTGGCTTGCGGAGTTCACATTTGGGTCAACAGTACCCACAATACCCTGAGCATATGGCTGCCATTAACTCTTTGTTACTGCTTCGGTCCTCAAGATCAAGAGCACCACGTGAATATCAGAGGTTAATCAGGGTTTTGATCGCCTCAGCTTTCTCAAAGAAAGAAATTCTACCCTAGAATCCAGGCATTGGTGGTGCACAGAAATAGAAATACTAGGATATTGAGCTGTGTGCAATTGTCCTCTATAAAAAGTTATTCATTACACTAAAACACTGGTATTGCTGAAACTAGTTAACTCTGAAAGGCTTTTCATTTGGACTGTTTAGCATGAAAGAAAATGTAGAGAAAAACTGTCTTTTCGAGAAACAGCTTCTTAATGCTTTTGGAAAGCATTTCATAATGGCTTTAAAGACATTTTGCATACAAATATTTAAAAGTGGCAGTGTTTATTCATCACTAAGAAAGTGTTTTCATCTCTCCAGAACAATCAAAACATAATCCTTGAAATACTGGCATAAACAGGAATGACTTAAGCAATAATAAAGAACAAGGCATTCATTCATCATTTTGCAAAGCTGATAAGACTCAGCTGACTTTTGGGGGGATATACTTTCTTTTTGGCAAGGCAATGAAAGGGTATACAAAACATAGTACTTAACTGTTGTTTTGGTTTCATCATCACRCTTTCCCATATTATATAACTCAAGAAACCCTTCTATTAAAGTGTCATTTGTCCTTAACACCACAGCAGGTTATTTTAGGGATTTCTAACTCACAGATTTTGAGAATGGAGAAYGTCTTATTTTGAAGAATCATTTAACTTGCTTTATTTCTCAGGAAGTCTGCTGAGGAGGGCAGATCCAGCTGCTTTTGCATTTGCCCTCAGCAGACAGTATCTTATTTTAGTGGCTTTCAACTTCACCTACTTACATTCACTTTTCATTTAGACACGTGCACTTGGAGAGGCTTCTGTTATGTCAATAAACACATAGAAACAACATAAAATTTCAGTATTTTTCCCCTGTGAAGAATATAAAACCTCACTTGGCTGGGCAGTTTCAGTAAGAACAGCTCCTCAGAAATCCCAAAGTGCTCTAAGGTTAAGCAGTGCTGTACAGGCCATTTGAACACTRTGTATTTGCAGACCTGATCAGTGGAAAAGCAATCTCCTGTTTGCATACATAATCAACCAAAGGAAATCTCCTGTTTGTTGCTCCCAATCTCCTATTTCTTGTCTCCATCATTTGAATAAAAGGATGCCATCCCAGAAAAGAYTGTAGGCTGCATGTAAGGTATAACCAGCTGAGAATTTGCACTGAGAATTGAAAAGTTAGGTGAACTGGCCAGCTTATAACTTTGCAGTAAAACAGATCGATGGACTCTTGGTTATCATTACATTATGCATCTCTGTGCAGTGTAATCATAATTACAAAGAACGCTAGGAAGATTCAACTCAAGATTATACGTGAAACCCAAAGAAGAAAAGAACAGTACTTAGTGCAACATTTTAGTTTTGTATAGCAAGCATATATATCTGTGAGAGGGAAAGTAGGTTTTCACATTCTTCATCAACATCTTCAAATAGGCAGGATCGCAACAAAGCCACAATCTGCTCAGAAAGCACAGTGAGGCTTTTTGAACATTGTTCTGGAGTTAAAGACAAAGACTTGCTGTGATTTAAAGACTAGGTAAATGACAGGAAAACAGGCTCATGGGCCTGGAAGTTATGTCTTGTTTCCTATCCTTGTCCTTTAGAAGAAATCTAAATAATTTCTGAAGGGAAGCCCTACTCCTTTGGCACTTTCTTTTGCTGTGGTACAAGAAATATTGTAGGGCCTAGATGGAGACAAAAATTCGTACACAGATCACTCCAGCGTCTTGTTGCAAATAAATAAACCTTCAATCACCAACTAGGCAGATTTCTCTCTGGGCTCTGACTTGAATCATCTTCCCTTTCCATAGCTCTGATTGTGCCAATGTAAGTTCGTAAGTTTTTGTATGAAAAAATATAAGTTATGTTTTTTTGTGGTTGACTAAAAACATTTTTGAGGTAAAAAGCAGGGAAAAATCTTAATCTTCTGCTTGTAATCAAATTCAAACAAAATACTTGTTAGGCACCAGAGTAAGGATTTTCTTGGTATTGAACCCAATCATGACATGCTACCATAAATATTTCAAATTTCTATTGGTTCTATATATTCAGGAGCTCTGAATAACTGCTCATTTAATTTTTCTAAGGAGGATGATAACCTGTTATTGGCTGGTAGGTTGAGCTAGATACGCAGTTCTCTAAGGGGGAATGACTCACATCACTGAGGCTATCACAATGAGAGCTTCCTATCCTATTTCTTTTGTAAGAAGAACGTCTCTAATTGCTCTCCATATCAGGTTACAGAAAAGGACTACTGAAAAAAGAATGGTTGGCTGACTTCAATGCTTAAGAAGCAACTGAATTGCCAACTGCTGACACAAAATAATTTATTCACATATGGAAGAATTAACCATCTCTTTTCTCAGTATAATTTCCCATTCCCAGCATTACAATATAACAGTGATCTATGATACCTGATCTGGACAGCTGACCTCTGAAACCACCACATAACCATCAGATGTTTACTGAACAGTGTATAAATAAGTTTTTGATAAAAATACCATCATCATTTAATGAGATAAATAAATATTGTTTAATTTCTGCATGGAGGATGGATCAAAATCACACTCTCCTGAAGAATTCACTATTCATCTCTGATAGTATAAAAACAGCCTTCAAGCTGTTTTAACTGACTGCAGCATTGCTGGTGACACCTAACTCCTCCTGAACCTAACTAGAGAAACACAGCTGTCTGGAAATGACCCAGTGGTCTCTGGTTGCCACAGTCCCTCTTGTGAGATGTCAAAGTCATTTCAATGTTACAAAGACCCCAAGCTCCCCAAATGCATCTGGGGAGATGGAGCTGATCCTGAAGGTCTGGTCTAAGGGTAGGCCTGTATACATTTATTTTGCAGGATGCTGAATCCCATTGGAATGGAGAAGGAATCAATGCAAGGTTCTGAAGAGCATCCCATCCCTGCCATATGTCATATCTGCAAAGTCAGAAAATACACAGATTCGTCTACAAGAATACATCTGGGGGAAGGGAGGAATAAAGCTGCACCAACTTTGCACAGTGACATTTTCTCCATTATTAAAATTCCAAAGACCTCTTTTACATTACTGATCTCAGGATTTCTGGAAACATGCTGTGACTACATTACATCCATCGTGTCCACTGGTGTGGAAACAGAAAAAGCATTGAATGTAGAGAGTGTATGGCCTAAACCATTTGTTATCTCAAATACTGATATTATACCTTGCATTCTGAACTTCCCCCCAAGCTTTACAAACATATCCAAGATATAAAAAAGCAGTAAACAGGAGGATCAAGTGTTCTAGCAAGCAAATACAGCCACCTAAAACTAAGCAACGATATAATCAACCAGCAACAGCACACAACAGATGAATCACTGAGTTCTCCAGGGCACATTTTGAAAGGCAGGTGCAATGGGCAGAGCTTGAGAAAAAGATATCTATTAACTGGAGGGCTAAGCCTATTTAGACAGAGGCTGATGCTAAACGCAAGCGACTGGTTAACAGTGAGGTTGAGAGAAAACACTTTGGCAAGAAGCCCAGAACTCTGGCAAAGAAGGCACCTGCAAAAAGGCACACGCCGTTGGCTGTACGAATGCACATGCAAGCTGGGAAACTGCTACTACTTTATCATATGTTAACATCACCCATACCCTCAAATAAAGGCACTTCTTGCCTCTCAGATCTTAAATCAAAGAGACAGAGAGGAAGATCRAGTACACTAGAAATTCAGCCACTGTTTCAATGTGTTAGTGAAGTGTCTTTTAATCATTTAGTAAGACACCACTCCTGGGTACCAAGGTAACAGTGGGTTTTTAAGAGGTTATTAATGGAAGAGAGAAATGTTTTGCAAATAGTGCATCCTCTACAATTGGCAAGAAGCACAGAGAGCAGACAGGAGGAAGATAATAGAATCAAGACTAGTATGCTACAGAAATGGCAAGGCAAAAAAGAGAGCAGACCAGGTCAGAAGTAACAGTAAGCTTAAAATTGCAAGGTGCATTTGAAGCAAGAGTGAAAAATTTATAGTGATCTCATTGTAAGGAGAAGTAAGTGGAGGGAATTTTCAAACAGGGCATGACGTAGTTAGAAATACAAGCCAAGGGGCTCATTCCAGCACATGCATCCAGGGAACAGGGGCAGGGCAGAGATGCTCGCAGTCATTGCGAAGCAACAGGCGGATGTGAGCTGCACAGTCATACAGTTCCTATATGCAAATATTTTGAGCCCAAATTCACTACATGCTGCATTTGCTCATAAAACTGTGGACCCTCCCCAGTGCCTTTTGTGTATATTTTATGAGATCACTAGGTAGCTCACTGGCCAAAGCAACATTCTTGAATCAAAGAGCCAATCAGCGAACCAGAAGCAATCATCTCTCTCTTTTGGCATTTTTTAAGTCATCGAAAAAGAATCATCTGTGTAAGTACTTCAATACTTGTGCAGAGAGAATTTAACAATGGACTTAAAGGATTCCAAAAATTATGTTTAATGGGCACAGAGCACAGGTTCCAGTTCTGTCCTGAAACTCTTTCCACCAATTATGGCATGAACACTGAAAATATCTCTGTTTCCTCATCTGAGCTGTTGGTGCCAATTTAGCCCTTCACTCCCTTCATCACTCTCAAGGAAGACAGCTAATGCACTTCACCATTCTACACCTGGCAGGCAGCTTTCCTGAAGGTACAACTGAATAGGTAAAAAAAAAATAGCTTTAGAAAGCTGAAAGGGAAGACACTTGCACAGCTGAAGCACTGCAATGTCCAGGTGAAGCACCACCTAGGGAACCTGATTTGCAAAGTTCAGAGGTAGAGAGAGGAAAGAAGTCAGATGGTTTCCTTCTCATTCTTTGCAATATAATGTTCCTTTATTCTATAATGCTTCAAATAACCTAGGAAACAGCAACTGCAACATATTATYAGTTTATGCTACTGCCCTAATACTTTTCTTGCAGGATGTTTCTCCGGTTAACCCATTTTCTCCTCTTTCCTCGTTATTCCCCAGCATCACGCATTCACATGGTCCCTTCTTCCTTAATATTAGATTCACATATCGGAACGCTACTGCACAGTTCTGTAAATTCATAAGCCAGATCCTTCTACCACTTAGGAAAACAGCAGCATAACAGCTGCTRTTTTCCCATTTTGTCACAATTTCTCTAAAGCAGCAGTTAGAGCAGTGCACATTTCAGTGGCAAGACACAACTTAACCCAGTGCTCTGGCAACATGATGCTCATACAGTTGTCTAAACCTTTTTCCACTTTCTTCCCTTCCATCCAGATGTTACCAGTGAGCAATAAAGCTGCCACAGGTACTCTATCACACTGCAAGCTCTTCAGAGCCTGACTTCTACCCAATGGGAGTTAGGTAGCTAAATGCCTTCTAAAATCTAGCCCATAARTCTCTTGTAATTATTACTATTTAAATATCATCAAAGCAAAAATTCATTCCATGGGAGCAGCATGAAAAGGAGAGGTAGCACCAGGAGGTAGCACAAAGGTTGGCTCCCTTTTGTTCCCTGTCAAGAGCCCTGACATTTAGATAAGTATATAATAGTGTTGGGGGGTTAGCAGGAGGACAGAGTTTGAAGACAGGTTTTGTGGACAAGGTTTGCAGACTATAGTRTTTTGGGGCTAAACCTACAACTACCAGATTTTTTTCTGTTGTGTCTCTGGATCACTTGCAAGCCCAAATCTCTAGAGGCTCATAATTCCCTGCAACCCTCCCCTCTATACCCCATTAGTAACACCTCAAGGAAAAGGTTTYGATGGTTTGTTATTGTAAATAAAAAATAAAAAGAAAGAAAGGAAAAAATCAGCAAAGAGCAAATGCCTCCTTTTCATTATTCCCTATGTGCATGAGAAATACTATGTCAAAAAATACTTTYGTTATTAAGAGCTAATTGCAGTGTATGGTCTGTTTAAAATCTTCACYGAACTGAGTGTTGCTGTCTTCTTCCCTTCTTGTTGATTACGCCCCTTACATGCAGAAATYCAGTAATTCAGGATGTCTAGATCATTACATGACCTTCTGTCATCCCCTAGTATCTGCACAYTTCATAAACTGATGCATTTTACAGACACAGACCTCTGCCTGCCATAGCACAGAGATAAGACACATTGCCCACAGTAACACAATGTGGATCCTGTATCTAATAAGGAAATAAAACCAGATCTTGTGAACTCTCCTCTCAYGCGTCTTAAACCACCTCTTTAATCTAATCGCTTTCTACCTTTATTAAAAGAATCTCCCAAATCCTAATTCTGTGCATCSTCCCTCTGCCAAAGCTACTTAAGTGTTAGCAGGTGTGTTTTTGTAGTACTTTAAAACTCATGCTCAGAGGAGGTCTAAGCAAAGCAGTAGTTAAACGGCTGAAAATTGTCTGTACACCTGTCTACACTAAACATTACAGGGCAGCAGTATCCCTTGCTGCCGAATAAACAGTAGAAACAAYGGGAAATGGGAGGAAATTCCATTAGAATGGAAATTGGGAGGAAATTAAAATAGGAAAAAGTAATTTTATCCTGAACTAATAAATACACTTCCACAGTAAAATGGATACATATACAGATATAAACACACTCGAGAGGGTATAAAGAAGATGGAATCAGATTCTCGGTGGTGTCCAGYCACAGGACAGGAAGCAATGGGCRCAAACTGAAATACAGGAAATTCTTTCTGAGCGTAAGGAAACACTTTCATTGTGAGGATGRTTGAACACTTGTACAGGTTGCCTAGAGCAGTTGTGGAGTTCCCATCCCAGGAGATATTCAAAATGCAACTCAATGCAGTCCTGAACAACCTGCTTTAGCTGATCCTGCTTTGGGCAGGGAGTTGGACCAGATGATCTTCAGATGTCCTTTCCAACTTCAACTATTCTGTGTTTCTGTGGTTCTGTAATACCTACAATATATAGCACTGAAAGGATCTGCTGTTGCAAGCATTTCTCAGCTACCGAGGTTCTGTCTTTCAGTATTTCCCAAGAAGTCAGCCAGCTTTCTAAATTGCAAATGTAGACTTACTGGGAACTGTACATTCATCATGGGAAGTACCAGGCCAGAACTTAGGCCTTGGTTCCATCTCCTTAGGATGGCTCCAACAGCAGGTAACAAGCCAGAAGCCCCCGCAAGAGGCCTGAAAGGGATTCTGCCAGAATACAGGAATCCCTTCAAATGATGAAGAATTATCAGAGTGACTTCCTTTGCATGCCAAGCCTAGAGAGGWTGGCACAGGCAGGGACTCCATGGATAGCTGTTGCTTCCCAGTCTTGAAGAGCAGCTGGAGATGTCATGGCAAATTTCAAAAGTTAGATCCAGGCACTGCAAAATGAAACTATTCAAATAGCAAAGACAGCAAAAGAGACCCTTTATTATAAAAAAGCAAAAAAAGTAGTGATGTAAAAAAGAAACAATTTTAATCTACACAGTTTTCTGATTAAAATCACAACTTAGAGGTATTTTTGCTACAGCGCGCTTAGGTGCCAGGTCTTACACTGCATGGTCTAAAGCAGTTGCTATTCAATTCATTTTCACTGAGGTGGTCTGGGCAATTTTACCAAGCTCCTCTCAGCAAGAAGCAGTGTACCAGCTGCCRCCTTGCCAGYCCAGCCCAGCCCAGCCCAGYGCTGCCTGCTGCCTTCACAGCTGGGATTGCCACACTGCAGCTGCTCCCTCAGTGTCCAGGAGGACATTRAAAAAATGGGCTCTCCTGCTGGAGCCTGGCCAATAGCTGATGTCTGATATCCTTGAAAAATATATGTTCAGTCTGGAAGTCCATCATTAAGGTCACCCTGCTCTAAAACCTGCCCTTGCATGCAGATGAATAAGGCAGACAAGAAGGCTAAGTGCAAACAAGACAGTGCATGAGGMACGCCACATACAGTGCAGGCAACCKGAGCRAGCCATACTCTGATATAACAGACTATGCAAGCAGATATGATCCTCCTCTGAAAGCAGATGCATATCATTCCCAAACAGGATGTGGGCAATGTTTCAGTAAACCCCAAGGATCCAGATAATGATCCAACAAGATTGAGCAGTGTCATTTATAACAAAGCTATGCCAACTAATATTACAAATAAGTTGCTTCCTAAAATGTGCTAACCATTTGCACAATGTGTCACACTTTACACTACTCCAAAATATCTTTTGCACAAATTAATGTGTCAAACAAGGCCCTTTCTCAAACAGCTTCTCACAAAAATATGCTTCATTAAACTAATGCTTTCCATTTTTTCAAACATATTCTTTTTATAAACAAGCTCAGTTTAAATATTTTTAAGAGAATGTTTCATTTTTGGATTAAAGCATAAAAGCTTATTAAAAAAGAGAGAAATAAATTGATTTCAAACCTCTCAAAATATAAGCTTGAAAACACTGAAATTTCTGTGAAATCGCTTATTCGGTCTTGAATAATTGTGTGTAAAGTATTATATGTCCTGATAAAGTCGATATTAACTTTTCATTATAATTTTTAAATAAGTCATCTCATTACTTACTATCAGCTAAAAATATAATGATGCAAAATTTTAAGAAATACCATAAAAAAATTTCTAGATGTTGCAGTACAGAGATGTAATGCTGCTCTTTTTAAAGACCACGATAGACCACCAAATTTGGTATATAGTTAACCTTACATTCTCATTAACTCATAGTCTCATGATAACAGCCACGTAGACCTGATCTGAGTATGTCCATTTGCTAATGTGCAATGCTCCACAYTATGGGGGAGTTTTAAACCCATTTTGTCCAGACACGCGTGTATATTGGGGATCAATAAGCCTGAAAAACTTTTGCACCTTAATATTGTGAAGATCATAACAACTCCAGCATAAACATAAGCATCCTGTTTCTTGGCATGCCACACAAATTTCATTCAGTTGAATTCATTAAGGTTGCACTAGGATGAAACTGTTGCAAAAGAGTGAAAATTAGACTGTTCAATTTTTCTAAGATGGTAATTGGATCTTTCAGCTGCAGCAAACTGCCAGTCCAAACTATTTTAAGCCAGATTCCAAAGTCATGACTCGGGCCAGTCTCCTCTTCGCAACTTATTTCAAGTACTTATTCTGAGTACTTCAGAACTTGGCACAGCGAGTGTGGCACGTGTGCAAGAGGCAGAGATTTCTCTAATAAATTCACCAGCACTGACTTGTGGTTTAATTGCAGTTAAAATACAGCTTTTCTTTTTTATCTTATTAAATCAAGCTTTGTGGAATTCAATTAGGATATCCATTGTGCTGGAGAAAATGTAAAACTGTGTGCCAGTGCTGTCAAAGGGTCATAACATAATTACAGCTCTATCCRGCACTCCACTCGCTCCTCACTCCAGCCAAACTTTTGATAAAATCAATGGAAGATCTGCTGRACTGAGAGTAAATTAGTGCTAAATACAGCCAAGTCAGTGCTTCCCTTATCCAAAGGGAGTCCTGCCATCTAGTGGTAAAGCACTTCAAAAACAACTTCATTTCTTTGAAGAGGCAAACTCATATGGAAACTTTTGCACATTTTAAAGTACGTGTCAGATTTAACTCACGAACGTTGACAAATATTGTACACCGTATATTACATTCTAAAAACTTAGATAGAWGGACAGTAAGAAACCATACAAAGGAAAAAATAATTCTCCCCTGTTTGTATCKTGTTGAGATACATAATACAAATATATGATCAACTTTTACCTGTAGATCTATAGCATACAAGTCTCTTTTTTCTAGTTAGTCGTCAATGAGAGATTCATGCAGACTAACTTCAGAGAACCAAGCCTTTGAGATTTTCTTCCACATACAGTTTTCTCTATCTAGTTGCTCTAAAGCAGAAGTATGATTTACAGACCACATGGTGATAGCAGTCACATGGAAGGAAATAAATGGAGGCAGAAGAGATTAATTAAGGGTATATAAGAACGATGAAGTGCAACCAAAACATAACTACTCATTCAGCTATGTCACAAATCAATACATGTCCATTTGTCACTCTTGTCCTCTCCCGTGGCCCCAGCCAGACGTTCCCATCCCCCCTATACATAACAGCTTCAGCTCACTGCTGAGGACCACTGAAGACTTCTGTTTTCTGCAGCGCTACATGATTGCTAGTACTGACCAGAGGGGAGATAGGAAATGTGACTGAAAGGGAGTAGGTGTATAGAGCTGCCCTCAAGTCATCAGAATCCTTACAGCAAGTGCTAAACTGTATCCTTCATTTCTGATCTATGCATTAGCATTAAGCAGCTTTGTGCAATTAGCTTTTTTCATAACAGAGATGCACAGAGAGACATTTCAGAGTTGAGACTACAACTCTGTCTTTTGCTCTGCTGATAGAGATTATATATTGAAATTAGGCTTCCAATAAAAGATGATGCTGTAGCTCCGGGCATTGTTATTTTGTTGTTTTACTTTATGCTGCTGTTTCTGACTGGGGAGTTAAAGTGTTGAYATTGTGCCTACTGGGGCTGGTAGCCCTCCAGCAAATCCTTTTGTTTCTGTAAAGGAGTACTGTGCTCAGTGCCAGTAGCTTCAAAGATGGTAAGAGTGTGGGTTTTTTGTTTTGTTTTTTTTCCTCAGAAGACTCTTCTAGGTCTCACAGATTAGATGGGAAATATTGGGCACTCATCTATCTTTGAGCTGTTTCCCTCTTTGAATAAGCTGATTGTTGAGAAAGAAGTTCAGGACCCAGAAGAGGTTTTGCATAGCAATGCCTGAAGATGTCTGCTTCCTCATGCAGATCATATATCTTACAGCCAGTTATGCAAATACTTAGATCTGCTGACAGCAGAGCATTGGTCCTCTTTAAAATAACCAAAGGAACAGCAAGACAGAAGGAAGCAGGGAAGTCTTAAAGCTGTCACTGAGAACACCAAGGAGACTTCTTTCCTTGTGGAAAGGAGATGGTAAGAGGTAAAACAGAGCCTACTGTTCCTGCCCTGGAATGAGCAAGGCAAAAACGAACCTATTCACAAAAGTTATCACAGGAGATAGCCTTCTCTGAAAACCAGTTTCTAAGCTGTTTAACAGGATAGCTTCATATCCTCCGCAGTCATGGAGAAACTTGAGTTATATCTGCAGAAGCGGGAAGTAATATCCTCTCCAAATATCACCTATTATTTTCCAGCTTGGAGTGACTCCTTCTATTAAGAAACATTTAGAGAAATGTCTGCTAGTGAAATGGCTACAGAATCCCAGCAGACTCGATGCAAGTCATTCTCAAGTACACCATGGCTGGAGGAACTAGAAGCTGGGTACAGCTGAGCTACCATCTGCAAGGATTAAAAATGCTCTTATGTAGATGTATCTGCTGCTATGAGGACACTAACATCAGTTAAAACTCCATACTGTGGCCTAAAAATCTGAAATAAATGTGATCTATAGGAAACTGCTGAAGAGGAAGAAAGTCTTACGCTGAAGCAACTTAAGTTAGTGATTAATAACCATGCTTAAGCTGATGTCTATACACATACAGACAGACAGCAATCAGAGTATTTTCAGGAGATGTCAAACTCATTCCTGAACAGTGTTCAGATCTCCCTGCTAGAGATGGACGGGAGGAAATATATACACAGGGAGACCACTCTTCAAGCTTCAGAGCTGCCTCTATCTTGCTTACTGGATAGCAGCAGCGAACTGCTCTCTGTAATTATTCAGAATAAAATGGAAACAAAAACAAGGAATCATGCAATATCCCCCCTAATAGTCAGGGTACTTGCAGTGACCTGTACACAACCATTTGAAGTTACAGATATCACATCAGAATTAGTGTCACACATAACTTTTTCTGGATGAGSAAATGCAGGAATTCTAAAAATAATGAAAAGCTTGTCATATTTTCAATCTTCAGAACTATCAGTTGGGTGATGGCTGGGCAGCCCGAGGGTGAGGAGGTAGCCAGGGATTGTCCAGTTGTGGTTTGAAAATGAAAWGCAACTAGAGAATCCCTTATTTGCCTGCCCCTTAAATCATGTGGTTACTTCACATTGTTTCCCTTATTCAGAAATTATCGTGTGCGCCTTGAATGCAAACAGTTGCAGGCACTGCAAAAAAAGGGTATTTGAGAAAACATTCCTATGAAGTTAAAACAGTATCTCCCCATAGCTAGATGGTTCTGGACAAAGAAAATTATTCTTACCTGCACCCAATTGCTGCAAGAAACGCGTGCTGACTAATTATCTCTTTCTTYAACTTGTTAGTTTTTCTGAGAAAAACTTTTAAAAAAAAGAGCATTAAGAAAGCCTAATTTAATACATACAGAAAACTATTGAGCCCTAGGTTAGTGAAAGGATTGACCTATTTTGACCAGAGGTGCAATCACTCAGAGAAAGGGTCCAATTCCGCTTCAAATACGTCGCCTACCCTATATGGTAAGTGGAAAATTGTTTCCCTTCCCCCTCCCAGTATAAAGCTCCAGCCCACAGAAGAAAAAAATCTGATTGCACTGTACAGGAATGGCATAGGACTTTCAGAGTTTGCATAAATACTGCCTTATATAAACAACATATCAGAGATCATAAACAACCAACTGAGCACAGTAGTGAATCATTTAAGACACTCTGTTAACGTGTTTCAGGCTAACATTTACTCCTTAACAGGTCTTCTGTTACTAGAACTCCTGCAGAATAAAGGCTATAGCACTGAAAAAGACCCCAGTCTCCACTCAAGAAGTCTCAGCAATAAATATTCAGCATGAGATCTACACAAAATTTTTGCAAACAGCACAAAACCCCTATTGCATGGGGGTGCAGAGGCCGGCGTTTCTAGCAACCCAAGGGCAGAAGTAGACAGTGAACGGAGCACACCAGTCGCGCACCTGCTGGAGGTTAGCCAGATGCCAAGGTTTTTAAGACATAAGAGATTCTCCTCCACATGGAATATTTCTATGTGGCTCCTTARGCCAGTTATCTTTCAACTTCATACTGTGGGAGGAGTGCAAATGTGATACAGAGGGACTGAGGATTTTGCCACTGGCCACAATGTTTGTGGTTTGCCTGTTCTTGTAATGGATTGAAAGCACACTGATGAATGAGGCTCTGTGGATCAACCCACAGTAACCAGAAAGAAAAAAGAAAAGAAAAAGAAAGAAAAGGTTAAGAAAGAAGGATCAAGGAGATCTGTCCTTTTACCCAAATGCCTAGGATTTATAAAAAATATATAATGAAAGATGAGTGGTTGTCACTGCATTTCTGTGCAAATGTCCCTTCCTGGAATGAACGTGGTGATGCTGCCACACTTTCCAYGCAATAGAGGCCAGGGAGGGGCTGATACTTCTACAGTGGAGCCCATGAAACCTCAGCAAGTCTCCTTTTCACAGCTCACAACTTAAAGCAAATGTGATTTGACTGAAGTGTGGCCAAAATAGAAATTAAGTCAGACTGAAACAAGTTTGCCACTGGATTCAGTCACAGCCACAACAGATGCTGGATTGATGCTCCCATCCCTGTGACACCAATACAAGAAAGACGCATTCAGATTTTACACATATCTGTTTTTTTCATACAATATCCTGGAGTTCTGTGGTGACAAGTAAAATCAATTAATTTTTTTCCCATTAGAACTGTTTTCTCTGCAAATGTTGATGTGGTAGAATCAAATCTCTGCTAACAAGAACCTGGGCTACATGGAGAACATGACCACTTTTCTAGTCCACCAGGTTCTCCAACCACCCTAGCTGAGGTGGGAATATTGCCCATGTAAATCAGCATCCCAGCCTGCCACTGGCATAATCTCTCTTTTTTCTGCTTAGGGAGCCYGGGAAATTGAGCCAAACCCCAAACTGATGAGCAAAAACTGAAACCTGAGTGGAAGGGAATATTAAACAGCCACTTCACTGCTTTTCTCCCTATCTTCCCCCCAGGGGGCCCAGAGTTCCAGCTTCAGGCACCAATTGCTATCTCTTAGTAAAAGGCTTCTCTTTAACAGAATTCAGGCACTCGCAGAGGGGGCCAACACAGCCTCACAGCACCCATTGCTAGAGCCACTTCCCAAAGCGAAACCACACTTCTAAAAATCATCAACCAGCTCCCACACACTTTTACAGAACATTTATTTTATCATTTATGAGATCGCTGCAGAACAAACCGCCGCAAGCCCCTGCACATTGAACACTCTGCTGAGGTGCTGACAGGATTAATGATTACAGTCACTTTTGTTCAGCACTGTGTATTAGCTCGCTCACAAGGTTACTGACCAGGTCTGCCCTTATTTCCTGTCACCACCATCAGGGACAGAACGCAGAGTATCACTACATTTTTTTTGACATTGGTTAGAAAATAAGAAGTTTCTTTTCTTTGAAAGGGACCCATCCCTTTTGTTCTCTAAGTCATGTTGAGAATTAAACTTACTTGGCTAAATCAAAAGCGCCTGCAGTCTGAGCAGCATGTCTGAGACACAGAAAATGAAGGAAAGGATTTTAAAATCAGCGTCAAAGAGTGAAACATGAAAACCATGCTTAAAGACACAAACATTAGGGTGACAATATGTTTGGGGAAGTGAAGCAGTGATGGCCCTGCACATTTAGCTCAGGAGGGCCCCGAAATCAGTCCAGATGTGGCTGTTCTGTTCCAGAATGCAGCCCCATGCATTGCTCTTAACACTTGCCAATGATATCTGCAGATGTTCAAAGATTCAGGGCTACCCACGCTCCAAGCCTAGCCAGGTTGTACTGCATTAGGATCAGTAAATGCCCTTGATGGCATTTCCCTCRAGTCTGGATGAAAACAGCAGATCACTTCCATTTTGTTTCCATGCTGGTTCACAGATTAGCTAGGAAAGAGTAGTGCTGGCCACTTCTATGCACCCTTCACTTAAATACATCATCTTGCGTGACTGCAGTTTCTATACAACCATATCAAATTCAGCAGCGTTTGTAAACACAGAATTTAATAATTCCATGTAACAATGAGAAAAATAACAAAATTACAAAAATCTGATTTACTGATGGAAATCCTTTCCTCTGCATGTCTCCTGAATGCTAAGACATAAACAAATACAACAGAAAGTATGATTTCTGGGAGATAAGATGCTTTGCACAGCCATGAAGACACTACCAATGCTAACGTAGAATAAAACTATAAACCATACTCCCTTGCTACAAATTGAGGTGCTAGTAAAGATTTTTGAAAGAAAAACAGTGCTATCTACTTCCTGGTGAAGGGGAGGGAAGATAAGGACATATGCCAACTGAGTGAAGTATTGTATGAAATGAGAGGATAAAATAGTTCTTTTATTCACGTACTGCTGCCATCCTGGTCACATTTTGTTACTATTCTGCTGAATTTCACCACTATCTTTTATATTTCTTCTGAATTTCTACAGCAGAGGGCAGCATTATAACCTGGTTCAGACTGACATGCATGTCTTAAAAAAAAAAAATCTTCCCATGTGGGTTGCTTTACTGTTTATCAGAAAGGTTATTCCAGAATACTTCTGTTGTACTGGGCATAGACCCAGCAACTAGAGGCCCTGTCTACTTAGCAGGCTTCTCTGGCTTCCTGAGGCACCCCAGCTATGGAAGGCCACGGATCCTGGCTCTGCCCCAGGCTGACCTATTCAGGGGAAAATAATCCTGCTTCAGAAGGCCAATGCTAAAATAAACTTGTGCTTACTGGAGAGTGGAGAGGTGGCAGGGGAAAGGAGCCTATGTAAATGCATGTTTCTCACCCACTGTTATAACAGACCTCCCACCTCTTCTGCTGAGCAGTGCCCAGTAGGATAAAGTGCAGAGCTTTAGGTTAGTTTTCCTAAAAGCTGTGTGAATCASACCTTTTCTACTTGGTGGAAATGCTGGTGTTTTAGAAGAGGAGGAGAAATGCGAAGAAACAAAACGAGATAGGAGTGTCCTGCTTTAAKCTAATTTGTCTTTTTTGCAGAGGTAAGGGACAGAACAGAAGAAAAAAGCATATGATAAAAAGCTATTGCATACCAGGGACAGTGCTTTCTCATAGAAACATAGTTTTTTAGCCTTTTAACTTTTCCTGCCTGTGGATGATTACCAGTGATGAGAAACCCTCCAATCTGAAAAATGCCTCATAAAAATGAGGCATGGTGTTTAGACATAGCACAGGAAATGCACAGAAACCCCAGAGACTATTTTCAATTAGACAAATATCTGTATATTTGCACTTTTACTTCTGGTCTGAGCCACTGGATCTAGATTTATGTACAGAAATTGGTGTCAGTTTAGAAATGGTAACATTTAAAAGGAAAGGTGACTAATATACAAGCTGCAGATTCATACAGCTTGTGGGTGATCTCTCTGTCTCTACAATCCTGGAATCTTACAAAGTCCAGATAATTTATCCTAGTCTGACTGCTTCAAGGCTCTTCCTTTTCTGGATGCATTTTCCCATGATGTCTATTTTCCCCACTTCTGTATACATTTAGAACATCCTCTTTTTTTTTTTTTTTTTTTTTTCCCCTCTACATAGCTGTAAAGAAGAACAAAAACAGGTCACTTTCTTCCATCATTACATCCGAAGAACAAAGCTAGGCAAAGGGCAATTCTTTGCACTATGTTGACCCTAAGATACTTCATCATTTTACACACCTGCCCCTGCTGCCTAGCTTCTTTCTCTACTTCTGCTGATGTTTTCCATTCTTTCTGCTCATGATTTTGTCTACAAGGAAGCAAGAATAAACTTTAATGCTGACAGCTACCAGATGATCTCAACTACTTCTCTCCCCTCAGAGGTATGGCTATGCTCTTCAACCAAGGGTACCTCAGTCCCTGAGGTTTTGGCTGTTCTAGAGATCTCTTTTACCTTCATGCATATATGCTTGAGCTGAGATTTTTTTTTGCTGAAATGAATAAATTTTCTTGCTTACGCTTTAACGCTATTCTCAGCAAATACCTGATGCTAAGGCTCCAGGGAGTTTTAGCGGAAAATGGCTAATGAGGAAAATTGACTGGCATAACCAAGGATCCCAGCTGCGAAAAAATGAGAAAGCTGCTACTAGTGTTCCTGTGCCTGTATTTTAAAAGGCCCTTTAACTCACTGTCTCATTTCACCAATTTTAGCTGTCACTAACAGGGACAGAATTTCCATTCATCTAATTAAACTACATTGTGATACACACATTATCTTGCCAACCTTATCTACTTCCATTCATTAAGCTGATACTGATCCTCTATCATATGTAAAAAGTATCATATAGATAGCAAATAAAGACTGCTTTTTGCAAAGAACTAGGCTTTTCTCTAACAATAATCATATACTCCCAGCAATTTCAATAGACAGTGACTCAGGAAAAAATTCTAACTTCCAACCTTCAGCTGAATTTCCTTAAATAGTCATTGCAACTGAATGTGCAAACAGACACTGACTGTGCTAGTTTTAAAAGTTAGAATACTGTATTTTCTTAAGCAATGGCCACATTGCTTCTTCTTCATCCCAGCCTGAAATTAGGTTGCAGTCATTGTGCACATCTATTCTTAACAACTACTAATTTGTTGCTTCAGTGTTGGRGTATTTCCATATACAGGGATACAGCAAGTATATGAGCAATATATATCTGATAATAATAACAATGTATTTGTGAACTACTTCTCCACTACACAGAGTGAGAAGAAATTGATGATTCAGCCATTGAACAGTATTTCTCACTTTTGTGAAAATAAGCTTGGATCTATATTAAAATTGCTGTGGTAATAGCTGTAATTTAAGTGTGTATAACAGTGACATCTGCACGTAATGCCTGTAACTGCTTCTGTGTTATAAAAATGTGGTTACCTTATTTTGCTATTGTAAGGCAGTTTAATTGATAACACAAAGCTGTGATGCAGTTAAAAATATATTGCTSTCAGAAATCATTTCAGTTTGTCCTATTAGTAAGTGAAAAATAAAATTAGTGTCAGCAAGAAAACTGGGAACTAGTTCAGAGAAGAAAGACTAATCTGAAGTAAAACCACAGAATGGGAAATTCTATGAAACATCTAAAGACAAGAATGGGTAATAACTTGAGCATGCACTAACTGTGATATTGTTATTAAAATGTAAATGATTATATTATAAGGTGTATTGTCAGAAATAGCAGAAGGAAACCAAATAAACCATTGAAATTATTCCACTTTTTTCATATCTGTCAGCCTGACAAAATGGATTTTTAAAAGACAAAATACTCAAGAACAATAAAATGGCAAACAGAAGCATCYTAGAAAATAAAACCTAGAAGCAAACATTACCAATGAGATCAAATCACGTATTTTGACACCCCAAAAGCACTGTAACCCAAAGGATGATAAAAAAATGAACTGAAAGAAGCAAGAACCAACAATTTCATAATCTCATTACGATACGTATAAAAATAATGGTTAGAAGAGTAAGCGTAAGCATAATATTATAGAAAACAAAAGCTGCATAGTTCCCTCCTATACACCAATGTTGCATCACTGTTTCGAAAGAGTAATTCCTGATTTAAATGAAGAGAGAATTAGTCTCTATAACTCTAGAAAGAAGTGGGCAATTGAACAACATGCAAGTATCGCCTCTAGAGTCACTAGAGCTACTGAAAGCTAAACATGAGCGCCACTGGTCAGGTTCTGCTGGAACGATGAGGACAATGCTGCACTGTGCAGACAGGCCTAGGAGACCTACTAGACATTCTTTCAATTCAAAGATTTTCTGAAGAAGTTGCAAGCTTAGAGTCAGGAAAACTATTTTAATACTTTTGCTTTTAAATAGAAAACTAAACTTTGTAAACAAAACCACACGTATTTTCTACGTTATTCAATTAGAAAGGTACCTTTGAATCCTACATTCACACAATCCAATTTTCTCCAGTCTGGAAACAAACAAACAAACCAAAAATATTAGGGAAGTAGGAAAACCAGGTGAAGAATTAATTTTCCTGATCAGGAAGCAAAATACAGTTGGCATGSTACTGCTCCGAAGTGTGGTCTGCTAGCACCATCAGGGAATATGTCTGTGCCTTTATCAGGCATTATGAACAGCMCAGAAGGCTTCAGCCCTCTAACTTGGCTTTTCTCTGATCACGTTCCCGACAAGAATTGTGCGTACAGTCTGCAGCTGACCTGCCTTCCCAGAAATCTGATCAGCACTATGAGAAACATATCTCTGGGAATGAATTGTAACACGCAGAGGAGCAAAAACTGAGTCAAAGACTTGAACTAAAGTTTTTGAAAGTCTTCAGTTCAAAAGCAAACTATTATCTTTAGGAAAAATAAGACAAAATTTACAGGAAATAGAGCATTTCAAGGTAGTAAGCAGGAAGATGAGCCATAAGTATGCATCAAACAAAGATTAGGACTCCAGGAATTTAGACTTTTTTTGAGCAGTATACCTGTTTGACTTGCCCTTTGGCCTGAGGTCACTGTTTTTGAATGGCTGTCTTAGAGCAAAATAACCTCTAGATCTCATTTTATTCATATAAAGTACGTTCCAGCTAGAATTAAAAACAAAATTTTTATRTTAAATACATTAGATTCTCCCCAAAAGTATTTCTTCCTAGCAGAACAACAACTGAAAATCACTAGTCTCAAGAGCGGATATATGCTCCACAATGTAATGATGCATGTAAGCTAATGTCTAAAGAAATTATTTTCTGTAGAGATCTAAATGGAAAGAAAAAAAACATAATATTCCTCTCAGCTGTAAAATAGGCTTTCAAATCCTGCTGTATGTTTGTACTGAATCAGCTTTGCTGATATTGTCAGAATAAATTTGATACTGACTTTTTGTATTATTGTGGTAGCTTATGTTGCCAGCTTACAACTCYGAGAAAATATATTAACTATTAGCCCAATTCTGACACCTTTACTTAGTTCCTTTCAAGACATACTTTCTATTGTCTTCAGCAGGACCTCTGTCTATGAATAATAATTTAGTGATGTCATGGTTCAGTACAGATAAACTAATTTTGGAATAACAATGAAGGAATGCACATAACACTTCTGCTTGATTGAAAGCATCTAAAACACACAYGGACAGAATTGAAAGTAAAATAATTAAATTGGAAACAACAGTTGAATTTTTTCATTAAACTGACCTTACTCTCATTTCAAGGCCACAAGAGGATTCCTATGTGGATCTCTATTCAGAGAGAAAACCATCAGGACTTASGTAAATAGTAAGTCATATTTCAGGATGTGCATTACCCTATCTACCCACTTACATGCATTTGACCAGACTCCTATCTCATCCACTTCAGCTCTAAGGTTTGYTCCAGACTGGGATGGCACACTGGTTCTTCTAATGACAAAACTCACTCTGCTTTTCACTCAACATCTAACTATGGCTGGTTGTCCTGAGCCATTTTAAAAAAATAATAAAAATTTCAAAAGAAATCTTCAAAAATAAAAAAAMCAGCATACACTGGAGATCTGCCAGAACTGCGAAACCTGCAATCATTCCTAGCTCYGTAACTTTGTAACTACAAGACTTTAGGCCAGTTCAAGTTCCAAGATGATGTCTTTGCAAACACCTTACAGCTGACACATGCATGTTTTCTTGCCCTGGTCTGTTCATTTCTGTCTGTAGCCCACACTCAATGCCCCATTGACTGAAAGAGCCACTCACTTGATGTGGTCAGCARCAACATCGCTGTTTCTGATCTCCAGTGTCTCATCCTTCCTCTGTGACCTGCTCCCTTGCTGGCTGTCTTCCTTCATGTCCTGTCACTATYTTTTCCATGATTTTCATCTGATCAGATTGATAAAATCCCATCTAATCTTYGCCTTTTCCTCCTGCCCTTTCTTCTCTAGCACAGATTTGACAGCAAATTCTATTTCTTACTCTCCACTCTCATGCCTTGAAGTGTGAAGTCTCGCTATTAAACACCAGCCATGGTGTGCTTTCAGCTTCTATTTCTTGGTCAGCCCATGTCCACGTTTAATTCCACCACAACCATTTAATTCYCTCCTCCTTTTGCTATGCTGTCCTTCTAACATATTTTTCCAACTTAACTAAGTTAATCCAGTCTTAACTAAAGACCTGGAKGCTTTCTACCATTTTTAATGCAATTCCCAAATGCTTTCTTTCTGAACCTCATCTGCACAAATCSTTGCCAAAAGAAAAATGAATATGGTCTTGCTCACTTCCCACAAGTCTCTATTTATTCATTATCACACATTTTTGTTCTTTCCTACTTTTACACCTCATGYTTGATCTATCATATCTTCTGAGCTTTTTCATATCCGCTTTCAGCTATTGTCATATTTTTTCTGAATTTTTGACTCTCCTCCAACTCTTCACCCTCGTATTACCAACATGCGCTAATAAGCAAACATACCCCACGTTGACTCCTGCTGTTCTCCAGCGCTAACATTTCCCTTCTCAACGTTGCTTACACTTACTGTCCAGTATTCCTCTTCTTCAGCTCTATGTAGATTCCTCACTAACCCAATTAACACTAATAATCAGCTAAAGCTACCTGACYAATATCTCCCCAAGACAAAACTCAGAATCCTCATTCCTGCATCCTTTTTGATCCTCTTTGGCTCCATCACCCTGTTACTTCTCCTCAATTATTGCCTTCCTTTGGCTCTTTAGGGTCTCTCATTATCTTCCTACTTTCAAAATTGCTATTTTAAGTGARATATCTGCATCTGCTGCTTCCTCTGTGTTCTAGGATGTCTGTTACTGGTTCATGTCTCTTTTCCCTGTACACTTTTACTTATTATCTCCTCCACAAGCACAAATTCAACTACCATTCCTATTGTGAAAATTCAGATCCAACYTTTTTTTCTATTTCAGTACTGTCTTCTCTAACTTCTAGCTAAAAAGCTGAAGAGTCTGTGAACTTTCTCCTCAGCATAGGTAAATTCAAGAAATTTTAATGTTTCCCTGATCCTCCATCCTTCCTGCTGCCTTCTTTCTTCTTCACTGTGGATCACTCTCTAAACCTACCACCAGGTATCCATCTCTGTCTGCGATTTCTTCCTAGGGCCTCACAYACCACTTGCAAATCTTGCTGATACAGTCTACATATTACTTCAGATTTTTTTCTTCACATCCCTCCACACAGATAAAGCTCTGATCTAAGCTCTCATTACTTAATTACATTTCTTTTTCTCTAGTCTGAGAAATTTTGTCTTATGYTGCGATTATGCACCCAGAATAAACAGTGTGTAGACCTAACCCGCTATCTTTACTATATTATCCCTGTCACTGTGTCCTTCCACTGTCTGATAGTTCTCTGTCATATTAGRTATGTGCTACTATTGTTTATTCTTATAGCCTCGTATGGCCTAATGTGAAAATGTTGGCTCTTGCCTCCAGCCAGACCAATCAGACCATGAAATCAGCTTTCATTATTTATCTTTTACATTTTCTGTCACCTTTGTGCCTTTTGCCATGCTGTTCCTCTTAATAGGAGGAAGAACTGTCCACAAACATAAACCAGTCTTATATAAGAGGGATTTACTATATCCCTACAAATCTTTCCTGAAAAAAAAAATCTTTCTTCTTGGCAGCATGGCAAACATCAATAGGCTGTCTATACACCACTGTCTTCATTGGGGGTCCTCATGATGTTACGGATTCCTCGTGCTCCCTCTTGTGTCTGCTGTCAGACTCAGCTTGCCCACTTTTGAAAAAACACGTTTYCATTTTGTGTCTGCCCTAGTCTCAACACTATGGTTCCTAGTGTCTTGGTAATATAAACAAACACGGGCACACAATACTTTGTAAAATCTGATCTCCTGCAGTGTTTCAARTTGACTATTCAAATATCAAAGCACAATGCAGACACTAATCTTTTTTGAACATGCAGATCTAGGTTATAATTTTTAGCTCAGAACTTTTAGGAACAAATCCCAGTGGTTTTATACCATGTTAGCAGTACAGAGCACCCACAAAATCAGCCTTAAAAGCCTGCTAACCCTTCCCAAACTGCAAACATCTAAGGAAGATGAGGCTTAAAAGTTAGGTTTCCATAATTTAGAAAGTGAGGTGTTTCAAAACTGTTTTAACCACTTCTGTATGGAAAAAGGGGAGAAAATAACCGTTCTGAATAAAGAACACCCAACACCAACTAATTGCATGAAAAGCCAAGTTCCTTTTCCATAACATTTCCAGTCAGTGGAAATGTTTGTCCTTTTAACTTAAAGTTYAGAAGTGTGGGGCAGAGAGGATGGCCTGAAGTCCCTTACAGGTTATATTTGAATTGCTAACATAAGTAGTCACAAAAGGTCTGATTGTCTTGCAGAGCAGATCGTGTTGATCAAACCCCATGATGCATTTGACCCTTGAGCAAAATAGGCTTTTGGATCAGGAAAAGAAAAGGGGGGGGGGGAGAAGAAGATGAAAAAAAAACCCCTCAGAGTAGCAGGCATGTGTCTTGGCCCAGCCCTGCTTTCATTAATACTGTTTCAAAGCTGAGTATCCCCAGGCAATGGACATCTGGGCTCAGGGAAGCCAGAAGCATATGACTAGACACATAAAAAGTGACTATTCTACACGTATACACAATGTGTGACTTTCTACACATTGCTTTCTTTCAATGTTGGCAATCATGGATAAACAGTATTACTGCTACAGAAATACCTATTAAACCAAAGAGCCTGTGTGAAGTAGGACGATGATGTGTAACAGTAACTTCAAAACCAAACTTGAACTCTTATGATAAAGACTTTATTTAAATGTTATTAAAAAGACAATTTAAATGAACTAAAACAGGGAGGGTGGGGGAGAGGCAGGCTGAAGACCCTTTTGGGTCAGGTCCCTGGCCTTAGCCTCACCTCAAGCCCTGCCCCATGCCCCAGTGTCCCCTCTGGCTCTCCTCCTTGCCCTACCACCCGTTCTCCCGCCCCTCACTCACCACTCACCAGCCGGTAGGGTGCTGGCTCAGTACACATGCACAGAGGAGACCTAATCTTGACAGYTGGATAGCAACCGTGAGCACTGACATCCCATGGTTCTGTATGAAGCCAGCAGTTGAAGCTCTGAGCTGTTAAAGGGATATTTAGTTTTCTGTGAAAAAGGAAAACATCAGACACAGTGAGCGAATTATGAGGACGAAAAAGGAAAGGTCAAGAGTACCAGGCAGCTACACACATTAAGCAACACTCCCCTCAACACACAGTCTAATCTTAGTCTAATCCCCTACACTTCCTGCTTGCACTTGCTTTCGGTCTTTCATTAGCTTCACAGCCTTTCTCGTACTCCTCTGAGCTCTGGGGAAAGGTATCCTCAGAAGGTCTCTCCTCCCACATTTTAGGAGCTGAAGAAAGACTCAGTCCACCAGGATGGTGAGAGTGCTCTTTGGTGTTAAAGCTGTTACCAGTTTCCCAGAGCTGCAGTTCATGAGAAAAGACTTCTACCTCAACAGACCTAAGAGCAGCAGAGGGCAACAGAGACGGGGGATCAAATTTACAGTCTCATTGACTCAAGCTAACACGTCAGTGAGAAGAGATTTGCTGTCCTGAAGAGAATGTCTCTTCATGGGATGGCCAATCTTTTGGCACCTACATTAAAATGAATCTTATTTCCATTATAGATACTATATTACCAAATCAAAGCAGACTGTTATACCAAGCACTCCCCAGTAAAGCATGGTCTTGTGTGGCATGCCTTAATGCCTTTTAAATAAACTTCTGGGTAAGTGTCTATTTGTTTCATTGGCTTTCAGGGAACTATTCAATGTAATAAACTCACACAGCTTTGTAACACTGAACCATATCCTGCTAGCTTTCTTATAGGGGGGCTCAGCTAGAAAGCACATATGAGAAACAGAAGCTGGTGAGGAAACCAGGTACTCTTGAGACCCAAACATTTCAGTAGACACAGGCACTGAATGAAAGCAGACTTTCATTAGTCTTTACTGATCTTTCACGTCTGGTGTGAGCGAGGCAACATGAGCTTCCCTAGCACGTGCTTCCTGGAGTCTCTCCCTCCCTCTCTCCGTCTCCTTTTGGGGGTGACCAACTTCAACTCTTGYAGAGGGTCTGACCTTGCAGAGTTGAAATGAGGGTACGAGGCAGGAAAGCCTGGTATGTTCCTCCCCAGGGAAGCTGGCTCCTGTGGAGCATGCTAGCGTCCTTAAATACCTCAAGACGTGCATGTTCACACAGTTTATCAAATATGAAGATGCTTTCTTTGTCCTTGACTCTCAGAGGTCTGTCTGTTCCTGGCTACTGATGCTCAGGAACCTACGCACATTGCTACGGCACCTCCCAGGCCAGCCAGACGTCCCCAGCAGCCAGCGTGGCGGGGCACGACAGCACATCCGCACCAGTCACCTGCCCGCTGCGCATGGCACCTGTGTCCACCTCACCTGCTTATGGCCTTCTTGCTTTTTCTAAGTTGATGCAAGTCACTAAACTGATAGCTCCATGCACCTAAATCTCCTTGGATAAGCATTTATGCCCTAATGCCAGCCTCAGGCACGCATGCAAACAGTTAAGACCGCCAGAGGTACTCCCGCCAGCTTCCTTAGTCCCCTCCTGTGCCTCCCGGGTGCTATTAATACAGCAGGCACATGCTCTGGCACAGCATTCCCCGGCAGCGACCAGATAACTTTAATTTGCCCTTTAAACGTCCCTAGCCCAGTGGGCCCCAGCCCTCAGCGGGGCAACATGGCGGCGCTGCCCCGCGCCCCCTGCCGGGGGCGGGCACCGGGGGGGTCCCAGCCAATGCGCGTGCCCCGGGGGAGCACCTCCTCCTATCGCGAGAGGCGGCGGGGTATAAGAGGGGAGGCGAGCGACCCGCGGCTATTTGGCCGGCGGTGCGCGGCGGCGGGGGCGGGCGGCGGCGGCCGGGCGGGAGCAGCGGCGGGGGCGGGCGGCTCGTTGGCGCTCTCCGGGCAGGGGCTGTCGGAGCGGACCGGCTGCCAGCATGAGTGACCAGGCGCTCAGCTTCCTCAAGGACTTCTTGGCCGGCGGGGTGGCCGCGGCCATCTCCAAGACGGCCGTCGCCCCCATCGAGCGAGTCAAGCTGCTGCTGCAGGTGAGGCGGGGCGGGCGGCGGGAGCGCGGCGCGGCGGGCGCAGCCGGGCCTGACTAAATATGGGCAGGCGCTCGCCCGGCTCCGGTTACCGGGGAGCCGCAGCCGCGGGGCGGCCGGAGCCGCGCGCGGTCGCTGCGCGGCGGGTAACGGCCGTTGCGCCCCCCCCCCGCCCCGCTCCCCACAGGTCCAGCACGCCAGCAAGCAGATCACCGCCGAGAAGCAGTACAAGGGCATCATCGACTGCGTCGTCCGCATCCCCAAGGAGCAAGGCGTCATCTCCTTCTGGAGGGGCAACCTGGCCAACGTCATCCGGTACTTCCCCACCCAGGCCCTCAACTTTGCCTTCAAGGACAAGTACAAGCAGATCTTCCTGGGGGGAGTGGACAGGCACAAGCAGTTCTGGCGCTACTTCGCGGGGAACCTGGCGTCCGGCGGCGCCGCGGGAGCCACCTCCCTCTGCTTCGTCTACCCACTGGATTTCGCCAGGACCCGGCTGGCGGCTGATGTGGGCAAAGGGGCGAGCGAGAGGGAGTTCACTGGGCTGGGCAACTGCATTGTCAAGATCTTCAAGTCTGACGGCTTGAGGGGCCTCTACCAAGGATTCAATGTGTCTGTCCAGGGCATCATCATCTACAGAGCGGCCTATTTTGGGGTTTATGACACCGCCAAGGGTAAGAGGCGGATGGAGAAGTGACTGCAAGGAAAGGCTCCAACCAGCAAAGATGTTCTAGGGCACCTTGCCCTGCAAAGACAAGCAGGSCTTGGCGCAGCACCAGCTCAGGGTGCCAGTGCTGGAATATGCTCAGATATTTCTGAAATGCATTCCTGCCTCTGTCGACTTGCTGCTCTGAGCAACGGCTCTGTTTGCAGAGTGTTTTCAGGCAGTTTCTTGCCAGTTTATGCCCTCTTTCCCTTTCTCTTTAAGGGTGGTTAAGTATTGACTTCTGTGGGGGCTTGTTCATGATGCCAGTCTAGGAGAGTGCTGTAGGAGAGACCTCCTTGGTCAAGGAGCGTGAAGAGGGCTCCACATAACAAAACCAAAAAATGTTAAAACTTATTTTACTCACAGTATCTAATAGTCAGGAAYGCAGGGAGAAGTTGCAGGCATAGTCCTGTTGCCTTGACTGAGTGACACCTGGGGTGGGTGGGTGACCATTCCCTCCCCAACAATTTTTCTCTTAACCCTTTCTCTCTATACTGGCTCTAATCACTTCTTCTTGATGACAGGTATGTTGCCTGATCCCAAGAACGTGCATATCGTAGTGAGCTGGATGATTGCCCAGACTGTCACTGCAGTAGCAGGGCTGGTATCCTACCCTTTTGATACTGTGCGGCGTAGGATGATGATGCAGTCTGGCCGGAAGGGAGGTAAGAGTAAACCTGTTYCTATGGTGTCCCAGCAGCAGAAGCCGTTTCTTCAGCAGGGTATGATGGGAGAGATGCAGTGTATTCTGTTACAGAAAACCAATGGCCYTTTCATAGAATTTCTTAAACACCTATGGGAAACACATTACTAGTTATTTCTTCTTCACTTAAGAGCTTGAGAGTTGGTGGGKTTTTTTTTGATTGTCATGTAAATAATTAAAATGCCTTTTCATGAGTTGATAGCTCAATTTTTAAATTCATGYTTTTGATATACTTAAATGAGGTGGGAGGATAAGCAAAGTTGAAAGACTTGCTGTATAGCTCAACCTTCTAACTTATGTCTGTTTCCGCAGCTGATATTATGTACAAGGGCACAATTGATTGCTGGAAGAAGATAACTAAAGATGAAGGAGCCAAAGCATTCTTCAAAGGTGCCTGGTCAAATGTGTTGAGAGGCATGGGYGGAGCTTTTGTATTAGTACTCTATGATGAAATCAAGAAATATGTCTAAAACTAACATCATATAGTTCAATTGTTCTCAATCAACTTTTTTAAAAATATACTATTGTGATTTAATGGACAACAAAATATTTCCTAGGGAAACAGAATGGAGTTTGAGGAACATATCTGGTTGTGATGAAGTTGTCCACTATATCACAGTGGCATTTTATATGAAAATTCTTCCAACATTTGTATTGGAACCTGTGTATATATTATATATGCCTTCAAATATCAGGTAATGCATCTTGTCTAGAGACAAGACTTAAATGTTCTACACCTAGTTTAATACCAAATAATGTGAACTCTAATAAACTTGACATTCAAATATCTGTTGTACTAAGTGATGTCTCTAGCTTCCCAACAGCATGATGGCATTCAGAACATGGTTTAAACATGTTTTCTTAAGCTGAATCTAAATCTATTATGTGAAAAGGATACTTGAAAATACAAACTATACTGAAGCCTCAAGTTCCTAACTGCGTCCCCTTCACTGACAAGTTATGCAATCATGTGGTTGAGGCCATCATTAGATTTTTTTCAAATGTACTTTGTGGAAGACAGTGTTTCAGAAATGCCCTATTATCGTCAAAGCAAAAAGTTGTCTGAATGATGTTCAATTGAACTTCAACTGAAATGATGAAATAAATTAATACATTAAACTTTTTTCTGGTGTTTCCAATACACAGAATACATTGCAGTTACCTGTGTTTTAAGGTGATGGGCTTGTACTTTAACTCTGGAATGTTTTGCTTAAAGCTTTAAGGAGTAGGTGGAATGGTTACTGATAGTTCTACCACAGCAAAAACAAGCATTTCAGCTTGAGATCACTGTTGCAAGTTGTTTCATAAGTAAACTACCCAATGGACTTAACTGCTCTGTGAGAATTCATTTACATTACCCCTACCTTGAAGTAAGCATAACATGTTTTCAGTTAATGGTGAAGTTATTGATGCTTATTTACTTGATGTGTTCTATAATGGATTACTTCTGAGTTAAGTTACTCCAGTAATGTAGTTGAAAKCATAGATATCAACTTGAGTTACTAGTTACCAATTGAGACTGGAAGATGTTCAATGCAACAGTTAATTTCAGATACTGTATACTTTGACCTATATGCTCTCTAGTTGGGGAAGGAATGGAAAGTGGGTTGTGCTTATTTCAGTATTCAGTTTAAACTGAATATAAGCAAGCATCTGTGCTTGTTAATGTATCCACCTAGGGAAAGTGGTTAGACTTGAWTTATTATTTAATTGTGTCACTGTGCAAGTAATACCCAGGTAAGCTTTTGTTTCAGCTGTATCTTTTGCCTCTTCATATGCAGAAGCAAAGCACTCAATGGCTTGTGGATTTCTGACAAAGTTCTGGATTRTCCAGTGTTATCTGTAGTACTCTGGCAAGAAGAAAACAAAATGCAGAACCATAGGTGCTGGAATTGCACTAGATGTATTTGAAAGTAAAAGACAAGTTACTTGGATAGCAGGTGCTTTGCACACTAAGAACTTCAGAGCAGGTGATGTCTGGACTAGTACAACTGATGAGTAGTGTTACCCTAGTGAAGAGGTGCTCTCACAGCTTAAAATAGSGCCTTCTGGCAGGTGCCATCCCTTTTGTAAGCTGCCTTTCCTAATACTTGTTCCCTAAGTATTGCTGGAGCAGTTTACTATGCAAGAAGCAAGCTGATGGAGAGAACATTAGCTCTTGCTCTCTGAAAGAAACAGACTTCACAGTAAATCCAACAAGTCTCCCCAAAAGAGTGTATTTGCATATGGTATTTTGGTTAAATTAAAATTGCGTATGACTGTTGCAGGTCTACAGTCATAGAACTCCAGTTGTACTCTAATGGTCTGGGAATGCCTTTATTCATAAGAGAATGCAGATGAGGAAAGGCTCTTTAGATTAACTACTTTTATAAGTAGCAAAAAAGGGAACTGCTCAGAGCAACCTTGAGCCTCCAAAATAAGTTTCTATCACTAAGTTTTGTCCTTTGGTTTTCAGTTATCCCTTTTGTGTATTTACAATTATTTTTTTTGACAGATGCAGGCATTCCCACCTCCCTGTTAGTTAATGTAACTGTGCCTGCTACAGATTCAGACTAGTASCTCTCCTCTCCATAAAGGCAGGGATGAGCTATTAAAACAGCAGCTGCAGGCAACATATGCTCACATGAAAAGAGAAGTGTTYTGGAGAAAAATGGGTGTTGAAAAATGAAAGTGTTTTTTAGATTAYCTCAGTTGGCATCCCTTGCTTTCATTATCTACATGAAGCAAGCATGGCATGTTGGATGAGGCCTGGTACATTCAAGGTTCCTTCCTTAACCTCAGTACTACTTTAGAAGAGAGCTTTTTTCCCTTGAACTCCCAAGCACTTTTTTTTTTCTCCTTGTCATGAGGAATATTACCTCCTCATGTCTTGTCTGGTCCTTTCATCTCTCTTTTAGTCACTACCTAAACACTTGCTTCTCTAGATGCCTAGTCTGTTGTCTTTTCAGTAGTAACAAAACAGGGCTATAGTTTACTGAACTGTAAGAATGTGAAGAAAACCTTTTCCTACTGTTTTTCAAGGTGCTTATTGTAGTAAAGTTAGAAGCCTTTACCTGCCTGCTTATGCCCTTTCTTTTCTCTTCCCATCCTTCCCCAACACATTCCCAGTAGTCCCTTAAGAGGCCAGGTCAATCTATATAACAAAGCCTGCTGACACAGTATAGTTATTTACTATTCATTTCACACTGACCTCTCTGAACAGCTTGCATTTACATGCTTTGGAGGAGGTCCTGGTTTACTACAAAGATGCCAAAGATGATGATGTAATGCACAAAAACCTTGGGAGGAAATATACATGTGGAAATAGGTAAGGCTAAGGAAGTTGGGAGGAAGCAAAAGAAACTTCAGATGAGTCAAAATGAAAGAAGTTACTATAGGCCAGAAAGAAAAAGTAACAAAGAGGGAGTGAAAACTATTTAAAATGAGAGCAGGAAGCATTTATGCAGGAAAATTCAATTGGGGGAAAGAAAGAATATGTGAAATAATCCATCCTGAAAAATATTTACAGGTAAACAGCTCCTCATTTGTACTTGATTGCTTACTTGCATGATGGTAAACTGCAGGCAGTGTTCTCCACAAAGATCCATTTACCTGGGTAACAGTCCAAAGCTCTTAATAACTACTATCCTGAAAGTGGCACTGCACTGAGGCCATGGCACTCAGCAGAAATTTTGCTGAAAAGTGTAAGCTAAAACTCAGTCATCATCTCTGCAAAGTCAGAAAACACAAGATTTTGCAGGTAAGTTGTAGCTGCTCTTTGCTGCTCCTGCCCCAGTACTTCCATGCTTTTGTGAGAGGTCCTCATAGAGAGTTACTCAGTGAACCTCTCTGCATCAAAAATCACTAGTCCTTAATATCTGTGAGAGAAACCTGAACACAAGGGGGCCTGTCCTGAATAGCCTGGCATTATATACTTATATGCACCCTAGTAATTTAGGAAGACAAAGGCCACCTACCATCCAGCATATGCTGTGCTGCCCAATTCTGGAAGCTCTCTACTGGGGAGGGAGCTGCTGCACACCAATCTTTCGGCCAAGATGTTAGGAACATCAGGTGGGTCTGAAAGGTAACTCTGTCTCTAGAGAGCACAGCGTACTGCAGGGAGACAGGGGCAAGGAACCTGACACAGATCAGCTCTTCCCTGTCTTTCTGGTTAAGGTGAAAACCTCCAATGCTCTTTAGGGAAGAAGCAGCCATCATTGCATCAAGAAACAGACATGCAGAGGGTCCACACCCTTGACAGAAGGGAAAACCAAAAAAAAAAAAAAAAATTGCTAAGTCTTTCAAAAACCTGAAGAATTTGTGGGGACAGCACAGTTAGTTATATTTATCAGGATCGATTTGCACTAGATAATCTAGGATATCAGGGAGATGAGCTATGAAGCAGACTCCCCCATCTACTGCCCCAGCCTGCAAATTACAGCACCTGGCTTTRTTTTCTGAAGTCCTTTTCACTTTAAGCAAACAAAATCTCCCAATAACCATGTTTTAGTCCTAAGAACCACTGTGTGAAGAGTGCAAAATAGTATTTTAGGACTCTGCACTGAGTAACACAGCTGATCCTGGAATAAGAAGCGACATGGCTGCAAGGATTAGTACTACCAAATCTTGTCTCATTTTGAGCTGGAAGAGAGTTACTGGGAGGCACAGAGGTATTTTGATCAAGGTTTTGAAACCATGAACCCTGAAGACAACCAGCTCTGTAACAGAAGTATTAATGATGAACCCTGCTGATACCTGGAACAAGCAACGGACCCCAGCATAATATCAGTCCTGGAAGATGGCTTTCCAGATGTTGATCTGTATTTCTTACTTATCATCAGGTTAAAAWTATGTTTTTTCCACTAGTCTGCTCATGACTTTGAGCAGATGAACAGCACAACCACCRTATCCAATGCTCAGTGCACCAGATTCTTAAGATTAACCACTTCCCTCCAACTGGAGCCATTTTTTCCTCATACTTTGGCTTGTTGATATAGAATGTCATAGTGGAATTATTCATCATCACTTGAGTATGACAGTCCTTACTCTGCAGCTAGAAGGCTTGCTAAGTGATACTCACTGCCCTCATCTCCACCACCTAATGCATGGACAGCACTCCAAGGGAAAGCACAAGCTCTGTGACCTGTTGGAAGGATCTGCGTTGTTTTTTTTTTTTTAAAAAAAGGGGGGGGTTTCCATCCTGAAACTCATTTGACAATCAGGATAACACAATCCAAAGTTGTGTCTGCATATATTGTAGGTGGTATTGTATGAAGGTAGTCAGTCACTTGCTTTAGGACAATCAGACAAACCCTCACCTGAGTGAGGGGATGACAGCAGAGRTGTCTCAGAACCTTCAGTAAAGGCTGCAGGCAATGTGAGGGAAGACAGGCTCCGGCAGAGGCAAAAGCCTATACTCCCAACCTGAGGTCTAATTCCTTCTATTTACCTTGAGTCTCTTGGATTATCTGGGACTAAAGGTGAATTCCAAATGACTCCAGTGTCTGTGGGAAAGTGCTCCTCACATTTCAGCTGTCCAGGCAGGGATATATCATTCCTCCTTCTTCTCCTGATACGGTCACAGATCTGAGCTAGGAACTTTAAGATCTTTGGTACTGTAGGAATATTGTACAGCAGAAACCTGTCCTGGAAGGAGTACAACCCACAATGAAGCACGGATGCCTCCAGAGCGAAAAACAGGACAGAAGCATTGTACTCCATTTCTCACAGCATGCCCCCATGCTGTCACAAAAGCTGGTGATCCTGCCATTCAGCGGGGAGATCGGTTGCTATCTTGGGGTGTGCATTAAACCAGTATGAAGAGAAGAAAACTGGGGAAACCAATGTTAAGGAGGAAGGGAAGCAGCTCCTAATTCCTTTCAAGGAGATCTTCCTGAGGGAAAAATGGGAGAAAAGAACATAAAATGACAACTTACAAAAAAGCCTATAAGAAACAGGATTTGATAAGAAAAATTTGGTAAGAAAATAAGAYGATGACTAATTGCTGACCTTAAACATTAAGTCACTAACAGGCAAAAATGCATCAATTAATAAACTGATTCTTCCTGTTTTCCTCCACTAAACCTAGTATGAAACATTCTTCTCACTGCATCCTTTGCAATTTCATATAAAATCCTGTAAGAAGCCAATGCAATGACAAACACAATTCACTTTAAAATGTTTTATTTCTTACAATTTACAAAAAAGTGACATACAAAATTGACAGTCTTACATACCAAAGTTAAATAAAATAAAATGAAGTGATTAAAAGTAATCCATTCTGTGAACTTCTTCACAGAAAATAATTATCATACAAACATTTTAAAATATTTAAAGCACAATCTTGATATTCACATTCAAGGACAAAAATCTTTAAATAGCGAATAATTTTAATAAGCACAATAGTACAAATAATTACAGCAGCACTATGCAAAAAAAATGCTATATAGTCCCTATGAAYGAATGAGTAAGTCTGCAAAAAAGTCTGTTTGCCACAATGCTGCTTTCAGCTGAAAACAAATTGTCAAATATTGTCAAACAGCTAAATCTGATCAGGTTAACAGGTGTAGAAACTCTGCCAAATCATCATACAGGACCAAGTGACAAGTGTGTTACAATGCAAAGTATCTACAAGCCCAAGCCCTTATGCAAGCATGAACAAAGAAAAATAAGCTTCCCATTTTGTAGGGCTAAGACCTAGCATTACTGAATATATATATTTTTTTGTTTTTTGCATAATGCAAAGAGATTTCCTGTGTATCTCCTGGGAAGAGGCTGGGGGAACAAGTAGGATTTCAGCAACATCCATGGCCAGTGGCATCACAATTTTTGCTCTTTATAAGACTAAGCACCTACAAAATAAGCTCACTGAAAGTTTGCCTTTATATATAGAAAAAAGCATAACATCTACCATTTGCTATTATCAATTCCATTAAATGTTACACTTCTTACAGATGGAAGTTGATGCTGAAGCCTGTCTGACACTACTTCAAATATTTGGTACAAACATAACATTAAAATGATAGGCTAGGGAGCATAACCTAAAGTTTTATTCCAGTCTCGTCCTGCATTTTTTTTTAAATCCTAGTTAACTGTTGTTCTCAAATCAGATGTTCAAGTTTCCCACAGCTCAGGTTTACACCTCTCAGCTGAGAAGGACAATGATTTGCAAACGCAGGGCCATGAAATACTTTCCTTGCTCACTATTCTCCAGTTTGAGAAATACCTAAAACTTACACTGGTTTAAAATGAATCTGAAACTGCTGTCCATTTCAGATTTCAACCCCCGCCCCCCCCATTGCTGTTCATATAATATCAGATGCTTCTTTCCCACACAAAAATCCTAATACAACTTCCCAAGTTCTTTTAAATCTGGAAGAGATACAGCCTTAAGTACAAAACAATGTTCATCACCTGGACATGCAGTAATACAAAATCTGCTTTTCCCCACTTCATGCTGCTGTAAAAAAGGAGATTCTCTCAGCCATAAGAACATGACCTCTAGAGTCTTGAAGGCTCACCTAAAGCAAGGACAAAAAGGAAGGACAATCTAGAAATTAAGCATATTCTCACAAGATTAATGCAATTTAAAAAATAACTTTTCTTTCTTTTAAGATTTACAACTTGGGCCTACATTGCAACAATACCATCCTTCCCCTTCATGGATACAAATTCCACATACGATTTGAGAATAAAATAATAATTAGGAAATTCTATTTCACTCACCTGTTTAAATACCTCATTCTCTTTCATAAACACTTTTCACAGCAAACACTGATTAAAGTGAAAAAGTTAATTTTAAACCATTTTATATGCAATTACTTCATRTGCAATGCGTTTTAATCACCAAACAATGCAGAAGAGGAGATTCTTGCACAGAGAATTTACAAAAGCACTAGAAATAGAAATCTCAGGATCATCTCAGCCTGTGAGGCAAAGAACACACTTATAACCAAGCAGCACGAACATTAGTGGGTTTAGGTCTCTGTAACGCCCCACTGGATGAATCGGACAGAGGTTTTTCGTTCCTATGGCTTGCTGTAGTTGATACACTGGATGCCCTTGAAGTGCCTCCTGTTAACACACACATACACACAAAAAAAGTAAGAAYGTTCATGCTGGATATTATAGGTGACTTCCTCCTATATTATCACTAATGCTCACTACCATAGTTTCAAGAAAAAAAAAATCATGATAAGGTAAATACAAAACCAAAAYGTTATGATCGATTGTATATGGTTGGAACAAGGAATTCAAGTACAATGCAGTAGTTCTTAATCTGACATGTATGGGTCCCTGGGGACTCAAGATCTACTTCCAAAGATTACACAAAAAATTTCTAAGAGAAGCAAGTCTACTGTTAGTATATTTATATTTGCTAAATGCAAGGTTTTTTTCCTTTTTTTCCCCCTCCTTTTGATAAGGAGTACTGGTTACTTGAGGAATGCTTCTTTACAGCAGTGATTTTTTAACCTTACTGGCAAAGCTTACTATTAAGATGACTTACTAGAAATTTAAAATGGTAAATAAGAAGTCATATCATTCACGCTTTTGGTACGATTATAAAAAAATCACCTTGAGTTCTGTATGATAAATCAGCAATCTAAAGAAGATGGAAAAAGGAACTTACTATTCTTGGCAACAACTGCTTCATAATTCTGAACTGTAAAAAGATAGAGAAACACATGCATAGGAATGTAACAATCTGCAATCCCATAGTACTTACTCGAAGGGCTAAGCTGGCTGAAAGATGACTTTCCTCTTCTTGCAGCTGGTGAAGAACTTAGATAACTCATCTGGCGCTGATAGTCCATCAGTTGTTCAGAACGCTTCATACCAGCTGTTGGTTTCACTGCTTCCAGTCTTTTCAGAAAAGCCTTAATATCAAAGAAAATATCATCAAGGAGGAGAAAAAGAGAAGCTACAAAATGAACATTTACAAACTTATTTTTATTTGTACTGAGAAAATAACAGTTTTTAAACATTGCTCATCTCTCCGCAATCAGCATGAACAGTGCCACTGGTGACCAGCATATGCTATTCTGTTCATGTTCAGTTCTTCCTGTGCTGCTATAATAAAACAAAAGTAGCATGTAGCAGCTAAACATCATCTGTTCCATACTGAATACATCTTTAGTACCCCATATTTCTCCATACTTTGTGATGACTTGAAACTACACATCTGTTCAGCGGTGGTAGCGATGGCAGGATTATGTCCTGCTTGCTTCTAGTCCTACTTTTGGTTTCTCCTCTCTTCTAGAGTTAAATTTCAGGGAGAAGAAGATTTTTAARCCTTCACTTCGCAAACATACTTAGATCATTTTATATTATCCTGCAAGGCCCCCTGGGAGAACTACTGATCTCAGTTCTGTGAAAGTAGTGTCAAAAGGAAAGCACAAACATCCATTTGACACTGATATTTGTCTTATTCTTGAACTAATTTTAAGAGATTCTAGCAGCAATTATTGTTCTAGATATTGTTGCTCTTGTAGAAATTAACTCTGGCAACCATGTAGCCCACACTGAGTCAGAACAGTTACTTGCACAGTATTTGCAAGATACAGTTTCTCATTCTTCCCAAATACTTTCACTTGAAACAGGATGTATTGGTTTAAAAATTTTCCCTAATGTTATAAAAAAGCCCCTCAGTGCTAAGACAGACTAGGAAGGACCCAGTTGCATACAATTGAGTTAAGAACTTAACACTTCTAATACATTTGGCCTCCAGTATTTGCCTTTCCCTCAGCTAACTAACGTCAGGCTTGATGACCTAGCAATTTTTGGCAATGAARTAACCATCATTGATCAGGGTTATGACATGCATCCTGTCAATGAGAGATGATGCAAACTGCAATTACACAAGTCTCGAAGGTACCCAAATAGCTCTATTAATAAGAGTGYATTATCTAGATACATATATGGTAGAARTCAAGAAWCTGTACAGGCAGACTTTGAAATGATCATTCTTTCCTCCCTTCCTTCGATTATGTGTTTTTTTTTTTTTTTTTTTGAGGAATAATAAATTTTTCAGAAAGTGATTTGAGAAACAGTACAGCATTCATGCGATGTTAATTATTGTCTAGCTGTAATAGGAACCTACAAGCTTTCTGTAGCTCACGCACGGGAACTGGAAACCTACACAGTGTGTGCAAGAGAGAAAGGACAAGTCACTTTGGCTCTGACGTCGTATGTCACATGTGCTTGCATCAAGTGCCAGTCAGTTCATCGTTGAGTGGAAATACCTAAGTAAGCAAAAGTCAACGGAAGGACTTCAGCTAGAAATAGCTCTTTGCTAGAGCGAGATGCAGAACACCACGAAATGGTAGACTTGTATGTAAAATGTTGGATGTAACATTTAGAGACAACTCCAATATCATATCTTAATACAACTATATACATTTAGACTTACAAAGATCACTTTGATTTACCTCCAATATTAAAAATAGAACCTCTCAAAATATTCAGCTCCATCACAAATAGCGAGCTAGATTATAGAAGTGACATTCTTTTCCTATGAAAGCCAAGCATATTTTGAGTCTGCATTCCAACTGCAACAGCTTCATACAACATACATACCATAATATTGCAGCAATTTCAGGCTTAATTCCTAACCTGAATATTTGCATATGCCCATTTTATTCTGGTTTAAAAGCTATTATCTGCTTTTACTTTTATGCCTGTAATTTGACAAGCATCAAATCCCTATTATTAAAGCAAAAAAAGACTTCTTATTAGTACTAAAAAATTACTTTTAAAGTAGATTAACACTGGGCATTATATAATCCTCAGTTATAAAGACAGGAGAAGTGTATTACGTGGTGTAGAAATGCTCCCATCATTATTCTAAGAAAACCTCTTCTAATGGAGGAGAGGGTAGTTTCTCTGGTACCCTTACTCTCTGCTGAGAATTGCACCAAGGGCATGTTAACTTGTATGCCATTTGCAGTTAAAAGTTTTGCTATTTGAAGAACAGCCTACTGCATTCAGAAATGAACTCATCAACACACTGAAATGTCAGTCYGGATCTATTAAATCCGTAACTCAGAACTAATCTGATTCTTACATTTTTATTACAAACACTTTAATCTTACAGTACTTAACAACTACATTGTACAATGGTGTTAAATTACATTCTTCTCAGTTATACATTTAAATTCGCCAGTTCTTTGCTTATGTTCTCCTTAAAACAGTATCCTGAGAAATGGACTGAAGAATGTTGCCACTGTTCTTGTTCAAGTGCTAATTCTCTTTAGCCTTTATCTTATACCTCTAAAATAAGTGGAGACTTTGTCAATGACCTTAAATGACTGAAGAATCAGGTCACATAACATAAGCCCAGTGTTCAGAAACCTTATCAGGTTTAAGGAGAAAGATGAGTAACAAATGCATAAATTGCAGTAATGCCATTAGTTGCTCTTAATTATGTTGCATCTGCTTAGTTGACTCAAGCTCAAAAAGACATTAGAATTCAAGCTAATCAATGATTTTCACAAGTCTTCTCCTCTGCCATGCCAAAGAAAAAATCCACTCAAAAATCTGATATCACAAAATATCACTGATAATCTCCCAATCCGGCAAAAGCCTCCCAAGCCTTCTATTTCCCCCTCACCCTCATCTTTTATTATGTTACTGAGTTTATAATAAAAGTAGAATAAAAAACAAAATAGAAAACCACAGAAAGTGTTCCTGTATGATTAACCTCTAGGAATAGGATTATTCTTTATAAATGTAGACATCTAGTGTCTATAAGGATATTAACACATGTTGTCAATGACTGAAGCAAACCTGAGATTGCCAACAAACTGGAGAACAAAAGAACCACACACCTCATTAAAGGACTGGTGCTATACAGTGGGCTACGATAAATGCTGTTAAAAAATTGTTGTCTTACTAGGAGAGCACTAAACCCAATGCTAATGCTGTCTGTCAAAGAAAAAAAAGTCAGCTTTCTGAAGTTTTTATTTTGAAAAGAAAGAAAAAAATTGAAAAATGCAGCCCTCCCAAGTTCATTTCAGAGAGGAGGTAACAACTTTTACATTTCTTCCTTTTACTTTGCTTTTCAAATGCACAAAGACTTCATTTCACCTCCACTGAATCCTAACTAGCTGACTGGTGTGCCTTGACAGCTGTTCACATTTATTTATACTATGCCTCCTCTAATGTCACTCATATTAGAGTGACCACACTGTCCCTTTGCAGAGTTCAGCTGGGGGTAAGAGAAGATAACAGTGTATTCAAGGACACCTTTTTGTCCTTGTCTACATAGGGATTYGTAATTTTCTTCAATTGCCAGTAGCATTAATTAGGTCTAGGCTGACAAATTCTAAATGTCAAAAAAAAAAAAAAAAAAAAAGAAAAAGAAAAAAAAAAGAAAAGAAAAAAGAAAAGAAAAAAGAAAACCAAGCCCTAAAGTTCTTCAATCTACAGAAAAGTCTTTTTTACTGAATACTTGTCATATTTGTGTGACTGGTATCCACACAAAGTGAACTGAAAGTACAACCAACCAGAAAACTGAGTTGTGTGCTGGATAACCAAAGCTTTCTTGAACCCAGCGATTAGTCAGTCTGCATTATAATTACTACAGCAATGTTCAGAAATCTCAAGCTTGAGTCAGGCACCAGCAGAACAGAAAAGATCTGTCCACAAAAAGGCTACAGCCTACATGTTATGATCACAGAACTGTACTGCACTGGCACTACATTGCAGTATATTTTAGGCAGGCAAGGCTCTGCATCGGTCCCAAATTCTGATACCCACTGCTGATGAGGGGATCAGGGCAACAGCATTCTTTCCTTGTACTGGACTTTGTCATCCTGGGAACTACTGACATTTTACATCAGTTGTGGCATAAAATGGCTTTGAACTCAGTAAATGAAAATATTTTATAAAGTCCTGTCTACCTGAGCTTCCAAGGAGCCACCAACCCAACACCAGTATTTCTGAGCACACAAGAAGTCTCAGAAGACTATGTTCTCTTTTGTAACTGCATTCCCTCCAGTTTTCTCCCTCATTTCAAGACCAGAAAGGCAGAACAACCTTGGTGTTTGTCCCACAGCCATGTAAGTGTAGGCAGCAATCGAGGCCTAAAGCTCATTGACCTGGGGGCAGTCCCTGGGGAAAGGAGAAAGTGAAGGCAGAGGAAAGGTATGGTGGGAAGAAAATGAGAGGAGCCTGAGCACAACCCCACTGCACCAGCACCCTCCCTCTCCCGTTCCTTTCACAGCCCCAGCAGTTACCTCTTCTCTGGTAGCAGGTGGCATGGGAAGCATGGTGCAGCACAGTACAGGAGAGAAGGCTGTGGCTCAAGCTAAGATATATTGTGCATGTGTATGGTGGCAGCCAGTTAGATGAATGACCAGAGGCATAAACTCTCCCTCATCCTTTTTTCCCCCCATCCCATTACTGCAGCAGCCTGTCAGCACATTAAACCAAGCAGAGCCAAGCAAACACATCGGGGCAGCTGAATGGTGCTTCCTTCTCTAAAGGAAGTGCAGGTTTTCCAGCAAGACCACAGAAGGTCAGACTGCAGGAGAAGGGGAGCAGTTTGGCTGGTGGATCTCTGGGCTGGTAGAGGCTGGGCTAACCAGAGGTAGTGGGGGAAAAGGCTTAAWGGCATCCACAGCGCAGAAGTCTCCAACAGAAGAACTGAGGAGCCAAGCAGGTGGAAAGGAAGACAGCTGCTGCCGAGAACTGCACTACGTGACTGGGAGATTGGTGAGCGAGTGTGTCTATACCAAAACCCAACTATCTGAAAGTTAGATTTGCTGGGGCTTAGGGTACATTCAGGCAAGTTTGAGGAGAGGGAATGAGCAATATCAATCATTATGTGCAGTGAAACAGAAAAGCATAGGAAAGGAAGAAAGCACAAAGTTGTGCGGAAAAGCCAAGCTACCACARAAAAGAACATCCCCGCCCGCCTTGATTTAAGGTTTGAGCATTGCTGTCCTGCTGAGACTTCCCAGCGAAGTTCCAACGTAAACTGCAGAGATCACTTCTCCACTAGGAACTGGGCTGAGCCCAGCAACTTAGCTCACTAAGGTCGCCCAACACCTAAACCCCGGTCAGGGATATAGACAGCTAGATACACACACAGACATATATATATAYAMAARCACACACACACAYGTATAGGCATGCACACATGCATACACACACACACACACTTTTATACATATATTTTTAAAGCAACATATGTATAGAATTACTTTAAGTTTTGATGAAGTGTTTCAGGACTGGGATGGTGACTGCAAATCTGCATTTCATGGTCCACAAATGTTCATCTGATCATACCAGTCTAGATTTTACAGACTCTACAGTTCAGATCACAAGTTTCCAGCCTATAAATTGAAAGCTATTTTATCTATACTAGCAAAAGAATGTAYGTAATGTGTTAATATAAACAGAGACATATACCTGCAGACACTGGAAAAAAGCAATACACATCAGTCACACTCACGTCCCCCTCCACTGGAGGGGGGGATGGGGCAGGGGTATCTTCATACACAAGAGCGGATTATTTTCTGAATCAACAGCATCCTCTACTGGCAAGAGCCACTCTCGTGCCTTGCTCACTTGCATAAGCAATCAGAAGCAGGCTCCACTTACGAAAGCACAGAGCCAAAAGCACCATGTGGAAAAATCTGCCATTGATTTTAATGACCATCTCTTCCGCCAATTGTATTTTTTCCACAAAATTCCTACTCATCACATTGTAACTGCTGTTCTTTATAGCAATACACCTTTCTAGTCCATCACAGCTTTTTCTAGGAGAGTATGTGGGGGGAAACATATGTTCCATGTACCTCCCCTGTTCCCTTTCACAAGGCTAGAGAGACAAACCTCTTCAATTCCTCCCAAGCTTCCTAGCACCTAAATTACTTCCTCTGCATCAGCCTCAGATACCAAATGCCTGTACCAGAAAACCAAGTTGCTTTTCTGCAAACAGTAAATATAGGCATCACCCCAAGAATGCTCTAGTGGAACAAGTGAAAGTTTTCCTTAGACAAGGTGTTAACCTGAGGGTAAGAAGTTATAAAAGTTGTAATCCAACAGGAAAAAAAATCTCTGCTGTTAAACTATCTGACTTTTCATTCTCCCTGTAAGGACTACAGGATTATCAGTCTATCTCTATGGATAGGTAGACTCTRTGGACCGAATGGGAGGAAGAGGACAGGAAAGGACAAGAGCACTTGATACTAAGCTTGTCTTTATGCCTAGAGATAAAACTCAGCCTTTCTTAGAGTTCAAGAAACCTTTCTGGGGTGTCAACAGTTACCGGAGATTGAAAGGGGTCACAGAATGAAATCTTGTGAAAGGTTCAGGTGGCTGAGARAACATTTTCTCCTTCAGCAGAGGACTAATCCAAATAGCTTGTTGAGGGAAATGAAATTCTGAGGGGAATAAACTAAATGTCACTAACAGAGCTCAGCCAGCGGAAGTAAAGTCCAACATCCCCATTGTGGAATGGCTGGACATGGAAGATCCAAGAAGATCCCAGCAAGCAAGGTTCCTAGGACTGTAGGAACCTTTCTCTTTCTGAATTATTTGTAGAAGCCTGCCTCTTTCTACAACAAAGATTTTACACAGGTGTATCAAGCAGTRTATTCAGAGACCACTATAAGCACAGTTAGCTTTGAAAAAGGCCAGAGATACCTACATTTAAAGGCCTGTATCAGGCACCATAGGTCTTGCATTAATTAAAAAACAAAAATAAAAAACCCCACTTACCAAGAAATAAAAAGAATGACTGATAAGGAAGGTCAATGGAATTCCAGCTCTAATTTACAAAGGACAAAGGTGAAGAAAGCTGATGACCAGAAGAAACAACAAAACAAAACCAAACATTGCAAAGCACATATTTTAGCTATGCAACACACACACACACACAAAGATGAACAGGCAGGGCAGCTCTTTCATTTAGTCTCTGAGAAGCATGTCAAACACATAATCCCAACAGGTACTGCTAGAAAATCACTGTGTTACAACTGTGATGCTCTGGGTGCACATACACTTCAAACGGAATAAGAAAGCATACAGAATTGCTTGAAGATGAAAGAAACATTAAAAAAAACAAAACAGAAGAGCTGTACTAGTAAACCACTCTTTTGAAGCGAGCAGAGCAAAATATATTATCATGCATTTGGAGAATGAATAGGCCAAATTTTTTTTATAGTCTAAAATAGCATGATGTCCTAACATAAATTCTGAGACATTACTTTGAAGTTAAAAATTTCCACTCGTGTTCCTGTATTTAATGCCTTAATAACTAAAGCGTAAATGAATAAGTAACTTAAGCTTAGTAATTCTTCATCTTCAAGCAATCACCAGTCATCTCTAATATGCATTAMAGCAACAACATGTGAAACGACCAACTGGATTTAAGCCTACTGAATTTTTGAACTGAAAGTTGCAAAGACAAGACATTCTTGGATAAAATACTGCAACAAATTGAAAGAGAAGCAGAGTAAGCAGAAGTTATTATATACATTGACATTACAATAACTATCTAATGTGCTGTATTATCTATCAATACATGATTACTTCTAGATGGCAAGCAACTGGGACACAGCACCTCYTTTCTGCTGCCTAACAACATACTCTTACGAGCAAAGTCCATGTAAAAGAACAAGTCTTGCTTTCAGTATCTTAATAATAATAATAATAATCCCATAGCATATAGGGAAATTTATCTTAAACCKATTAAAGATACAGAAGTCTAAAAACATTTATTCCCCAGACAATATGGAACATCAAACATCTATGATATATATTCATGACAAATTCTTTCAATCAAAGTAAAACAAAAAATTCAACACACTGCAAATATAACCTAATAAAATATCCCATCACAATAAAATCCAGACTGACAAGGGCATAGGAAAGGGTAAATGAGGAAAATCTGCAAAAATCTCCCTTTACCTGAAAGTCTTTGCAAGGTCGTCTTTTAGTTCCACATTATAGCTTTTCTGGAATTATTTTCCATAACGGTTCACAATTTGATAATACACTGCTGTTCTTCCCCCTTTTTATTAAGCAATTTAAAGTGTGAAGTATAATGTTCTTTTGATAGACTGTACTCTAGAGGAGCTAGGAGAAAAATTTCCTACTTTGAAAAAAAATTTTAACAGCCTAGATCTGAAAGCCAGAAAAATTAGAAAGTAATGTATTTTCTAGAAGTAGACAACTAGATTTTTTTTTTTTTTTTAACTTTGAATCCACAGATATAAGGAAACTTCAAGTTAAACTTAGGCTGAAAAAAATGAATAAATTACTTCCAGTATAACTTTTCCAAGTATTTTTAGCTGTATTTTTACCTCCTCTTCAAATACATTAAAGAACAACTAGATATGAAAATGTTGTTATCTGTAACACAATTTGTTCACTAGAAATAACTTATTCAAACCAGTCATATTTTTGTCATTTGACAACTCTGCCAGTATCCCTATTTGAATGAGTCTGGATTTCCATTTGTCACTAGAAAAAGTGATTGTGATTGCTATGTATATTCATATAATGTGTCAAGCAGAGAGCTACAAATATTCAAAGTGATGTTTAGCTATAAAATGACTCAGAAACAGAATTTACATTCATATCGTACTCTCTGTGTTCCAGATATAATGGGTTCAATGTTTTCATACTGATTGCTTTATTTTTTTGCAAGGCCATTCTTAGGAGATGGGTAATCATGATGCCTGAATGAGAATCAACAGAATAAGACTGCTATGGGAAGTTATGAGTATGTTAACAAAAATGGCTATTCCTCTTAAGTAGAATGATAACAAAGTACAGCAAACTTATAAAAAGCAAACTCTGTTTTCACCTGCAAAAAAGATAATAAAAAACTCCACTATATGAACAAAGTAATTACTCATACAGCATAGGGATGGAAATTCATGGCATGGCTAGATCAAACACAGTAATTTCAGACTAACTGCAGTAAAGCTACAGGTGCTGCCTAACTAGCTTTTTTAAATATTTAGTGGTTTATTGATATTGAACTGTCCTCTATTTACTGATTTAGTATCTCTCAAGACTTACCAGGTTTTCTCTTTCAATCCTTTGCTGTTCCTTTTGCCTGTTGAGGGCGCTGTGGTACAATTTAGGAGGGGGAACAGCTGATTTCTTCAGAGCTGCACTTCTGCTTCTTGGCTTTGCAGACTGTTTGGACAGTTCTCTCAACAACCTTTGGTTTTCCCGATCAATTTGTCTTACTTCTTCATTTGTGAAAGAGTAATTTTTCCTTGATCCTTTAGATGGCGGATCAATGATTATTTTTTGTTGTTCCTTCTTCTCCAACTGTAGAAAAGCTTTAAAATGGGGGGGAAAAAAAGTAAAATATTTGATTAAAAAGAGATATAAACTCTAACAATAAAATGCTATGTTTATTTACAAACTGAAAAACCAAGCCATGTTCTGTCCCCTTCATTTGAATTCCAGATTTAGGTATTTCGGAATTTTTCAGGGATGTCTTATTGTCCTCAATGGATTTTATACACTTTTCACCACAATGTCAAGCCAATTTCAGCCCTAGTTAAAATAACTACTTCTTTCCCATTAGGAACCCCCATCTCCACATTTCAGACCCCTAACTCAGAGGAAATGAACAGCTGCAGCGTGTAGTTATCTGTGTACCCGAAGATAATGAGCAATTCAAGAGGATCAGCAATATGCACGCACACATTCTGCGAGCATTTAACTTAAATATGCCTGTTATTTAGAAATAAGAACATAAATCACYTTAACATGCACGGTCATTTCCTCAGAGCATTCAGCACTCCTGATCTGCCCTTTCACATTGAGCACCCCTGATTTCCACCTTTACCTGGTTGCTTTCCCAGCTTCCACGTTGACAAAGTATGCTCACACTTCCTGCCCTCCACATTTTTTACTGTAGTTACTACAGTAYAAATAATCAGCATAGGTAGCCACATATATGCTGATGGGGTTACCATTATATAGGGCAAATGCAGCATTGCACATAATTATCATCACAGCAATGTTATTTGTGGTACTAATAAGCATCAGAGAAGTTCTCCTGGCAACAGAAAATAGCTTCTAAAAATCAGGACTCGAAATAATCCTACAGAGCTAAGAATTAATCTATAAATGAATATTTAGATGTTTGCACATGGAAAGTGATTTACACTTTGTTCCAGAGATATCCAAAATATCTGTCTCAGCTGGGAGGCAGAATGGAAATGATGACTTAAATAGAAAGCACACTGGAGAACCATGACACAGAGACATAAAACACATTTCCTGAAGGGATTTTGTTGATCTCTTGTTCCCGAAGCGCTCCTGCATCATGTTGGTGCAGGAACTACAAAGGGAAAGATGAAAATTAAACTTCATGGATGGAGAGAAATGAGCATATATGACAGAAGAAGAAATAACTGGGGCCTGGCAATATTAAAAGCAAAAACACTGACAAATTAAACAAGGACATGGGGTTTCAAGATWGAAAAACAGTTTCCCAGTACAAAAGAATGTACACTTAATAATTCAGCACAGCAAGACAGACTTGCACAATCACATGATAAGAAAATAACTGGAAAACTTCACTCATGCCAGTGCTAGTTAGGTACGTCACAGTACCACTGGAGCTCAGCTGGAGTCTTGACCTGTTTCCAAGCCTCTGCTTTCTGAAGCTCTGCAGGCAACTGTTTTAACAGCTTTGCTGTAATGGTGTTAACCCATAAAACCACTGCAATGTCTGTGTCACAGGAATGGCTGTACCAGGTGAGATCAAACAGCTTTTCTGGAGCTGGGAGACAAACCAGCAGGTTTTACTGAAGCCACTCCCCACATCGCTCCAAAAGGGATCTTTCCCCCTTACCCCTAAAAGCCCCACACAACCAAAACCAGCAACCAAAGCAGATACCTCGAGAAGAAGAAAAAGTACAGAATAATCATGCAGTAGTGTATGCAGTATGTAGTAGTATTTCCTCAGTCAACACTTGCATATTAGCAATTTTATGGTGAGGAACCTCCTGAGGCACCATTTAATAGTTTAAAAACCTCAGAGTGATGAGCATGTTCTTTCTTAAAAGGAAAAAAAAAATCTTCATTGTAGTATCTCAGCTTGACTATTCCAAAATTGATACAACAAAATACTGTCTTTGAGTTAGAAACGGTGTCTAGAAATTGAAATTTGAACAGTTTAGGAATCTCAAAATCCCTCTGGAAACTAGCAAGCTTGCACAGTCAGTAGTTAGCCAATACAGACAAGAACTGATCTTGAGAACTCTGACTGCAAGGCTGTCAGGTTCAGATTAGCAAGCATTGTTTTATTAAATTGTCAAGAGAAGATGCAAATCACCCTAAATCTAAGACACAATGTAAAACAGTGCAGGTAAGTGTGCTACTCAAAAGATTAATAAAGTATAAATGCCTTGACAAGCATCTTTATAATGTAGTAAGTTATTCTCAAGAGAAAACTAGCACAGCTGCCAAGCCATCTGAGGAGACAAACCTGAGATATGACTCATCTGGACAAACCTACAAGGGACAAAAAGAAATTCRGAGAAAATAACTCAAACCACAAAATTCACATTAACATGAAGCTGCAATGTACTTCTCAGTAAAAGATAATCAGATCTATCCTTATGGGAATGCACGAAACGAGCACTGCAGAATACAGCTGAAAAAGTATTTTGCACAACTGTCTGAAGGAGAGATTTGTTACATATCACATGCAACCAAGTTACATAACTGAAAACATTATTATGAAGACAAACACGCAATTTCATCTTTTGCCTTACCTCCACAGCACAGCACCTCACAGGTTAAAGACCTCAGGACACATTCAAGAGTGGAAATGAGACCGTGGCAAAGAACGGCCGTTCACGGGAAGTCCCAGCCTAGCTTTCTGCCACCAATGCTATCAGTGATGCAGTCTCTTACAGGAGACACTTAAGCTCCTGATAACTGTCAGTGCAATTTCCAAAWCGTTCTTTTCTTTTGTGAAAAGTATGAACTAATCAAATTTCATTTGAASTAATGACATTCTGAACAAGGATATTTTTAATTAGAAACACAGATTTCACAGGAGTGTTTCACAGGTAGAAACACTCTTGCAGCAGTGAACAGCATGGTATTTTACCAGAAGCTCTCAGGTAGTCATGTGAACACATATTTACGGAAATGTGCACACATTGCTGTAGTGGGTATTACTGCTTATGAACGTGAGCAAAGCATGACAAAATTTTACTGATTCTAACTTTATTCTTGTCTTTCAGCCTCCTCAGTCACATCCTCCCCAACATATGAACACACACTTCCTTTTTACATTCATTTCTTCTTTCTTCCTCCCTTCATTAGCTTCTTAGGTTCTGCTGTGAAGAGTTACCTAGTGCTGCCTGAGCGGAAGACCGCCCCAACTCCCAAATTAATCTATTGATCAGCTTTTGAAGGACACAAGGTTCATGAATTTTGTACTTAAGTTCAGACCCAATACAGTATGTGCAGCAGACAAGTTTTCCTCAAAGGAACGAGGAGAAAACATCAATCTAAAAGTTTCTAGTTCCTCACTGTTTTCTTCACTTCCTCAAAAACACTTTTTATAGGCCACGTAGGAGGCTAACTAAGGAAGAAATGCATTTGAACTTTCACAAGCAGATCTTCCCAGCAACAGTGCTGCCACACACCAAGGCAGCAGATCAGACAGCCCATTAAAAGTAGTTCTGTTGCTCTTCCAGCTGGTAAGTTAACAAATAAGGGTACCATTTTAGAAAGTTTTGAGATTTATGTTAAGGAAGAATTTAAATGGTTAGTATCACTTCACAACAACCCTCAATTGACTTAAGCCTACCCACATGTAACCTCTTCTAAATCACAGCAAATGCTACATTGTTATCCGTAGGAACTGTGTGACAGGAGAGTTTAGAAGTTTAACAGAASAAAAACTAGAGTAGAAGCAGTGGAATGCATGGTGAATCACTTAACGAAAGAGAATCACTGCCGTTTACCGGTTAAGTGCTTGTCCCCACAAAACATGCAGGAGAGCAGGAGAGGACTATGCAGGAGAAATCCATGGAATCACTGCCCATTAAACTGTGCTGAAATCAGTAATAGTAGCAATCTAACGAAGTACTGAGCAAAAGGTTCGACTGGTTTTCTTGAAATATGGGGAACAGTGGTCAATCAGAGCCACAAATTATCACTTACAGCAGTGCTAATCAAAAGTACCTAAAAATGAGGCTTCTGACCCTGTAACTTCTAATCAGCAGTAACAATTCTTTTTCCAAAGCTACCTAGCTGAAAACCTTTCCAATCTGCACTATTATAAAATGCTACTTGTACAGCAGAATTTTACTAAAGCCTCCACATTTACTGTAACACAAAATTATGTAATCCACAATGGTATGTATGTCCAAAACGCACTAATTGCACTTTTCCCGGCCACAAGCAACAGTGTTTTCATGGTGAAGGCAGCAGATTCCAATTGCTATTTAATATTTCAAGCACAGTTAGCAAAACTCAAATACTTGTCTAACAAAGTTATTTGAATAATTAATTCAACATCAGCACTGCTATTTAATCACAGTGTGCAAGTGTTTGGTTAATCTATTTTTGCAGCGTTCAGCAACATGAAGTGATATTACAAGTTTAAGTTATGTCCTTCAACTCTGAAGAGTTGGCAAYTTGTCCTTTTCCTTAAGTTAAAATAAAATATTGTTTACCCGCAGCTTCATGCTCTACCACTGAGTAATAAGCAATTTCATAAAATCTCYACTTAACATTTCTTTTTCAGCCAGACCATAAATCAATTAATTTGGGGGAGCAGGGAAGGGAAGARGAGGGAAGGGAGGGTAAAGAAGCAGTAGTATTTGCATAAAGATTTGCACAGTGAGCAGTCCTACTTCTCCTTTTCTGATAAGCAGTAACAGAAAATGTTCTGGTATTCATAGGATATCTGTGAAAGCTGGTTTCCATGGAGAGACATCTGACTTTCTTTTAAGCGATAAACAAACTGTTTAGTGCTCTCMGTTTGCGAACATTGAAATGACCTTGCAGAGTAAAAAAGGGACAACCTTTTATATAAAAGTCAAATGATAATTAGCAAGTTAAATGCATTGGGGCAGGATGATACAGCTGTCCTAATGGTATTAAGGCAAAAATTAAAATCTAGCACGTTTCACTGTATCTGTTGCAATCCCAGCAGAAAAATGCACYAAATTGCTTCAGGGCTTGCTCTTTTGAATTTGCCTGGTGTTTTTATACTGCTTGCTATCATGTCTCTAACAGACATTTGAAAACCATAAAAGGATTAAATCACAGTTCTTCATAAATGTCTAATACTTTCAATCCAAATCTATTCCCTTGTAATATCGCTAAACAAGTATTTCCTAGAATATCTCTCATGATAGAAAATTTTTCTTAAGGATTTCTTAGAATTTGTGGTTTGATGTTTTTTGAAGTAAAGGAGAACATGCTTATGAAGTACAAATTTTCCTCTTTAAAAATTTATGCTTAAAAAGGGCTGCTATTTATTTCTTSATGTCATGAGGAAGACAATAGACACCACACAGACACAGAAAAAAATCTGATTCCCMAAATTACACATCCTATGGATGGTGGGAAAGCCTGGATCTCCTTACAATCTTAAACTGTTCTCAAACTTCTTTTCCCCCCCCGACAACGCTAAATATGAGAATGAGCTAAGATTTGCTCTTCTACCTCAATATGAGTTACCAGACCTGTGAAAACTATACATACATACATACACACACACACACGCACTTAGTTCAAACTATGAACATACGAACTGAATGAAGTTTAGAGAAAAAAACATTCAGGTCAACTGTAAAGTTTGTGCCATACATATATATGTATATATACACACACACAATATATATTAACAATTCACTTCAAATGTGCACATTGTTCACAAACTAGCACAAATACACTAGTTCAGCATGAATAARCACACAGATGTTATATCCCTAAGGAGAGAAAATTTCAGTTATACAAAAATGTTTCTATTTCCTGAGTAACATATTATAGCAAAAAAAGTTAAAGCAATTGCTTCATACTCAGCTGAAGCTRTTTCTTAGTTTGCTATATAAGGTTTATTCAGGAACACAGGGTTTTTTACTTGCATAGTAATGATACCTACATCATAGCGTGAGGTAAGAATAATTCCTATTTTACAATGGAAAATCCAAGGCACACAAGAAGTGAGGCAATTTAGCATAGAGCATATAGGTCAGTGGGAACTTCGAGGATAGAATATAGGTCTTCAGTCTGTGGTCCAATGTCCTACTTACCCCATCACACTGTCTCCCAACTTAAGTTAATAATAGATAATACCATGGATTTACAGATTAATTCTCACAGACACTCCTCACAGACACTCCTCTAAGCAGGTATCAACCCCGTTTTACAGATGAAGAAAACAAAGTGCTAAAATTCTTTAGTACTCTACTTTAGTGCACAAGGTATATACCTTGTGCARTCATATTACTACTGTATTTAAATCCAATATAAATTCAGATGAAATATGCACAGCATTTGTTAGCRTACAGCTCTRAACTACAGAAATCAATATGCTTGGCTAAAGCCAGAGAGCAAGTCTGTAGCATAATGGAATAGAAATGGTTGAATTTTTAGTTCACATCCTACGCTTAATCTATTGCTTTAGCTGCATAACCTCATTTCCTTAAAAAGGTAAGAGACAGTGGATCAAGATACAGACTCAAGCAAAATGGCATTAGAAAAAAAAAACACAAAATTTCTACTTGCAGCTTTCTGAGACATGGACGTTTATGCAAGCAATTCCAAAACCAAATTTTTGGCAATCCACTTCCTTGCACTGGCATATTTCATTCGCTCTTTTCGTATTCATGTTACTCAAGAGAGTAACAGAGAAGGAGTAACATCTCTGACACTTACGATTGAGTTTTGAACACTGCTCTGAGTTATCTCTTATTCTAACTTTCATTAAGGTGTTTAGACCAAGGTCAGGCCTACGAGCAAAGCAGAAACAAAAATCTCAAAGAATTATGTACAGAAACCCTATGTAATAGTGTTAAACAACTGAAGAACTATATTCCTACCTGAAAAAATATAGTCACACGCATATTTCTTTTCCATCTAGGTGGCAAAAAACAAGAYAAAGCAGGACAGGTCTGGAAAAAATAAAGCTTAATAACCTTCAGTAACTGAAATCGTGAACACCTGTGTTCTTTGTCCCACCGATAAATGCTCAAAATCCTAAGCAGTGTGGCTGTCCGACTCCACAGTGCTGCAACATTCTCATACTCATCGATYGGCTACATGACGTCAGCCCCAGCATCACAATGAAATGACGTAAAACTCCTATACCTTGACTTCAKTGTCTACAAAAATGACAGGATTCAACCATCACCCATCATTTTATATACACTTTAAAGAGGCATGCTGCCCAAATAGGAAATGTTTTCCATGAACAGAGGTAAAAACACTAATAAGCAGTTAAATAGTTCAGCAATTCACAGTTACTGAAAAGGTATTACAAATAAACTGAGGTTTGACGCACAAGGCAGCGATAATTAACAAGTAATCTAGCCCAGCAGGTTGAAAATCATGGCCCATTTGGGCCAAGACTGTAACATAACCCAGGCCCACTTCACTATTCCAGTCTCTGCAGTTGCAGGGCTTCAGAGGGGCAGCGTCTGCCCCTCGGGGAAGTTGCCCCTTCCCACCAGGATCTGAAGCTGAGCTAAGCACCAGCCACACAGTTATAGGCCTGATCTGGAAACAAACAACAACGGAGATCAACACAGATAAAAAGTTTCATTGGTTTACCCAACGTGAGAAATAAACATTTGCTTTCACGATGACCCGTAGTCTCTAGTGATAGTGTGAAAACTGAAGGTTCCTTACAGCCAAAACAGTGCRCAGGAAGTTGGTGCGCACCCCATACCATAAAATGGTAGCTTACAGATACCTGGGCTCTACAATTTCTTCATTGCATTTGCTTATCTGTCTTCTTTTGTGCTGCATCTGCTCTCAAGACTGCTCTGCTGTTCACATGCCCTTCTTTTATTAGCATGCATGCAAAGCCATGCCAACGCAGCCACACAACCTCCAGGTCCTGAAAACACCACATTTTGCATTTTACTTCCCTTTGAAAGGGGGCTCAACTCCTGTCCAGCAAACACTGATGCAAGGACTACAGTCACATGCTTTGTCTTTGGCAACACACAGGATCTGCTTCTCTCCAGCTTTCAAATAAATCTTTACTCTGCCCTCAGCTGCTGCTGCCCAGTCAGGTTCTGTCATTTCTGACTAGTAGTTCAGCTATTTTCCATACGGCGAACTGAGGGCACACTGCAGAGTGTATTACTTGGTAAAGTTCACTTCAATAACAGCATATATAAACAGATGACTTTTAGATGTAGTAACTAACATATCGTTTATCTCTCTCTTGTTCAAAATTCTGGTCTCTAAAGAATATTTCTTAAAAATACTAGTGATAGGGCTGTACCTATATAAAAGCCTTTAAAAAAGTAAGGTATACCATGGARACCATATGATTTTCAACTACAATTGGGCTATCTTTTAATTATTCTGAACAGTGCAACTTAAAATTTAACTTCTATCATGAACTAGCATAGCTTTAGGAGATGTGTCAGTTAAAATTTTTACCTACATATAACTTTTGGCAAATGCCTTTAAAAATTGAGTAATTTGCAGTATCAAGACAAATATGTATCAAGGGCATAAAATATACAAGAAAAATTACTTTTGTTCCTTTAAAAATTTGTTACAATGATTTTTTCTAAATACTTCAAATTAAGCATGTTTAAGATACACAAAATACATTGCTGCTTAGTGACCAGAATCTGCTGTTCCAGTCCAGACCTTACTCTTACATCATGCCCTTTTCATCAATTTCTATCCTCCCTTTGCTCTTGCAATCCTTTTTTTAAAGCAGAGATTCCGGTATTCTTCAATATTCTTCCCAAATATTGACATTAAAAATGAGCAGAACTGTACAAAATGAATTGCTGAATGCGCCCTAGAAACAACACAATAACAAATCACACCGGAATTCTGGAACTTCTGGAGGCCTTGGGAAATCAGGCTCACATGACTGCTATAAGCACTTAGACCCAGCTATATTACAAGTATATTCGACAAAAATTTTGAACTAAATGTTTCATGAACAGAACTTACTGAAAAAACTGTTATACTTTAGAAATAAATCTGAGGCCTCTTCACAATCAGTTAAAATTGTTTCATGCTTTCTGATCTGGGCTTATACTATCCTCACTTGAAGCAATGCTCATGCCTATCCAGTTCTGATGAATGTTTCGAGCAGGCTGTTGGGGGGAGGAGGGCAACGAGGCAGTCTGCACTCTTTTTATGAACATGTAAAAAACTGGAAGGAATAATTTAGAATAGGATTAGCTCCTATTTTCCCAGAGTAGTTACTTTCCACTGTTAAACGCAATTTAAACTTCAAAATACCCAAAGCAATTAAGCTACGTTGTGCTTGCCAGTTTACAGAAGTACTTGGGAGTAATATCCATGTTAATCAGGAACATTAACTGTCAGACTCTATGATTTCCACTTCYCACTACTCAACATTTATTATTGTTATTTAGAACTGTTTTTCAGTTTTGGAAAAAATCACTCACCTCTCCAATCAGAGATTCATCTTGGAGACCGTTTATTCTGGGCTAAAATACCCATGTGTTTTTAGGGATAAGACAAACCCTTCCACAATTGTGAGTTATTAAACAGTATTTTTCTAACAGAGAACAAATAAAGATGCAGGACACTGCTTAGCAACACCTCTTGCTACAATGATGATGTTCTGGCAAGTTGTTGGGAGTCTTTCTAGCAGAAAAAGAGCTCCTGGGGCAGAAGGATCATCAGAGGTAAGAACCATCACTACCTTTCTTGATGGCTAGCTCTACTCTTCTTAGTTTCAGAAGAATTTCCATACAAGTAAAATGCTCATTTCTATTCATAAGAGAGTTAAATGATGCATGAAATCTATTTTGAATCCTTCCTCACTACAGGCTCAGTCTTGTAAGGTGGGAAGTGAATAAAAATGACACACACAGTTTTACTCATGCCAGGCCTACCCACTACAGCAAACTTGGGYTGAAATGTACCAGACTTAGGCTGTAAAAAGCCTTCTGCACTAGAGAGCAGCAGACCTCTTGAGCCAAGTCCCTTTTATTCTAAAGATCTTCCTACTGAAAGGTTGGGACCACAAAAACACCAACACTCGGAAGATCATCCAGCGTGTTCTCACCCCACACCGTGACAGTCTGGGGAGAATGCAGCAAAAGATGCACTAACCTCTCTCTCTCTCTCTCTCTCTCTCTCTCAGACTCCATTATTAAGATTTAAGAAATCTACTGGCACAAAGCAAACCTTTAAGTTTTTATTAAATATTATCTGTTAATTGTTTCTTAAAAATACCTTTACTCAACTCCATGATATCTTGAAAGGTAGACACTGAATTCAGAAAAACAATTTTAAATAATACTGTTTCATTTTCTTAAAAGGTACCAGATGTTTATACCATTTATTATGCAGTGTAATTCTGGACTGCTTTTCAATTCTGAAGGTTGATTGATAATCCAGTATTTTAATCACTGCTTTAATTTACATAGTAAATTGTGGCATATTCATGATTTATCAAAATGCATGTATGCTCCTAATATTCAATGTGTTAATAAATCAAGTCTTATTTCAGGATTCACCCATCTGCATATCTTACTCCTAGGTGTATTACCCACATTTCTACTTTTCACTGTAGAATCAATACTATTTAAGTACTTTATAATTTGAAGTTAAATTGACAGTGTAATTATAAACCAGTTTTAAAAATAAATGTGGCACGTGAAAACCCCATTCTCTTCTATCAAAACTCAACTTCATACTGCTCAGAAATCTACAAGTTCATACTTTTTTTTTTTTTAAGAAAGAAATTAAATCACCTTTCAAAAGCTGATTCAGGTCCATGGCATCATGCAAGACTTTTCGACTATATCTGCGATCAAACTCGGAATCTAATGAAAAAGATACAGATATAAGATTGGATTTCCCAGCCTTGTATATTTTTACAAATTGTGTTGTACTTAAATTCTTCAAAATTACCATATAGTTCTTGGCTCACATTTTCCTGTCTTTTTATTTTTAATTTCTTATCATTTGATGCTGCAAGTTCAAATGACTGGATAGGACTGATGTCTGGGGTTGACAAAGGTGTTACATCAGTCACTGTGTCTTCAGACTCCTCCAAGTAGTCACCAAGTTTTGGTTTTCCTTCTGCGGACTTCATTCCTGATCTGAATTTTTGTTTTGGAGACAGAAGAGCCACGCTGCAAGCATTCCTCTTCGAGGAAGAATGTGATGAATCTGATAAACAGCTATCAGAATCTGTATCAGAACAATCTGTGTCTGAGCTTGAGGACGAGGAAGATGAGGAAGATGAGGAAGAGGAAGATGAGGAAGAGCTGATATTAGTATATTTTTTGTTAGTTTTTTTCAGGCTGTTTGATTGTTTAGCCGACTTTGGTCTAACCTTCTGTTTTTTGCCGTCATCACTACTATCTTCTTCATCTGTATAATAATCATCTTCACCTTCTTTAACTATTTTGGGGATTCCAGCAGAAACATTCTCCTGTGTTCCCCTATCTGCTGCAGATGTTGCTCCAGATGTACCTGCGTTCTCTGAAACTGGAGAAAGAGAYAAAGATGAAGCATCCTCAGGATAGTCTGTCAGATTTTCTAGGCATTGATCCTTCACCAAATCTTTCTGCTTTTCTTCACTTTCCTCTTCAGAACAGTTCTCATCCTTTGAATTAGAAACCAAGTCAGGGTCTGAAAGAACTGCCTTCGTACTTTCCTTCTCTATACATTCACCATTTTCTTCATCTTTCTTTTGGTGTTCCTCAAAATCACTGTCAAAGAAAGCATGATCCACTTCACCATCTGATACATCTTCAAATTGGTCCATCTTGAAATGCAAAGCGCTGCCTGAAACCACCAGAAAAGGTTTCCAAAAGTTAACAAAAAAGCAGATGCAAGTACACCTTTAGTTGAATCATGTTGTTCTATACTTGTTTAATTCTAGTCAATATAATTCTATATTAAGTATGTTATGTAGCTAGGGACAAATCCATAGTTGAGCTTTATACTGAAATTCAGTGCCACCTTATCGTACTCAGCTTACACGTTTCTGTCAGATCAAAAAGCGTTACCTTAAGCAGACAAAATATACCAAAATTTCAAGACCAGAGCTACTTCTACCCCCAAGGAAATTAGTCAAACATGGTTAGTGGTTGAAGAGCATTAATAAACATGCAACTGTAGAGTCTGATTTTTGTCCCTTTATACTAGAGCTACCGTTTGGCATTAGTCCAAATTTTATACTTAAAAACCTTGGGACTATGTGCCGGTCATCATCTTGGCTGAAACAGCAGCCCAAACTGGAGACTTCCCATTCTAAAAATAGAAGCCATTTCAACTTACATTGAAGACCCACAGCTCCACAAGTTAAATTGTAATAGATGTGGGGTGTGCCAGTGCTAACGCTTCAGTAGGGGAAGCATGCTTCTCTTGGCAGTCGTCTGTAATTTGGTTCACATTGCATAGCACAGTGAGCAAATYTGACTCCTTTCAGATGAAGCTAATCTTAAGGTGCACTCTAGGCATGAATCTTGTACACTCTGATTAGTACTCATCATTCAGTCCATGTGACCAGATTACAGAGTCACACGTAAAAACCYGAAATGCATACAGAGTGGGTATGCAGGTCCTCAACACCAACTGTTACACTCTACAGATCTGTTCCTACTGCATCATACTTCTTGCAGAAATAGATGCAGTGTTACATCCTATGTGAATCATGCATGTGGGAGGGGGGAGGAATCTGAAAGTTTCTACTCAATGGGATATTCACAGAGTTAAAATGCAAAAAACCCCCAACCCCCCCCCCCAAAAAATAAAACACTAAACCAGAACCAATCACCAAACAAAAATAGCCAGTACCACAGACCACTCTTCCCTACCAGTTATGAGCATTTTTTTCCTACCATCTACAACAGGTTATACATAAACATATACATAAGCTGCAGTCAGTAAATAGACAGAATTCTGCAGACACTAAGAACAAAGCTAATAGAAGTAACTACACAAGAAAAGAGAACCAGTATATATCAGAAGCAGGAAGATCTTCTTTAAATCATGTATAATCTGTTACCATGGCAAATAGAGGCAAAAAGGGAATTCCTAAGCTTGCTTTCGAACTGCAAGTCTATTCCCAGGAAAGCTTCCAGCTCAAATTATTTCAACAGAATACTTTATATATATATATATATATATATATATATATATATAAAGGTCTATGGTGCTTAATTTTCTTGCTGCTTCTCAAATACTGCTCAGTTTCAGGAATTTGAAATTATGCACTGCCATACAAGGACAACATGAAACTCAGAAGCAGTTTAAGCAGTAAGGATGTGTGGAATCTCCTGTGGCTTTACGATCTACAAAGCCAAAAAAAGTGAAGATAAGGTTAGATATTATAAAAAGCTGAAAGTACTACTGAACAATAAAAGCAGAGGTCAACTTTGGTGAAAAAAAAAAAGAAAGAAAAAAAAAAACTCTTCAAAGCACCTAACTGCTACAAAACTAGGGTATAAGCAGAATAAAACACCTGGGAACTCCTAATTTGAAATTTTATATGAAATCTGGAAATTATTTTGTGTGTATGTCACTTCCTACAGTCCCTGGCTTCAGAGAGCTTGTATGATCTGCAATACTCATCTCTTGCATGCATTCCTAGAGTGGACTCATAAAAGAACAATGCATTTTAATACATCAAAGCCTGTACAATTAGAAAAAAAAATCAGAAGGAAACAACACAGCATCATTTATAKCTCATATAACCCCCAAAAGAAGGGAACAAGACAGAATTGTTTGGCATTACCTGTAGACTACAGAACATGCATTATTTATTTAAGTAGTATGACTTGAGCAAAGTCAATTTTATGAAGAAAATTTAAATGTAAATCTTTCTTCTTCTTTATGATGACATTTAATGCACTAGCATCCCTCCAGTTTGTAGCTTCAAATACATCAATCATGACCGATTGCTAAAGTATAGCATATTTCACTTGTCTCAAGCACATAGTATTTGATATTCTGTTAGCATTGCTGTACACGTAAGAGTATAAGGAGATTAAGCAAAAACAGGCTTGGAGGAGGTGGAGCAGGTGGAGACAGACCAGCTCAAAACAGAAAATTCTGTTCAATATAAGACACAGGTAAACTAAATATACACAGACATGTATCACTACTCTATTCTGCAAAGGAGATGAAACTAACAGTATTTTGTCAGCAATAATATACATTGTCATTGTTAAACATGATCTCTTAATGGGGGAAGAGAATTAATTTAAGATAGTGGCAGGACAGCAGAGCAGAGGTGACAAAAAGGTGATAAAAGATAGCAAGGGGCCTGCACGCTCCTTTCCACCACAAGTACCAGCCAAGAAGCATGCATGTTCCCACTCCACATGACTTACAAAGAGCTGACCGGGCAGTGAGCCATTTTCCATTAAGACTGAGGCAATAACTAATTAATGGACAACCACTGTTACCAATAAAACTGCAGTTCAGCAAACTGACTCTGCCTAAGGAGCAGCACTGATAACACAAGTCATTTCATTCCTAAATGCTCCTTCCRCTTTGCTGGCACAATCTCTTGAATACTTGAGCCTTCCTCTTAATGAAAAACAGACGTGCTGCTTTGCTTAATTTCTCTCACTGATACTCTTAATCATTCACAAACTAAACATTAATTAATTTTGTAGTTTCCATTAAAGGTAACAAGAGGAAACAGATGAAGGGATTTTATTTTTTGTTCCTGTTCCCCTCATGTATCATTCTAGAATGGCTTTACGGGAGCTGGAATCTGCCAGCTTAGAGAGAAGAAGAAAATTTGCAAATAAACCAYGACCAATTAATAACACACACACACATTTATATACTGTGTAGAACATAAAATTACTTCTAGGGGAAATGTAGAGCTCTGCTGAGTTATCAATTGCTAAAACAGAGAATCAACAAGTGTTTCCATGTTTGAACGTGTTGTGCCTTTTGATAACATTTTTTTGAACATTATAAACTGAAGCTTAAGAAGTACAATAGTACCTGCACAGGATTCAAAGTATTTTAACTTTGGTTAAAACTTAAAAAAAGTTATGCAATCACTCTCTCACTTTTTTATATGCAGAGAATTTTAATCACACACATCAAAGACTACTGAAATAAACCACAGGAAAAAAGAAAACATTCTCCATTAAAGTAAAGTAGTGAGCAACTTTCTTTTCTGTTCTTTTAATCACTCTGCTTTCATAATTAAGAAATAGAACACTTCATACAGGAGGAAAAAAAAGCCAAAAAAACTCACCCTTCCTCTCTATGTAGTAACACCTGAAGGAAATTACCAGCATACAGAATGTAACATCACATACAGGGAACTGATATGCTATGCATCCTCTGAAGGTCTGAGTGCTTTCAAGACTTCTTAAGATTTTGGTATTTATTAAAAGGAAAATAGGCCCCATAAGCATGCTGTGTGCTGAATCAGAAGCTTCTGATGTTATTTTGTGCATACTGTGCACCACCACAGAGGCACGTACACTCATAGTACACTCAAGATGAGTCAACAGTATGTTCTTTGCAACAAAAAGGGGAAAAGACATCATTTTAAGACGTCTTAACAAACACACATGCAAAGTATCAGAAGCATTAATAATGCCGTATTCAGCTCCACTTAGGCACCTTCTGGTTTAGGGTTATTAGTTTTGCTTTGCAAGTACCATCTATAATTGATTTGATAAGAACTAACCAATTAAGCAACTTTTTCCCCAGCCTGTACAAACAATTACTGTTCCCACACATGATACCTCTCCTTTCAACTGGAAATTTCTACCTCTTCAGAGCTGGCTCCCACCCTCCTACTCTCAGGGAGCAGGAACAAGTGTTTGTGGGCTAAATGGTTAGAAGGCAAAAAGTATTTAATTAAAAGGTTTTGTACTTTCAATAGCAGATGTTCTTTAGGAAATTCCAAAGTCCTCTGACCTTCTTTACTCATTGCTCCCCYTCTGTCAAGCGTCCTGTTTTCTTCATAATGCTGACTGCCAAATCACCACTTTGCATGGTACACTTCACAGGAGTGAAAAAGGCAAAACTTATCAATTGACCACCAGTTTCATAAATGACAATCAGTAAATGAGTTACCATGCAAAAGAGCACTAGTTCAAAYGCATCCCCCTCTCATTTTTGGCTGAGGAAAAAAAAAGGGGGGGGGGGGCAAATTGAAAGAAGTCCAGAAGAGAGCAATAAAAATTGTAAGATTAGATAAGTGCAACATCTGAGAGTCTGCTAAAATAAAGAGGGTAAACATAGAAAAAGGTAACATGTTTTAAAACCTAGTTTGTTGTCAGATACAATCAAAAACAGTAGTAAAGATCAGCAAGCACAGCTGCTCCCAACCACGTGCCAAATCATGCATACCCAACCCTACCTACCTCCTCTTTAATTAAAGATTTCAGTTTTGCTACTAAAACAACAGAGCATGCAAAGGAGGAAGAATATCTCTCAGGGAGCTATTTCCCTTCAAGGGAAACCCCCACTGAATGAAACAACCTGCTTTCTTCATGCTTTTACTAATGTTCTAATTTTCTAAGCTCAGAGCACAGGACCTGCTACAGCTGTTTCGTGCACCTCATGCCCTCCAAGATTGGGTACRAGTTTCCCTCACCTTTCTACCATATTTTCCCCAATCCAAACTAATAGGTTCATGACTAACCTGCAAAATTTAAAACCTCAGCTCAGATTAAAGGTCCAGCACTACAAACCTGTCCAAACTCTGCTCCTCCACCCACATATACACCCTCCATTAGACTTGTTTTGGCACCCTGAGACGGAAAGGCAGGCAGAGACACAAGTAAGTTACTATACTCCATACTGCAAAACACAGAGAGCAGATACAGGAGCTAGAATTAGATAAAAAAAGGTTGGAAGGGATCCTCTGGAGGTTGTCTAGTTCAGACCCCCTGTTCAAAGCAGGGCCAACTTCAAAGCTAAATCAAGTTTTGCTCAGAGTCTTGCCTAGCCAAGTTCTGAAAAAAGCTCAGAAGCAAAGACTTCACATCCTCTGCAGGCACCTGTACCAGTGCTTAACAACCCTCACTGTGAAATCTTTCTTCTCTGACCTGAATTTCCCATGTTGCAACCTGGAACTGTTGCATCTTACCCTTTCACTGTGCACTCCCAAGAAAAATCTGGCTCTGTCTAGTTAGAGGTAAACAGGTTACTTGTAACTGCTGCTAACTGYCTGGATTTAACTACATGAGTGTGAATCCCTTTGCTCAGATGAGAACCTATATAGAAGCATTTCCTGCTGGTTGATGATAAACTGTGTGTGGATGTTGACTGATGAGACAGTAATGGACTTGAGTCAAAACCAAGTGACCCAAAATGAGCACTCTGAAAAGGCCATATAAACATCATTTGACCCTTACATGCCAAATCTGACATGGCCTAATTCAAGCTCAGAACAGAACTACTATTTGCCTTACTAGTGCATCTGAAATCACTTGTCCAAACGATTCTCAAGTGGCTTTCCAATGCCTTTCACCATTTTTTTTCCTCTTAGCTCAGAAGAGGAAGGAGGAAAGGCCAGCTACCTCCAATCTATGGAGTCAGTATGTCCAAYGGTTGCTGCCCCTTTTCCTGTTACCCTTGGTTTTCTCTGCTGGACACTTTAAGGGGAGGACTTGTCTTTGTATGCTGCAATAGGTACTCCAGCAACTCTCAAGCCTATGACGGCTCAGAGATGCCCTCAAAACAGCAACTCTGACCAGAAGTAGCCCACTGGAGATGTGCCAAAGTACTCTGATTCTCTTTAAAATGGTCCCAAAAGAAATTCCAGAGTCTCCTATCTATTTAAAGCAAGGATTCACTCAAACATCAGTTCCAGCTAGGGATCTGCCAAGACTAAACGGAGCAATTGCAGTAAACCACAAAAGTTGGGCACTGATGGCTTCTAAGCAACAGACAACTGACATCAATCCCCTGCTCTGCAGCAGCAGTGCTTCCATGTTGATCAAYTGCCTCCAGAAGTACACAGTGAGAGGTGGCCCAAGTCTCAGCGAAGATCATTTTACACCTCCTTAAGCTTTCAAACCACCATTGATCATTTCATATTTGATACACAACATCAGCCCCTCTTTCATGACRGACCAGAAGTAAGTGAGAAAGAGCAATTCTTTCACCAATATTTGTTCAATAATTTCCCCATTATCCTCCGATGGTACCAGACCTGCTGTGCCCAGTCTGCACTCCTGCCTGACTCACTGCGAACAGTAGAGATATGTCCCARAAATGTTTAGGATCTACAGACACCCATCCATTACTGTTGGGAAGCCAGAGTTCAGGAATAAAACTGTAACATAGTTCAAGAGCACTGAAACTTTCATCCAAGAGCCAGCCACCTATTAGGAGGGCACATGCCATTTAACTCGACATTTCCCAGATTTACGTCTGTGGCAGTCCGAGAAATAGATAGCAAGACCACAAAAAAAAACTGACTATACCATTTCACAAACTACTGATGGAGCTCAGCAACATATAAATCTAAACGTACTGCAGAATACCAGGGCCTCCTTACCAAGCAGCACAACATGTGAACTGTCTCCAACACCCAAAAAAGCTCCCTGAACTGTAAGTTTACCTGTGCTTCTAATGTTACAGATTTAGTGTGCTTAGTGACCTGACTCTACAAAGAGCTATGTCATCAGCATTTCCATCAACGCTTTGCATAGTTGTGTTCCCACACAAATCAAGAAGATTTGAATTCTGTGTCTGCATGCAAACACCTGTATCACAGTTTGGAAAATACACATACAGTTTTACAGATACAGAGGTCACATTCTCTACAGTCACTAAAGTTCTGACAAGATGTAATCAATTTTTCAGTGAAGATATTTTCATATGAAAGGAAGRAGGACTGACTGGTACAAGTGAGCAGGGGGTAAGTACAGAAATGCAGTCATTAAACTGGTGCACAAAGAAGACCTTAAACAAATAATAATCAGGAGTAGTCCAACTATATGTACTTTGTCTCTGAATGTTCATAGAGTGGAAATGATGTAAAGACCTCTTGAGATCCCTTTCTCTACTATATTTTTATGACTTGTTCATGTCCTCAATGAGAAATATTTGTACAAAAACACAGATAAAGTGCTAAAAACACTGAACTTCCTTTAAATTCCTTGCAACTTTGGGTTTCCTGGGATTTGTTATGTCATTAAAATGAAACACTTCAAGATAACAAACACCCATCACTGATCTGTGACTTGTTATTTTATCAGCCCACTCCTGGCTGGGTAGACTTAAAGAAAACTTGTAAATGCTTCTCCCACTCACGCCACAGAAAAACATATTCCACCTAGCCTGAGAATTTTGAAAGACTCCTTGGAGAAGCACCTGCATGTTTTGCTGGGAGAAGTCTTAGAATGGATTGGCCAAGTACACTTCTGAAATCTCAAAGGCTCTGCGGTCTTGGTAGTCCTCTGAGCCTAGGACTTAYGTTGAAACATGTGATCCTCTGAATGCCCTTTTAAACATGGTTAAGTACAGAAAGAAGCCCAAAACAAAACAAAACCAAGGAGGTTATACAAGCTCAGAATCCTGAGAAAAGGAAAAGAATGTCCTCAAATAGCTTGTTCTCTCTTTTTCTCTGGTCTCCATTCCACATCATTGCAAGGATTATCTAGACATAGAAAACGCAAAAGGAAAAACATGCGCACAACAGGAAAACTAGAAAAAAAAGTGGTAGGAGAGCTTGAAAGCATTCGAACAGCTGAGTTCAAAGTTTTAGATACTGAATATTTAACCAACCCATTCTTTTGCTAGCAGCCAGTGAACAATTTTCTAGTAATGCATTTTTGCACTACTAGACTGCACTTTTGTTTCCAATTAAATTCTCTGAAAAAAATCACTTTTTAATGGAACTTTATTCTGCCTYGGAGGCAGGATTGACAAGTTTGAACAACAACCAATTTCTATACAAGGGAGAGATTATTTTTTTTTCATGGAAACAAGAATTTGCACAACCTCACTTGATGGTCTATACTGCATACAGCATAACAAGAAAAGAAGAGATATAAAAGAAGTCACTGCTATCCATTTCTATTATATTAATTACATCCCATACACTTTTCTCGCTATGTTTGCATGAATGTCGCATAGACAATTTAACCAAAGGTTACAGAAGTATTTGTTTCTGAAACTAAGTATCAACATGCAAAGAATTAGATATATGTTTTATAGTAAGAAAGAACAAATGTAAACATCTCCTGAAAACTAGTCATGGAGATTAGACTTAACTATATCATACCATCATATTTTCCCTAGTTTTGGTACAGTTATCCTGAGACATAYGAACCAACAATTCTGCAGTAGTCCCTTGCATACTATAATAAAAMCATCTTCCGGAAAATCATGTTTAACAGAACCGTAAGGGGAAAAACTTCAGCAAGCCATAAAAGTCATATGATTATAAATAACATTGTGATATAAGGAAACTAAAAACATTTGCAAATGTAGTTTAGCATGGTTTAACATGCTGTGAAAACTCTAGACCAAAGAGAGCTTTACAAGCATGACACACACTGCTGCTTACTGCATTGTATCCTGAGACGTGCTGGGACTGAATTTGGTATTCTGCTTTACTGCAGGTGCTGCATAGAGAATACCTGCTACAGTGGCCCAGGAGCTAGCATTACCTCTTTTGGAGGCTTTTATTTTGGGGTCTGAAGGTGCCAACGACTCCACAGGTGCCCCGCAGAAACGGGGACTGCTCCTTTTTCCAGGCTACAGCCTCCTCTGAGGAGCTGGCAGTGGAGAGTGCAGCACTGTCGATCTGGGGAAACTTGAGAAACGGAGATGTGACTATTGAGATGATTTACCGCACTCGAGCTTAAGCTGTTTACCACAATCACGTTAGCTGACTTAATTTCCACTACTTGAACCTGACAACCGCGCATTTCACAGGGGCGCTTTATAAGACACTTCGCTCTCCAACTCTGTTCCAGCATCGCTTCCTAACGCCCTTCTCCACCGCCTCCGCATCCCTTGCGGCCCGGCAGCTTCACGGACACGCCGCGCTCCGGCCTGCCCGACGCGCRGGCACCGCGCACGGAGGCGGCGGGAAGAGCTCCGAGTACAGCACGCGCTCCAGAGACACCTACGGAGGGGTCACTCCGGCAGGGACCCGAGGAGGAAGACAGCGAAATCCCTGCTTAATAAAAATAAAATAGTAAATTAAATTAAATAATTAAACAAACGACTCTCTCCCATCTTGCATTTGAGGGACAGACCAGCCCGGGCGCGGAGGGAGACGCCGGCTGCCTCCCGCCACGCACCGTCTCTCCGCGCACCCGCAGGAGGAGGAGGAGGAAGAGGAGGAGGCGCCGGCGCGGAGCAGCGAGGGCTCCGCCGCCGCCAGGCCCCACCGGCGCCCCGGGGAGAGCCGGAGCCGCCGCCGCCGCCGCGGGGTTTGTTGTGGTGACGGCGCGGRCAGCTGGGGCGGATACTCACACACACGCCCGGGCCGAGAGCAGGAGGAAGCCGCGCCGCCGCCGTCTCGCCGCGAGGCTCCTACGCCGCCCCTCGCGTCGCCGGGCGGGGAGAGGCGGTGCCTGAGCGGGGCGGGAGCCGAGCGCGGCTGCCGGCGCCCGCCGCCCCGGGCCAGAGAGCGGCAGCGGCGGGGGGAGGCGGCGGCGCCCCACATGGCGGCGGCGGCGACACGTCCCGAGGAAATGGCGGCGGGAGCGGAGCAGGCCCGGGTGAGGGCGCGGGGGACAGCGCTGGGCACTCGCTCTTTGAAATACAGTTAGCAACTGCGGCAGAATAATACAAGAGAAGAAATAAAATCTCCCGATTAAGGTAGCTGGACGCCGCTACAGTAACTGAATTCTAGTCCTACTTGTGCCACACCGTGTTCAGTGGAGGCTTTTCGAGTTATTTAGGCCAGCTTGGCATACCTCGGTCATACTTCGGTCACTTGGCAACTTGGTCACGTATTTCATTTTTCCGCAGCCTCGCTTGACTCGCTGTTAAAATGTTGAACAGTTAAAACTGCAGCTGAGATCAGTGGAAGCTGTACTTGGAAAACTTCAAGTGCTACCAAATGCCGAATACTCCTAAAATCACATCTTAGGTACCTCTTATTTAACACTAAATGGGTACTTTTGCCTTTTGTTTTTCCTGCGCATCAGGTTCCTATCTGCATATAGGCAAAATACCATGCCATTGTCTCAGAAAGGTGTTATCAAAGGTGGTATCAAATTACTTAATACTTTTGAAGTACTTATGCTCATTTAATGTTTTGTAGAAAGGCCAACAACAAAATAATTCTGTTTTCCCGAGAACGGTTTAGCTTATTTGCAGTACAGGAAAAACAGGAATTGGATCTAAAGGAAAGATAGTATGTGATCATGTAATTAAGGACTGTATCTTTATGTCTTGATGAATGATATTCCTATAAGTAGAAAGCAAACAGTACAAGTAGAAGTTTTGCATTTGTAGTATATCAATTTTGAGGTGAGGTTTTACCAGAGGAACTATATCTGATTTTATATATAGAGAAAGAGATTATGTGATTTCTACTGAACTATGTCTACATTTTACTTCTTCAACCAAGTTCAAAGTATCTACCTTTGCAGGGAAAGCTCTAATAGACGGAAAAAAAAAAAGCTAACAATTTTGAGAAACCCCTTTTCTACAAGCCTGTGAGAAGTAATTAAAATCAGTCCTAAGGTTTCTTGGAAAGTGTCAGCTAAATTAGATTTAAGATACTGGGAAGTATAACAAAGATATTCTCCTTTTCTCTTGCTATTAACTAGGGTTTTTGAAATCAACAGTGTCCACCATCCTGTGAATTTGTTTCTCCCCTTTCCTATGACTGTTCCTAACCACAAGGATCTAAAGTTCGTGAGCATTTTTTTTCATGCCTGCCTGAGAGGCGTRTAAGTATTTCTGTATGCTCTTAATGTGACTGCAACTATAACAGCAGCACAATGATTATAAAGAAGCATGTTATTCATTCAAAGTTGTAAATAGCTAACATAAACCAGATTTTTTTTGCCTATAATGAAAATTTGTTTTGTTTAAATAGTTGCGAATTTCTAGCTTTTATGGCAATGTGAACTGAGCCAGAAAGGCTCACAAAACAGGAAGTAACTGTGAAAAAAGCCCTTAMAAAAGTTTTAATTTTTACAAAAGTATGAATTTTTAAGCCTAATCATTTTAAAGCTGCAAAGTTTGCAGTGCTGTGAAACTGGAAGTTGCAAGATTATCACCAATCACAGCTGGAGAGCTGTGTTCAGAACAGAGGGCTTGGTCTAGGGTATGCTATGAACAAGTTAATTACACTCGTAGCTTAAAGAGTGAAAACGAAGATGCTGTTATTTTTTAAGGAAGTACATTTGCTGTAATGCTTGAATTGCCTAGAGTTTGAATTGCTTATTTCATAACCTAATACCATGATTGAGTAAGCAGCTTTAAGAAGATATTAAAGTAATGCCCCATCCCAAAAAATTGACCTTGGAAGTTTTTTTGTCACATTCAGAGAAGTAATTATAAAATACAAAAGGGGAAGTTCTAGTAACACTGAGGTCAACTTCAAAATTACCATTGACTTCAGTGCAGCTAGGATGTCATCTGAAATACTAGGAACTGTACATCAAGATGGAAAGCCATATAGTCTTCTTAAAAACTAGAAGAGAAACAATCAAAGCTCCCACTAGCTCTATGCATATACATACACCTTGGTTGATTTAAACACACATGATCTGCAAAAAGGATATGATGTGCAAGTCCTAACTAAAATTGGGGAGATTCCCCAGATCAGAACTGTTCTTGTGCATAAGCAGTGCAGGACTAAACCTTTATTGTAGGGAGGTTTATTTTTTATCTTCCTCTCCACTTCAGAGAACTAGTACTCTAATAAGAAAAAAAATGTTTATGTAGGACTAACAATGTTACATGCTCCACTGCAGGTTAATTTAAAAATTCAGTTCCCATAAGTAGTTTTGACAGAGGCCTAGAGAGTTTCCTGAATGCGTGTGCAGTGGAAGGCCTTTATACACTGTCTTATGGATCTTTCTTAAGGCTCTGCACTCTTTTCACCCTAGAATAGATGTTGAACTCAGTCCTAAGTGGTGTATTTTCTGAACTCTTTGGAGGAGTAAATAAAGTGTGCACTGAAAGTTGGATCTTTGTCCTTTGCTTTTGTTTTCTAATTTAAGAAAATAAAATAGCGTTATAGGAAACCTCAGGCATGCTGAGCCTTATCAAAAGGCTTCTGGACTCTGCAGAGATCTCTCTGTTGGTCTTACTGGTTAGACATACTAAAGGAACTTGTTCCCCACTTCGATGAAGCATCTGAATGAGGTCACATGCTAGCTCCCACGAAACCATGAATATCATCATAATACTATTTTCACTTTCTGTATATAATGATTTTCACCTTTAATCACATTAGAGACATTACTTAAATAATCAGTTTTGGGCACCTCTTCTGTGGTGGTCTAGGCTAGCCCTGAAAAGCTCTTTGTGCAATTTAATATCCACTAAATAGAATAAAGTGGATAATAAAATTACATCTAAGCTACTGTGAAGGACTTTGGATCAGATTAAGGAACAGCATCTCTGTTTTGGTCAGTGACTGAGATGGGAGGTCAAATCTCTTCAAAACTACTTTGGGATTTTGTGAGGAACTATATTGCTATGCAAACCTGCAAGACAGGCATATATGCACAGAAACAAATCATTTTATATACAAGTCAGACTGTACCATCAGGCACCGGGGGTTAGGTGAGAACTAGTTCAGCAAGTACTGTGGTGGAGTAAAACATACAATAACAAGTTATTGTTATAACTTGGAATCCTTACTAGATCCCTGCCTGTGTTCTGCACGTTTCCATTACAGTTATGAACCATTAATTGACACCTAAACCCTCTTTACGGTGCTACATTAGGACTATACCTGAACATTTTGCACACCTGTTCTATCCATTTGCCTGGGTCTGCTTCTCTTTCAGAAGTACAGGAAAGTTTCGGATCTCTCTTAAAAGTGGTGTTCCTTGTGCTGGTAAAGTTGTATGGAAACACACGCATTCACGGGATCAGTCCCTCGGTATGCACGCATTTCTTCATAGGACTAGTATCATTAATCTTACAAAAGTAAGTACTGCAAGGGAAAAAGAAATCAAATTGCAGCAGAGACGGGAGCGAACGATGCCTGGCCGAAACGGCGCTTCCCGTTTTCCTCCGCGGTCGCCCCCTTGGAGCGAAGCCCGGGCGCAGCCAGCGCTTCTGAGCGCGCCCCGCGCCAAGGCCCCGGCGCCCCGCGCTGCTGCCGCCACGGCAACAAGCCGCGGCGCTGCGCGCCCCG
>NW_028186468.1:1387477-1425281 GCF_003343005.1 Rhea americana | reverse complement strand
CGGGGTTTGCCTCCCCTCGGAGGCGGGAAGGAGCGAGCTCGTGTCGGCGGCGGGCTGCCGGCCGAAGGGGTCGCTCGGCCGGGGGCTGGTGGCACCCGCTTGCGGYAGGTTCGGGCTCCGGGAACGGCCGCGGGTACACGCTACCCCGGCCCTGCCTCCTGGATAGACTTCTTCTTCCCTTTTGAATCTTCTTCTCCTGGAAGGCCCASCGTCGTCGTCTTCCTCGAGGGAGTAGAGAGCAGTATGTGTGAAAGGAAAAGAGGGAAATGACATGTAACACGTTAAATCAACAAATCATAGACAGCAAGTACCTGACCTGTGTGTAGTGTCTTTTTTTTATTTCAATGACTGGTACAACTAAGGGCTTTTCATCCCTTTTTCCTGTAGTAGGAATGTGAGGGGACAAGTGTATATTAATTGTATAAGCAGTCCTGATTAGKAAAGATATATCTTTGTATTTCACCATTTTACTATCATATACCAGTAAGAAAAAAAAAAAAAGAATTGAAAAGTGCATTGTAAATAAATTGCTGTTGTCTTCAGATCTGGGAAGTTAAATCCTTGTGTGTGACAGTGCAGTAGCTCCAGTGACATCTGTGTGCTGGCGTGCTCATTTGAACTTCTGGGTGCATATTAGTTTACTTCTAGGAGAACACATTGTGTGTGGAGTACAAAAATCGWTCTATAAACTGAATTGTTGAAATCTCCCCGCTGCTGCAATGGGACAAAGCAAGCCTTCAGTTTTATAAAATACACAAACAGTAAAAAGTGGTTTAATTTGGAAAGTCCACAATTGGAGAAAAAAAAGATTGTTTGCTTTTCCCCTCTGCTCCCACCCTGCTCCCTTTGCAAAAAGCGGTGRTGCATCAGCCTGGTGAAGAGGAGTGCAAGGAGACCCCTCCGGAGACGCACGCAGTTGCTTTGATCACTGTGCCATATTCACCTTCCCTCTGTGGTGTGGTGCTGCTTCTTTCCCTTTGTGGCGCTCTCCTTTAGTTCCCATCTTTTGGGTTCGTAGATGTAGCTGTCCTGCAGCTGCTCTTGCTTTGCGTGGTCTCATGTGCGGTGCTGGAGTTTATTTTAGTTCTGTGGTACGTTTCCAAAACTAATTGAGATCAAGTATTTAACAGTTGCTGCCGAAAAAGCAGTGCCTATTCACATTTGTAACCCCTTTTGCCAGGATTGTTTCTTTTCCCCCTCTTGGATTCGGTTCAAGTTTTCTTTCTTTTCACCACTGTTCTCAAAATTTACCCTGGCTGTATGAAAGAAAAGGACTCTCAAAAAAGGAGCGTGTTATTTTAGCTGTTCTGCTTTAGAAGCTGTAGTCCCAGGCATCTTACTTGGGTTTCTCATGCCTTCGATTTAAGGTTTTGTTGCTTTMTATTGGGTGCAAAATGGCTTCAGAGCCTCAAAGCCCCTCAGTATATTTCTTCTGAACGTGATTTTACATTTGTTTAGCAGATTTCTTGATTGGTGCTTCAGCAACAGTGGCAAAAAAACAGTGTCTGTATAGGCAGCATACAGAAATGTAGGCCGTGCACTAGGATTTTTGTTGTGAAGTTTCTTCTTTACATTTACCTTTGAAAGATTCTTAGGTTCATCTTTTTGTTTCATGTACTATGATATTTATGCCCCTTCATTATCATTTGGTTGTTACTCTCCTGTTTTTCAAAACCTTATGGTGCTGTTGTCTTTTATCTTCTGGGAGCCGCTAGTAGGTGACTGTGAAGCTAGTGTTTCCCCATCACGTCCTTCCTTCCTCGAGAATAAAAAGAACAATCTATTTGCCTAACGTATTTATTTTTTTGAGCAGGAGTATTACAGATAGATGGAGAAAGCCTTCAGTGAAACAAGAATCTTACTTACATGTGCTGTATTTAACAGGAGCTCAAGGCAGATATATTCATTTTTCGTTCTTTGAGTGATTTTTTCATGTTGGGGTTAACAAATGAGGAAGCATTAAATATTCAGTAATAAATATTTACTCTAATGGGAGTCAGGCTCTGCTCTTGGAAAGTGAGTGGGAGTGCAGTTAACTTCAAAGGGACTTGAATCAAATTCTTTATGCTGTGCTGCAAAAATGGAGTTTTTTGTAAGTTCTCAATTCTGCAAACACAGTGCGAGTTTAGTGCTGCTGTTTCTCCTGAGTCTATTCATGCAAATGAAGTAACTCTTGTGAGGAAGTACTGTACTGCAAGTTCAGGTTGCAGAAGAGCAAAATGTTTGCCTTCTTACATTTTGTTTGGACTTGCCTCTGGAGAAGCCATTTTTCCAAACAGGAAGCTTTGCTCTATCCCAAGTATTGTCTGTGTAACCCCTTTGGGACTTAAAAGATGAAGATTTTTTGTTAAAGTTGGGTTGCTCAACAAAAGCATTAGAAATCTACTGAGAATTGCAAAGAAAAATATGTGATTTATATCCCCCAACAAGGTATRTTTTCAACTCAGTGTTTCTATATGAGAGATCTCTTGATTATTAGCTACATCAAGACAGTGCTCTAGATTAAACATAGTTTTGTTCTTTTTTTCACAATACTCTTACATTTTTATCGAACTCCAGGCAAGAGAAGGGAAGAGAGATATACAGACAACTCATAATATTGTTTTACTTACTAATTTAAATACATACAGGAATTAACAATATTGGTCAATAGTTTGTGTTTCAAATAGGGGGAATTGAATAGTACTTTGAAATTGTATTTTACATTACAATAGATATTTTTCAGCACTTCTCAGGAACTGGTTTAGACAAGATGATCTTGGGGAAGGCATGGCAAGATGCAAGACAGCAAGAAGGCATGGTGGCCCGGTTGTGCTTTACAGTAACAAAAATGTCCGAGTCTCAAAGGGATATTCATTTGTCAAGTACAAGCAAACTTGGTAACATGAAAGATAGTTGGGGAAGAGACTTATTAGAATGTGTCACCTTTTTAAAATTCAGACTTGTTCCCTACATTATTCTTAACTTGTATAGTTATGCGGGAGATGGGTTTGACTCCAGTGAAAAAGGTGTCTTCAAATAGGTTGCTGGGAAAGGGAAGAAAAACTCATTTTTCTGCCTTTTCAGTGTGAGTTGTTCCTGTGCCAAAAAGCCCAGCAGAACAAAGTAGAGATCTTCTTATTTTCAGCATGATGTTTTGACTGTGATTGAAAGCATGRCTCTACATGAGAGGGTTGGGTTATCGTTTTCATTTAAGGAGTGCTAACGCCAAGGCCTAGTTTACTGGATTTAGTTACTGTATTATAAGTTTAGTTGCTGTAAATTAAATGAATGATGCTCTGTATAGAGACTGGTCTACCTGGTYTGTCTTGCAGAACTAGCAGAAAGGTAATAAACGTACTTTCCTAGCAGAAAAGGGTACACCGAATCTGATGTCCTGTTTTTAGTTTACTGTGGCTAGAGGTTCCCAATAGCGCTCAGTGTTTTCTTAAAAATTAACTCCTCAYGTACTTGGTCACTCTTGTTCACTTCTGCTTAGCAGCTTTCCATTCTCAGAAATATTTTGCTCTTACTTTTGGTCCCTGAGTGAGATTTATGTGCCTTATGTGTTTAAGTGGTTTGTTCCATCAGTGAACACAGGATTTTTGCAAATCTGGCATTAATAGGATGACGTGGATAAATCTTTTCTTATTGGATCAAGTAATCACTGAAACCTCTGGATCCTAGAAAATGATACTGTTTTCTTTTTATTTAAATYGTAGAGGGATGAGTAGTGAGGTTGCTGGAAATGGTCAGGGTGATTCAGGTGGGGCGGCAAGTTACCTGCATGAGGTATCTACTATGGCRTCCGAGCTGAGCTTTCTGCCCTTTTCAAGGAAGAAAAGGGAGGCAGAGAGGAAGAAGGACGTGCAGTTTTGTTTTCCTTCACTGGTGGCCCGAAGAAGCGTGTGAAGGTAAGCTAGCAGGCACCTCAGAAGCTGTAGGAGGAAGAAGGTTTGTCATTTATGGGCCTCAATTTCAAACATAATGCAGAKCAGGTAGTGAACAGTTTAGAGCAACCAGGAGGGAAAGGAATAACTTCCTGATTTCTTTTAGTCCTGATCTTGATACCGCCGCAAGTCTTCAAAGGTATTTATGGCTTTTTTTTCCAACCTAAAAACAAGTGTTTTCTACAGTCTTACCTATTTCTCTGCTCTATGAAGGAGTATTTTGAAACCTCTGATACTGCAGGGTTTTTGCTGTTATTTCTGTCAGTCACTAGAGTCTCTGCTAGGTGCTCTTCTGTTGCTTATAGACTGTAGGGCTCTTGGGCTGCCCARATATTCTGAGTCACTGTCATTTTTTAATTTGAAAGTCATTCCTGTTTGGAAGGAGATTACATGGGTAAGTTTGATTTGTTTTTAATAGAACTGAAAAGTCTGACACTTGTGTTCTGAGCAAAGTATCTGTTACACTGACAGATTAACAGTCTGCTTTGGATGATGTAGATATGCTTGCTACTAGGTAGCTCCTGAAATTAAAGTAATAAAAAGGTGACATAGCATTGCCCACCAATTTCAGGAGTACTTTAGAATTTTAAGTATATACTGCATGAGACTCAAATGTTCATTTACAGTTGAGTGCATAGTTGCATTTTTGGGGCCTGTAGTTTGAACATCTCTGCTACATTACTTATTCATTTTTAGAGCTCTGCTGGGTATCTTTTATCTTTAGAGATTAATAAGCTTTTCCAGAATTGTTATTTTGTTGGGATTGTGCATGTTGATTACCTGCAGGTGTAACTTTGGAGYGATAACTTAATCCTTAGAGAAGGCTGATTTCAAGAAACGAAATGTTTTTCAGACTCTGTGTCGTAGTTGGTTGTCCCATAACTCCTTAGCACTGAGTAAACTTAGTTTTCCACATAGCATTTTATCCATCGTATATATTTAATGGTTTCTTGTCTTGTCACGTTACCTTTTCTGTTTTTTTTTGTCATAACCTCTATGTCATCTTTAGCTCTGCATTGTAGCATACTTCACATTTAATTTTCTTAATGTTGCATTAGACTAGCATTTCATCTTTTGCTGCGAATCAGCAGCAATTCTGCCTTTACCTTTGCAGGGAGTGCCACTGACTTGAGAGGGATTTTGTGACTGGCAAAAAACATCAGGAGAGGGCCAGTTCACGTTTCCCAGTAGCGGAGCRGTGCCGGAAGCGCCAGCCGGATGGGCGCTGGGCCGACTGGCATCTYGCTGGCCTGGTCCCAGGCAGGGCTGGCCCAAAGCTGGAACTGAAACCTCTGTAATAAGGTCAGAGTGTAAGGATTTTGCATTCAAGATATGCTCTGTGGTTGAAAATACCCTAAAAGGCACACGTATCAGAAACATGCAGAAAATAAACTCTTATCAAGCTCCTTATAATTACCAGGTTTAAGTGCCTTGTGCTCTGCAAAGGAGAGCAGTAAAATTTGCTGGAGGAAAAGGCATGTATGTAAAATACTGCTTACTTTCTCAGGCTGCCACCAGAGCCTGTCMGGCACGAGGGGAGTAAGTCTGCGTTGTGCACATGGGAGGCTCACACGGGCAGTCGTTCTGTGTCACGGGTGCTTTCTTTTTCCCCAGTTCAGCGTGCACCGCGAAGGAGGACGAGTTAATRCTGATTAAGTCAATGCCGATTCATTCCGCATGTTTTGCGATGCTTTGTTAAAAGCAGGTAGAACACGGGACCCTGGTAGGGTGAAAAATTGTGTGGGAGAAAGGGGTTTGGGATGGGCCTGCAGGAGTTTCTCTCTGTTGAGCTGAGAATTTGCAGCTGAAGCAGTCACTGGTGCAGGTTTTTCTGGCTCCCCAGCAGTTCTCTGGTTTCATGGTTCAGGGCTCTCTTGGCCCCAGAGCTGGGGACCAGCTTTTCAAATTCAAAAATATGGAACTATGTGTTAAAGAAGTTGTGTCCTAGTTAGGAAGTTTTATATTGCCATGAYTTTTTTCAGTTTTGAACACAATGCGTTTAAGGTAGAAGATCACCATATAATAAATCCATTTTACATGTTATAGAAACTGCTCTGTTGGTGGAAATAAGGTATGGTGATATAACAACACTGTTGTCAAGATGATGCTTAACAGAATGGTAGTTACAGGCTTAAAACAAGTTGGTTTTAAATTGATAATTACGGTATTCCCTAATATATGTGGATTAATCCTTAATATGATTCGTATAAATTTGCTTTGTAACCTAAAATAGAAATAAAGGTATTAATAAAGAAGACTAGCTCTTCTGTGAATGGAACATTTATTTTTGCATCATGAGTGAGATAATCTTGATTATTATGAAAAAAAGCCTCTATCCGGCTCAGTTAAAGTTGGATTTACRTAGAATTCAATAAAACATTATTTGAAGTAGTAACTATTATCAAAGTCCAGTCTGATGTTAAAYGCATGCTGTAGAAAGAAAAGAAGAAAGTAGTGGAAGTCGTGAATGGAGCAAGCAGCTATGAGTCACTGGATAGTTTTGTATGCTGGAAGAGATGTAACCCTTGCCTTTGAGATCCCTGATTAAGACTGTCTCATGTGCAGYGTACATTTTATATTGTGTGCTCTGTTCTGAGCTCTGTCTTAGTTTTGTTGCAATTGAATTAATGTAATAGGAATAATTGTTAATTTTTCTCTGCTTCTGGCTTTAATTCCAGGACAGAGTAAATGTGGGTGTGGGTTGCCTGCCCTGTGTCTGCTTCTGCTGCTGTGTTTTGAGAATTGCATTAGAGTGCTGAGGGTTGCAGGTTGAGATGCTGATATTGCAAGGTGTTCCTGTGTGCTCCTTGCTGTACCATTTATTCGGTTAAGTTTTTGAAATACCTCCTTAATTCTCTATCATCTTACACTTACACTTGAATTCTTTGAATTACTTAAATTGTTGTACACCAGTAAATGCCATTAAGGTAGTAATTTTTTGCATCTGTAAGAGATTAAATCTAGACTAAGATGCTATTTCAGTGCCAGCCTAGATTTTATTTCAGGCCTTTTAGGCTATTGTAGTCTATATCTTAAATCATTCTCAAAAGCATCAAACAATGAGTAGCGTTATTCAGAAGTCTGCAGGAAATACACACATCCTTTTCCCAGGTTGCAAACACAAATTCAAGGGACAGCAGACTGTGCCAGGAAACAGGCTGTTTGGTAGGAGTCTCATTCTTTCCCCGTTCTTGCCAAATGTACCCCCCCTCCTTTTAGCTGCTTGGTCAGGGCTTAATTTTAGTCCAACTTAAATCGTTCTGCATTGACAGTAAACTCTACAGAAGGGCGCTCAGTTTTGGGCTGTGACAGTACAAGCCAGAGCTAGTTTGTGTAGTTGGTGCGTGTTGTAAGTGAATCAAGGAATCATACTGGGTTTTAATCAGTTTGAGAGAGCATCTAGGCTAGAGCTTTGAACTAACCTAAATCAAATTAGGGATAGATTTGCCTCAGTCAGAGTTTGAGCAGCTGTTTCATGAAATGTAGCATGTTTTTTGCTTAGTTAAGTGACATGAAGAAAAGCCTGAAAGCATCAGAGTTTAAGCTTTCTGGCTGAACTCCCTTTTTGGTATGGTATGACAGCTGCATACCTGCTCTTCCTCCCGTATGATTTGAGGTAGGGAAGGGAAGAAAATCTTGCAGTGAAATATGCTGGATTCTTATTCTCAGCTGTTAAAGCTGAGCTTGGAATGCGAATTTTCTGAAAAATTCAAWTTCCACGGGTTACCACAGGTGCTAGTAAACATACATTATTGGATTATTACTGTTGTTACTGAGGTGATTTTTGGCATATGCCATCCAACTCAGGTGTGTCCGGTTAGATAATTCAGCATCAGTAGTGCCACTAAAATGATTAAAAAAATAAAATAAAGCAAGTCTATGCTAGTAAGACCTAAGAGATTTTGCTAAATGGAAGTTCATAAGGTTGTAAGAAAGAAAGAGGTTTGGAGGAACCTGTGTTTGATCAGCTGTTCTGGGGAAGCAATTCAAGATGTGGTTCATTAGATCAGTCTCTRAATTAAATTAAATTTTCTGCAAGGTTATCRAGAGTCATAGCGTAATTCAGGTTGGAARGGAGCTCTGGAGATCATCTAGTTCCACCTCCAGCTCCAAAGGGATCTAAGTAGAGCAGGTTTGAATGTCTCCGAGGATGGAGACTCCACAGCCACGCTGGGCCCCTGCTCTAGTATTTGACATTTAAATATCTAAATTGCCTTATATCTGGCTGGAATTTCCTGCTCTGTCTCTTTCCTCTAGTCCCATCACAGTGCACCTCCGGAAAGAGTCTGGCTTTGTCTTCTCTGTACCTTCTCATTAGATRGTTTAAATGCTACCTGAACRTAGCAGTTTAAATATACAGCAGTAAGGTCTCCCCTTAACCATTTCTTAAGGCTGAACAWACCCAGCCGGCATCTCTTTCTAATGCCTTTAAGTAATCCCATTTATTTATACATTAGATTCTCAACTTGTCCTTGAAAWTTTGTTTTTAAACAAAGCTTAAGATAGTGGATTTTTCTTTTTTTGTGGTCTGTGCATTTCTCTCAGACTGTCTGTGATACTTTACACAATACCTGTATTGACATGGAGATTTTCTCAGAAAATCCAGTGCACAGTACACCTTCTTTTGTCCTTTAATTACATTTGCAATCAGCATCATTAATGGTGGCATTCACTTCTTACTGTTTTTAAATTCTTTTTGATGATGTGTCTTACTAGGATTTTCTCGTGATGATCATCAGTGCCACTAATTGATTTTTTTTTTTAAATGGAAAATTGATGCCATTTAGCAGTCAAAGCTACCAGCCATACAAAACACTTGTCAATGAAATATATTTTTTACAAACTGAAATGGGACTTTGTATCTCAGTGGAATGCTGCTGCTTAATCACTGAGGCAGTCCTCTTTCTGCTTTGTTTTGTTAGCATGAGAGTGTTCAAGGTTGAAATATAAAAGAATCAAATTGTACAAGAAGCCTGCTTTGCAAAATTGTGCATCTTGGATTATGCTGTTGTGAAGTGGAGAAAGCTGGTTGCAATCACATACCCACTCTGAAAGCATTTGTCTTGTGTTCGTTCTTCTACTGTAAAGAAATGAGAGGCAGATAAGGAGGCAAAAGTAGGAGTTCAGCATCTCAAATTTTCTTATCTCTACTTGTGTTTAAACTAGTTTGGAAAGGAGAAATTTGGCTAGTACTTTGTGAGAACACTTTAGATTGGAAAAAACACTCACTGCAAAATATAAGCATTATAAAGTGAGCAATGCTGCTAAGATAGGGGATTGTTGTTCCCAACTYGATGTGGTTACGACTCAATTTAGCAGAACATTTAATCTGGTACAGCCCTCAAGCTAGTGCAAATATTAGATAAAAACTGAGTATGTCAAGGATATAGTGCGAGTCGGGAGGCCTTTCTTTAGGAAAAGACCTAAATTACTTTGCTTACACGCATTTTCAGAATTTCTCCCCCCCCCGAGGCCCCAAATGTATTGGGGATGTTTAATGTCTCCATGAGCATCTCTCTTCTCTTTTAAAYTGGAGTGGTTACAAATCATCTTATTTCCTGCTGCAAATAAAGCAGAAAAATCCTCAAGTAATTGTGCGACTAGTATTAAAATGGCTTTGTGTGAAGGGAGCACAACAAAATAAGTTAGAAGTGACGTGTTGGAATTTTACACCCATTTTTGTTAGATATCCTTCCAAACATCAAAAATACTTTCTGACATATGCTGTTTAAAGACTTCTGGAACTGTTCACATAATTATGACTTACGTTTTTACTAACATCATATTCACATGAAAGGGGACTATGGAAATCTGTAGGGGTTTGTTAATTTGATAGTACTCTATTTATTTAAAAATATTCTTACTACCCGTAATTAAGCTGTAATTAAGGAGGGAAATAGAGGTGAAGATGCTGATGTTTTGCTGTTCTTGCCATTGATGCTGTTGTCAATAAAAAAAGGTCTAGAGGAGCACAGTGGTGTCTGAGGAAGCGTGGAGGTTGTTGCTGAGCTCGCCCAAATGCTGGAACAAATTCTCTAGGGATGGAAGGAGCTGGGAGGGAGGAGGGCACTCAAGCCCTGGAAAACATCCGTGGATATGGCGTGTATTAGGTGTGCGAGTGTCTCAGAACAGCTCTGTTTTGCTGTTGTGGTTGCACTTAAACTGCTTCATCTATGTCTCATTCCATGTGTTTTATACTAGACTCTGTGTACATGTGTTTGCAGTAGAAAGGAAATATCTTGCACCAAAATACCCTGAATTAACATGCAAATTTCAGCCTGCAAATTTGCTGAAACAGTGGCATGCTACCTTTAAAAACACTAGAGACTCTGTCTACTTAAGTCTTTCTTAAAGCTGATACTGCTTTCTTATTGTCTATTTAATGAACACTGTAGTAATTGGGGAACATTTTCTCAGTGGAGCTGAGCTCTTTTCTGTATGTACAAGGTGAATAGGTATAGCTTGGGAACTGTCTTTTGCATCCCTCCACAAATTGTCTGCCACCAGTAATTTGAATTACTTGCATTTGTATGAGTCTGAGTTGCCACCGCTTGGAGTGAAGTAGGCTGAATGGCAGCGGCAGACAGTTTCTATTTCTGATTTAATTATACTCCTTTATATATCGGGACAGCATGAATCACAGATTTTTGTCTATGCCTTGAAAAATGTTTTTCTATCCACCCACCCGTTTGGACACTGTAAGAGCTAATATTTCAAAATAGACAAATGTCTGTCTAATACAGCAGTATGAGATGCAGTAGCCAGAAGTGCTTTTGATTCATGCTGTTTTGGACTTCTTCCTTCAAAATTACTGTTAGAAGGCTGAGGCCCTTGCTTTCATTTTTAGGCAGTTTATAAGGGCAAGTGAAGTCTATAGCGCTGGGAAGATTTGCCATTGACCTGCCTCTCTGAGGTCTTGGGAAGCTGTGAAAGTACTGAATAGATTTGCAGTTGTTTTATACATGCACGTGTGCTACACTGAATGCATTGAATTGCAGATGGATACAGCTCTCTTTTAGAAACAAAACAGCCTTAAGATAATTTGTCAAGCTGTATAGTACCCAACAATGAGTATTATTGTGTGCTTAATGTGTGCTCTACATTAAGACAGTTGTCACTTGTTTTGTTTTAGTCATTTGGAGTGCCAGTATCTGGATTAAAAAAACCTCCAAAAGATACAGTATTACCACCTTGAGTTCCAGTCTCTTTTCTTCTGTTATTTTTGGTTTATTCCTTCTTCTTACTATGAATGTTCTCTCATTTCAGATTAATTGGTCTGGAAACTCCCATGAGTCAGTTCAGTCCAGGAGAGTGGTCATTTCTCACAACATGGATAAAGCGCTGAAAGAAGGTGGGTCTTAAATGGGACAAGGAAGCATTAGATGCTCAGTGTCTTTTGGTCTCTTAGCACATCATGACTCCACAATATGTCAGGATATTAGAATATGACCCTGGTTTCTTTTTCCTTGTTTTAAAATAAAGGTGGAAGGTCTTGGTCTTCCCAAGAGATCCACTGTAGTAAGTAACTGGTGTTGTTTTTGCTGTTTAACTGACATCTTGTCATTTTAACTGCTATTTCTTTTACAGAAACATGTGAAAATAGTATGTGAAAATAGTCCTTAATGCTTGTAAATCAAACACAAGGATAACATTTCAAGGACTCGTGATTGATTTCTATGAACTGTTAAATCTAGTAGACTGTTGCAAATAATCTTCCCTTTAGTGTTTCCTATTTTTCTTTCCATGGAAACTGAATCTGAAATCACACACTTGTACTTCTGGCTGCTATAATTTAGGAAGCATTGTTGAACACAAATGCAGTCACTAGTGCTTTAGATTATAGAACATGAACTAGTGTTCTTACACAATTTGGACATTAAAACCACACATAAAGATTTAAAATATTTTGCTTATAATAAAAAAGAACATTCTCTCTATACATTTTCCAGCTGATTCACTGATATTGCAAAACTGTTGTAGAACTTTGGATAGYGTCAGACTTTGAAGCAGTTTTTTGTTGTTACTCCAAACATTATGGCAGGTTGGAAATGTGGAACTTAAAGAAGATTTTTTAAAAAAGAAAAAGTTTATTTGGCTGGTATGTTAAAAGAAGAGAGCGTATGAACATTGTGCATGCGCATCCCAAGGAAGCATAGTCAAGTTATATGCTGTATTTCTGCGTGCACACTTTTGCATTTTGGATACCTGCATTGGAATTTGAAAAGAAACCTTTATGTAACCAGCAAAAATTCAGAGGTAGTGGAGTAGTTGGAGAGAGATAATAGTTATTGTAGAATATTGGGGGGAAGAGTTACTGTGTTAAACTTCCCTTCTGATGCTTACATGTAAGAGAAACCTGTGGTTTGTAAAAACATGACAGCTCTTCATCTGAGGCATTTATTCATAAGATTATTCATTTAGACTTTTAAGTCTATCCTTATTCACTAAAGCTAAAAGGAAGTTACCAATATACTTAAATGATTTTTTTTTGAGGACCTACTATCGTGATGACTTACTTGCCTTTCTGCTATTTCTTTTCAGAACAGATACTACTTTTACACTGTGTATTTTGGACAATAAACTTGTCTGATTGATTGTATTTCTCCCAGGCCTAATTAAGTGACTAATGCAGCCAGCTTGTCTTCTGTAACGTAGTTTAACAGGATGAAACTGCACCTTTCACTCTATCACACATAGATTTAAGCAAGTTGTTTTTTTTTTTTTTTTTTTTTTTTTGTTAGGGAAGTGAGTCAAACTTAAATTTGAGATGCTAGATGAGGCCCCAAAAGACATACTTTTATTTTAATAGAATAAAATGATCAATCTGTCTGAAAATAGAGAGGGTACACTCCTTGCTCTCTGGCAGTTCCAAAATCTGTAACTATCTTAATGCTGTAAACATTCTTTTACAGGTTTAGGGTTAAATAATGTTATGAATATCCTCTCTGTGTTTGTTTCATTAGTGCCATACTGTTGTCTTACAGTGATGTGAATTAAAAAGCATTTGTAAATTCCAATTATTTTTGCATAGACTATCAAGATCAAACATGAAATTTAACAAGATGTTTTAAAGTCTCGTTCATGTAGTAGACTTTCAGTTTTCCTGAGGTTGTAATCTTAGGGAAAAGTTCAGACTTCTGGCACTGTTGCATGAGGTTTTGAGTAGATGTTGTCAGATTCTCACAGTGTATGGGGTTTTGCAATATTTTTTTAATCCAATTTTGTTTTGCTTTTATGTTCCCCTAAAGATACAGGGATAACATTTTTAGAGGATGTTATCCTCTAAAATGCTTTCAGAAATGCTATTCCTGGCAATAAAAAGACAGTCTTTTTGGTTAATTTTGACTAATTTAGCTATTCATCATCATCTATGTTATATAAATTTTGCTGTTAGCTACCAAGTGTCTTGCATCTTATATATGTATATGTATGTGTGTGCTTGTGTGTTTGTGTATTTAGGCTCTCATCAGATGCTTATAGGTATTTGTTCTTTTCCTTAGCATCTTTTGTATGGTTTATTAATACAGCTGGAAGGCTAGGTATTGGTGGCCATCYTTAGTTTTAATAGAAGGAATTATTTATGTTTCCATTATAAACTAGTGATTTCAGCAATCAGTCTTATTTTAATAAACTTAAAACTATTATGGGCTTGAGATAGTTTTCCCATGGTACTAATCTGCTGGTAACAGTTGCCTTGTCTTGGATAGTTTCACTTCTTGCCAAGGGCAGTATAACAGAATTATTTGGAATTGTCATTCTAAGCTGTAGTCACTCTGCCAAAAAGGAATTGTTGTTTATTTCTGTCTACTGCTTAGTTATCTGTTTTTTTCCTATCCTGTGTTGATAACATAATAGTAAAGAGGACAGTGCTTCAGGGTACTTCTTTATGTCCATCCTTACAGCTTGCTTGCGTAAGCTGCAGATACAAGGTAAGGGAAAGCTATGAACCAGCCCTGCTAGCAGGCAGCATTTTTTATGAAACCTAAGTGTCCAAAATCAGAACAGTTGTAAAATGACGTTGTAAGTAGACTTCCCTTGCAGAAAGATGGCCTTTTAGTTCATTTTCCATTTTATTGTCCAATCACCGAGTATCCTGTGGTCTTCAGTCTTTGTCTTTGCTACCTCCCATAACTAAGTAGTATCAGAAAACTTTGTCTCCTTATTATTTACCTACTATTTTGGGTCATTTATTAGTAAATAAAACAGCATGGGCCATAGTATGGGCCAAATCTCACCAGAATGTCACTATTGAAAATTTTCAGCTATGAAAAATGACTATTTAACCGTATCCTTTGTTTCTTTTCTGTTAAAATATTTCATGCCAGGAAGCCGCCCCTTACTCCATAGCTGCTTAGCTTCCTTAAAGCCCTTGTTGAGTGAGGCCTTGTTGAAAATACTTGAGGAATTTGTGTAGATTATATTTATGGATAAGATCTTGCCTATCTACGTTTTGTTGACCCCCTAGAGAAACCTTTTTCAGTGTGTAGGGCAGGACTTCCCTTTACAAAAAGAACTTAATTCCACTGTATCATACTTCCCAGTTTAAGATTCACTCATTGACATTTAGAAACAAAATTCACAGTAGCTTCTGCCACGCTCTGTTTGAAAAGCTGTATTTTTTCACAGCACTAAAAATTTGGACCCAAACAGCTCATTTTTTGGAAAAGAGCTTAATCTGAAGTCATGTTCTCTCTGCTGCTGGGATTCATACACTTGGAACGAAGCACTCTTGGCAGAAAGTGTGTGGGCGAAATAATTTGAACATAAATTTATTTGTCTGATATTAAGGAAACATGTCCATTAAGGAAACATGTCAATTTTACGGAGTTTGAATAATGTTGTAAAATGTGAGCAAACGGTGAAAAGCTGAAATTCTTCCTAGCACAAACTTTAACAACAGAAATAAAATCTAAAAACACTGTACATAGCTAGGACCTGAAGCTGGTTCCCAGTCCAGTCCCTGGAGTCTGGGAGCTTGTGCAGCATTTTGCCAAGTTTTTGATACCATGGTCTAAATGAAGATTTCATGAACATGAGAAGCTTTAATAAATAGTTTTAAGTATAGAAGTCATTTGTTTGTGTTGTATGACAAAAATAATAGCTAAAATACAATACAGTGAATAACTGGCCTTTATCCCTTGAAATTTAAAAAAATTAATATACTGGAAATGATAGAGCTTAATATATTAAAAGTATTTATTATTTCTTTAAAGACTTTAATAGAGAAACGTAATATTTTAGTTTGATTTGAGGATGAAGATAGGGCTTTTTTTTGTTTGGGTTGGATTTTGGTGGAGAGGGGAAGAGAAGCTGTAACAAATAATTAAGCATTTAACATTTACTTAAATGCAGCAGTACTTTTCCAGGTACTTTACAGTGTTTTAGTCTGTTATCTTTTTCTGCTTAAATTTTATTTAAAGTATTCTTCAGGTATAGCTTGTGATAACCATATCATGTCATGTTAAATCATTACTTTGCRCTCTTGCATTCACTTCAGGGTAGAGAGCACGTCTGCAAGAGAATCTGAAAAAGTAATCATCTGTCAGTGATAATGGCCACAAATACCAAAATGCACTGTCTTGTGAATGCACTTGCGAAATGGTGGGTGTGTTACAGGATAGTTGAAAAGAGAATATCCTTGCTGTGAAGGGCTTTCCGTAGCATTTCAGGGAGTGCAGAAGAGGAGAATTATTGAAACAATAAGAAAAGGATGATTGCAGAAGAACATGGTGACAACTGTGGGGGAAAACGGATGCTTACAAAAATGTATATTCTTATAGGAGACTTAATTACTTAATATCTGTTTTTAAAATGTTGTTCCCGGTTGCTCTTAGGATGTGTAGAAGCGTTATTCCTCTGCTTTTTTATCATACAATCCCTACCTTATATAAAGATTTTTATCAGTCTTTGTTGGTTGTAGGTTTCAATGTAATACAATTTCTTCCATTTTTGAAAAGTGATGAAATTGGATCAGTTTCAGAATTTGGAATTTTCTTTTGGCAAAATGGTTCAGTATTTCTTTCCTTCTTGGATCAGAATGAGGAGTTGAAATTTCAAAACTTCTTTTTATTTACTTATTTAGTGATTTTTTTGATGAATAATTAATTTTAGAAGTCCTGAARTGACTTAGTAAAAGGCTTTTAACAAATGCTGTCTCAGTGAAGCGACTAAGTTTGTTTCCTTATAAGCTTGAGGAAGTCAATTTATATTCTTATAAAGTATTTGACCAGAAACGTTAATAATTTATTTTATTTTATTTTATTAAACAGAGCAATGTCAAATGAAGTCAGTTAGTATTTCAGGCAAGCAAAGTATTCATTTTAGGTTGTTATGCTATTATTACATTGTTCATTTTCATAGTGCCAGGGAGCTTTTAATAGTTTACTAAGCAGCCAGACAAACAACTGTCCTTCAAAGCAGAAAGTAAGAAGTAAGAGTCCCATGACTGCTTTAAACTGCGGGCTTCTGTTTACAAATGAGGTGTTGGAAGTCTGAGATCAGAATGTCTGGTAAAGAAGCTGCTCAGATCACATACACATAACTTAATTTCCCCCTTCGTGTTCAGTTATTCCTCTGGTAGCTACAAATTGGATATATATATATATATATATATGTGTGTGTGTGTGTGTGTGTGCGTGTGTGTGTGTGTGTATACACACACACACACACGCACACACATATATATATACATATATATATGTATATATATATATAAACACCTTGTTGGCACTGCTGAACATGGCCCATGTGTGCTTCCTGAACACCTCCTGCTCCCTTCTGGAACTCCAGGGACATCTGCTATGAACAAATACTGTCAAAAAGAAAAGTCAAAGCAGTAGAAAATGACGCTGAAAATTTTGCAATTATAGTTATCTGAGTTGTTGCTTATAAATATAGTTTGGAATGCCATGTCATTTTTGAAGTTCCTGCTGTCTCACTAACCTACTCTCTTACTTCTAGCTCCTCTGAGCCTCTAATGTACTGTCAGTATTGTTATCTTCTGAGCTCCAAAAATCTTGCCGCTTGCTTTAACTGTGACTTTGAAGTTGAGACTGAGTTCATATGTTAAGAAAAGGTTGACTTCAGTCTGCCACAGCCGAATTATATGATAGTTCACATAATCAAATCCACTTTACTGAGAGACAGGTATTAGTTCAAGGTTTGTGTATAGCTAGTAACCTCACTCTCTGAGCAAATCCACTTACAGGCTTGCAAAGTGACCGCCAGTAGCCTCTCTTAGGTGCAGATTTCTGTAACGTCACAAACTTTTTTGGAGAGAATTTTAACCCCCCCAAAATAAGATCTGCAACCCATGAGGTTGTTGAGAAGGGGGGTGGGAGGTTAAGTTTGTGCTCTCCTGGTATGCTTTGCCCGTTTGCCAATTTTGCTGTTTAATGTTTTGTTTCTCCTTTCAGTGTTTGACTACAGCTATAGAGATTACATCCTGTCCTGGTATGGGCAACTCAGCAGAGATGAAGGGCAGCTGTACCAGCTGCTATCTGAAGACTTCTGGGAGATTGCCAAGCAGCTGCGACAGAGGCTGAGTCACATTGATGTAGTTAAAGTTGTCTGCAATGATGTGGTGAAAGCTTTACTCACACACTTCTGTGATCTTAAAGGAGCCAGTGTCAGGTAACAACAAAATTCTGCTTTTCATTAGAATTTTCTACTATTTTGCTTTTGTATATCAAGACTTCATATATATATGAAGACTGGAGAATTTTGATAGACAAGTGTTGAAGAAAACAGCCCAGGCTTGTTACTAGTTTTAAAGATCAAGCAGACTTAAGGGCATTTGTAAGACCTGTGGAAGGAGACACCTTCCTTTCCTTCCTTAGAGCTCAAATTTGCCACTTGTCTCGGTCTCATCTGTGAGTCCTTGGCTCACTGTAGGAGTTGGGGAGTTTGAGCAGTTCCTGCAAGTTCTGTGAACCTGCAAGGGGAAGGAGAGAAGCATTCTGAGAGCATTCAAGAAACAAGAGCAGTTACTTTGCACCTTTCCCAAAAAAGCACAAGTGTTTAATTCCATTGAATTTCTCATTTCTTCTAGCCTCAGGAGGCAAAACCTCAGGTTTTCTGTCTTACAGTAACTAGATACTTTCACTGCAAAAAACTGCTTATCTAGATTTTCTTCCTCTATTTAGGTTACCTGGCTAATTCTATGAATTTCTTTTTTTGACAGTGCTCTCTTTATGCGCTTAAATGTCAGTTCTCTCCTAAATACTACAGTTGCACCCCAATTATAATTGCCAATGGCCACACCAATGCTATGCAGCTCCCTGATTTGAGTGGATGTTTGCGTAATTGTGCTTGGAATTTGGGCTTATGTTTGTGCTTCCTTGCATTTCAGTTACCCTAAYATTGGTCATTCACATGGGGATTTTATACTATCTAGCTGTTTTGCCTACAATTAGAGCTACATAGTTTTTAACACTCCTTTAGAGGAAAAAAGGATGGCTGTTATCTGTCCATGGCCAGTCTGTATGTTGCCATTCATACTTCTGACTGTTCAGGAGAAAAAGGTAGAGGTAATGTGTTCCTGGCAGATGCCAGCTTTATGTAGTCTAATACATCAGAAATAAAGCTGAAAAGAAACGGTGGTTTCATTCAAGAAAAGGAACTAACTTGTATGCATACCCAATTGGTCTTACACTGGATTCCTGATGTTGCATTGTTTCAGCTCCAGAATATGATAGAAATCTGATAGAAATCTGTTGGTAAGGTAAAGTTCTTAAGTGTGATCCCTAATTTTAGGCATTATGTTTGCACTTGTCCTTTACCAAAGTAAGACAAAGTAAAGGATGATATATTTATTTTTAAATGCAAACATTATTCTGTTTGAAGTTGGGGATATAGAAGATACAATGTCAGAATTATTAATTATTTTAGTGCTGATTCTTGATGAGTTTCATTATCTGCTGGGAGTTACGACCGCTTCCACTAGATCTTTGCTGGATTTCTATCTGCACTGTGGAGCTAAAATAAAGAAAACCTAGGTATTTTCCAATTAACTTTTTCCCTTTGAAATGTTAAATGCATCTTAGTTACTGCTGAATAAGGTGGGCTGCAATAATATGGTAATGAAAAATTCTTAGCAGGGATTTACAATAGTAAAGCCAATAGTGGGCTTTACAAAAACAAAAACAAAAAAAACCTCAAAAAATCAGAACACACAGCTGTAGCTGTAGATTTTGTATAGGTTAAAGTTGGACCCATTGGCTGTTCCTGACATAGTCTAAGGCAGTGGTTTCACAAGAAGAAAAGACTGGTTTTGAGATGCTGAGCAGCAGATGCGTCTGCCCTGTGAGGAATGGCTGTGAGAGCTGGGCYTGTTTAGCCTGGGGAGGAGAACACTGAGGGGGATCTTATCAATGTCTATAAATACCTGAAGGGAGGGTGTCAAGGGGATGGGGACAAACTCTTTTCAGTTGTCCCATGTGACAGGACAAGAGGCAACAGGCAAAAAATGAACYACAGGAAGTTCYGCCTGAATGTGAGGAGATCAAAGATCTTACCAGACATATGRTACAAAGTGTGAAGCACTAGTATATCCTCAAGCTGCTCATCCAGACAAATTCAAATAGKCCGGGAAACTTTATAGAAATTGGCTAGGGCTCACTTTTTCTCAGCAGACRTAGAGTAGGCTTCATACTACCCTGTATGACGTAGCAAGTCAGCAGAAATGTGCCTSTGTGCTCATACCTGACGCAGATCGAATTTGTACTGCCAGGTGATCTGAGTATGTATGTAATAAACTTGAAAGCACAATTTTATACTACTTTTTTTAAGAGAAACTGTGGTGCCAAGAATAATTTGAGTTTTGTATTTAATTAATTGTCTCCTACTATAGTTGCTGTGCTAGAGCCTGCTGACGTGGTAAACCATGGACTGGGAAGTACAAAGCATGTCACTTCTGGCTTGGAAGCTAGAGTTCCTTGCAAAACTTTCAATTTGTATGTATATTATTACAGTTAAAATATAGAAAACTCTTAGCTAGGGAACACAGATTTCATTGATCCAACTTTGCTCTGTGTCCACGTTTTAAAAATTGTAAGTTTAAATTTGAATTCGGATGCCTTTTTTTCTCTCAATGTCTCTGAAAATGAACCCAATTAGTTTTGGGTGAGGATATTGTGGAATAGAGACTATAATTRGAGCAAGGTATATTTCCTGTCGTGGTGCTCATTGCAAAACTGCATCTTGTTTCCACTGCTGAGTTTTACAAAACAGTGCGACAGCAAAGGGCATTTTGTCTGCTCTCAAGTAGCTTACAAAGTTTTAAATACCTTTTTTCCATCTCTGGAAAGGATGCTACCTAAACCTCTCTGTCTCAGTTCTCCTGTGTGTCTACAGATAACTCTGCTAAAATGGAAAGAAACTATCTGTCCTCAGGAGGATAAAGATGTCTGTTTCTGCACTGTGAAGTTCATGTATTTGTCAGGTAGTTCACTTCAGCCATAGAAATCTCTCTCTTTTTCCATCTTCACTGACTAGCTTCAGTCTATGGTGTCTTGTAATCAGGATGCCCAAGGGGATGAAAATGGGCTGTGACCTCTCAGAATGAGGCAGGTGGGATGCTACAGTCCCTCACTGTGCTCTTGCTTTCCCTCTGGCAGTGCAGAGTTTCACTTCCTAATAAATAGCTCAAAATAAATGGCCAGCAGATGCCAACAGATGAGAAAAGGCTTACTTAAATAAGGAAGATACATGAGGAGCGTGCAGGCTGTTTCCACTCTGGCCAGTGTGAGGCAGGGAACCAGGAGTGAGAGCCTGGCAGCATCAGATCCGATTCCCTTTTGTCTGTGCCTTCACTTTCTTGCTAGGGGGCTGTCTTTCCTGCTTCTGCTAGGTACTTCTGCAAAGCGAAATAAGGGCAGAGGCACACCTTTATCYGTGGGCAGAGCATCTGTGATGAAACAGAACCATTAAAGAGGTTGGCMAGACTCAAACTGTTCTTACTTTCTAACTTGAAACATTAGAGGGTGCCTTGAGGTCCACCTGGGGCTGGCAGTTGTGACATTTGCAGCAATTTGGAGTGTTTTAGATAGGAAACCATTTGATTGCTAGTATTAGTTCAGTATAGAAATGAGATTTGGTACTTTTTTTTGTGTCCAGAGTTTTCTGGCTTATAGTTTTGAGATAAGGAAGAAAAATCAGTCTTGCATTTAAACCACTGCTCTCTTCTTCTCTGTTGTACTAACCTAGAGTGCATTTATAGCAGAGCTAGCCAAGTGYGTCCTGTGGGGCAGACTCTTGCAGTTGCAGGGAGGGTAGTGTTTGGCAATTCTTGTTTTATAGCTGCTTTTGTGCCTTTGTTGCCCAGTGTCTCATTCAAGTGTTTTTCTTTGGCTACTTTAAGCAGAATATAAACAAGCTGAATCCTAGCAATGCCATTTTATATTGTCAAGGATGGATCATATGCTGAGCAGGGTGGTAATTAATGCTGGAAATTTTCTTGTTGGAATCTAGTTGCAACATTGTCTATGGTGGCAGTGTACTTTCCCATGGGGCTCATTTCTCTGATCTCTGGAATGCATTCTTTCTCTGAGTCTGCTAGTTTGCAGTATTTGTTGGAAGCAAGAGACTACTSTTCCTCTGAATGAGAAGCTCAGTCAGAGTCTGAAGGACTTAGCAAAGTAAAAATAAATAGTAAATGTCTTTCTCTGAAGTGGTCCACATGGAAGGAAGACGAAGTTTCCTGCCGTTTACTGTGGGTTAATAATAGCCATATCAGAAACTAGTAATGAACTACTAGCATGTGATAAATAATGCCTTGGGTTGGTAGTCACTAACCTGCAGTGAAGGCAATTYGTAAAATGAAATTTAAAGATAGTTAATCTTTGCCTGTTCTTGAACGTCCAGGTTTCTGAGTAGGTCTCAGTGAGAAGTGGCCACAGTGACAGTATGATTTTTCCTATGACTTTCAGTGGGGAGTATTCTTTTTTTTGTCTCTAAACTACAGCCTTGATTCCAAACTMATCTTGATTCCAAAGGCAGGAGAAAATTTGTTTCTGCGGCTAGGGGATATGTAGTGTGAGAAGCTGCTTTTGGCAAGTTGACTGCACCGTGATATCTGATGGCATGCTCAGCCGCATGTGTGTTTTGGCCTGGATTTGAAGCTGAAGTCATGCCTTAGCCCTTGGTGGCTACAGGTTACTTACAGTCATGGTTCAGAACCCRTATTTAAGGGCTCTAAACTCTCAGGAGGCATGAAGGGGAAATACAGAGAAACTGCTCTCTGAGTGATCAGTATAACAAGCAACTTACACGTTTAAGTTTATATTGTGAGTATTTTGATAATATTACGTTTGTTTTCTGTCTCTTCCTTCCTCAGCCTGTCAGTAATACAGCTCAATTCTTAATTCTCTAGGCTCCATGTGAATACTTTAGTATACGTAGGATATGTAACTGCTCTATTATTGTGCTTGCTGTATTTATTACGATATGTAGTAGATGTAACACTTGGAAAAAATAAAAGGTGCTCTCACCACAAAGTGATCAAGGATGGACTAGTACAAAGGGAATTTAGACATTTGAAATTTAATTTGGTTAATACTGTACAGGCATCCAAGTTGTCATGATAGCTACTACACACCTCCTACTGTTCTATTTGTCTTTTATAATTCCATTTGCCTCYCACAAGCTAGGAATACCAAGAGCTGCTTATCACACTTGGCTTCTGGAAACGAGTATCAGGAGGAGTAGTTTGAATCTGTAGAAGRTTGTTGCAGTGAGATGTGTGAAAGTGTTAAGAATAAAATAGTCAGAAAAGCCAGGTTAAGATCACRTTGTTAAAGTTAGCTCATGGGTAGCGTCAGTCTGAAGCTCTCCACTACCTTTAAGCCTAAATCAGGCAAGTCTGGGCAAAAAGTTCCATGAGGTTTTATGATTTTCTATTTGCAACCAAGTGTTACCTGGACACTACATTAGCCATAAGGGCCTCATTATGCTCATGTGGGTCATACTGCATTTTGTAAATTGTTTGTACATCCTTTGGATCTGTTATGAGCGTTACATGCCGAATGCTTTGTCCTGTAGGAGCTAGCTGTGACTGAAGAGAGGTCACTGGAAATTTTTCTCTCTATATAAATAGCAGAATTATCCACACAGTAAATGTGAGGTGAAGTGATTTATAAAACCTGCTGATGTATCTTGATAAGTTGGCTAGACAGCTGCTATGGAAATTTTGAGATGGCTTTTTTTTTTTTTTTTTTTTTTTAAGTGGGTGCTTTTTTCAGGTGTGTTTATGATGTTGGCGTATAAAGGTATAAAATAATTTCTTCTATTTCTTAGAAAGTTCAAACAGATGAAGCAATTTTAATTTTGCTGCAGTGTCAAGAAGTTTAGAGATCTGAGGGCAATACAGGTAAAGAGAAGCAGGCTCCATGTGGCTCTCGTAGTTCTCAATCCTTTTAATGAAGGTGCTTGATGAGTGTTGAATGTGGTGATGAAAATCATTTAGAACAAGTTGCATGTGCACTTCAGCTCACAATTGCACTGATTACAACTTAAATGTAACTTCATGAAACTCTCTTTTGAAATACTGATTAAAGAAATGACGAGACTGAATGGAACATTTTGTGAGTTTTTCAGGAGAAATGACCCTTACGTAATTTCCTGTAGAGTTGTTAATGTTTTGAGGACTTTGTCCTTGATGCTATTTATTTACTCGCTTCCTCTTTCTGAAGCAAACAAATTCATCATATCTGTCATCATGAGGTTCCTAGTCTCTCTTATGATTATCTCCTGGTCAGTGCATTTATTTCTGAGATTTCTGCCTAGGGCCAGTAGTTCTGGCAGCTCCAARCGTGCCAAGTCTGTGAGTTGGACGTTCTAAATGATAACTTTGGGATTGGTTTTTAATTGTTTCACCTTCTTTTAGGAWCCTATTATTAAGGTTTTCCACACAGTCATGAGGGTTGAGTACATAAAAATACGATGTTTTGCATCAGGAGCTTGTAATCCACCCACCAAAATTAGGAGTCTGTTAATACTCTTCAGTGTATTGAGCCTTCACAATGCAGAGGGTTACTGGAAAGGCCTAGACAGAACTGTGGGTATCTAGARGGGATTCTAGATGAAAGAGTTGTTTCCTTGAGGTCCTGGTTTTAATAAACCTGAAAGTCCAGTGATAGATGATTAGATAGGTGGTATATTAGAGAATTGTTGTGGATGCTGCATTCTTGAGAAATGAGGAATTACTGGTTAAAGAAGTGTTAATGTAGATTCATGCTTGTGTAGTTATAGCTTAGAAAGAAAATTATGGTAGATTTCTATAATGCTAGTAATATTTTTAACTGCTTGTCTTCAAGAACACCAAAATAAATCTGCTGTACTGCTGTCCTTTTAAAAGTACTACATAAACTCATAGGTTTGCAACAATAAGGGACAAAGTCATGCAGTTATCCAGTCAATAACTGCATGCAGAGATCTCACGGCAGGGGATAGCTACCTGGACTGTCAGTTTGGTCTCGAAGTGCACTGCTTGGAATAGACCCAGGACAAAAGCATTTGTTTTAGCAGGCCCTGTTTACAGATCTTTATTCACAGACTGTTTCCTGATCATCCACTGATTTGGGGGCAGCTAAAGGGAAGTCATTTGCTTTCTGAAACTATGAAATTACATTGCATAGTGTTAAAATTTCAGAGCATGCTTGAAGAATTCATAAAATGAAAATTTCTGGGAAGAACTTGCACAAGATTGGTGCTGGCTTTGTAGCTCATGGAGAAGTAAAAAGTCATGATCCGTAAGCATATGTAAAACATGAGTTCTGTCTACAGTTTTAAATCACTGAAGTCGCTGCATCTTGGTATACCAATATATGTCACTATTACTTCAGTGTTGATTGTTGAAGAAGCAAATGAATTAAGCTGCCACTTGCCATTATTTTTCTTGTGCTTAAAGCAGATGAAATAAGTCTGATTTACAAAGCTTGTAAGATGCTTATTTTACAGCTATTTGCTACAGTGCTGGGTTTAGATTAGTTCACTGCACACAGTTGTGCTCAGAATTTATGGATAATTGGCTGGGCTTTCAAAGCTCTCTATAAATATCTGYACGCAGTTTTGGTTAAGAGTTTTCTGTGATTGCTAAGTGGCTTATTGTTCAGAAAATCCAACCACACAGTCCTAATAACACATATGTCCAAAATTGGATAGAAAGATAAGCAGTACTTTATTTCTCTTGCCCAAACAGTGATGAGAACATCAGGATTTGTTGGTGCAACTGTTTGGCACTGGTGTACAGGGCTTGTTTAGAAGTGAATTTCCCAAAGACCTTTTTTTTTTCTCCTTATACTTTTCACAGAAATTTCATAGAGATCTGTGCCTTCCCTTTTACTTTTTAGACCACATTTTAGGCACAATTTGGTTAGTGAAACAATTGAAAGAATATCTCTTCCAGAGATCCAGATCCTCTTAAGTAATGGTGGGAACTGCAGAAAAAGTTGAAACTTTCCTTAACGATCTGGAGAGCATGCAGCTTCCCTCTCTCCTTTCCTTCCTGTAGGCAAAAACACRTTAGATAAATTAGATGGATAAGAGCCAAATATTTGCCATCCTACTTGTTTATTCTGTTCAATTTTCTGTTTGTTTTATTTGTTGACTATGTACCAGAAAAGTCCTGGCATGGGTCCAGCACAGCCAAGCTGTATGTATTGGCTGTTGGCTGTGAATAGATTTGTACAAGAGGGACACTGATTATGAAAAATAGCTTTTCTTGCATGATAGTATAGGTGCAGTTAATGTTCCACCRTGTTTGCAGTCCCAAACAGGCTGGAATTCCTCAGGGAATTTTTGCCAAGTGTGGATGGTTTTAGAGAGATACTGAAGCCGAAGACTACTTTAATCCCTGCTTAGTGAAATCATATGTGCATTACTGCTCTGCTTTATGCTTTGCACATGTTACGAAAACATAATTGGATCTAATAGTTAGGCAGGACATCCCATGAATAAAGTGAGAAGGTGGAAGGACCTTCCAAAAAGGAAGGTGTGCGTGCTTGTGTTCACAGGCAAATGCTGCCATGCTCCTGGGCTAAGGCAATCATCTTCAGTAAAGGTAGGGTTGGCCAGTTGCTTTTAGTTCTGACTCCATATCATTGCTATTTTTGCATAGGAATTGGTTATTAGGAGAAGCTGGTTGGCTCCTAGCCAGCTGATGCTAAGCATGTTTTGTTGCTGGCCTTTAGCATATGCTTAAAGCAGTGTTTTTAAGTAGTTGAATTTGGGTGGACTGACCTCTCTCGAAGAGCAGAGCTTAATTCCTCAGTAAGAGGTGGCTGTATACCCGTGCCCCAGACTTTCTGTCTACCAGTCTGCTTGGGATGTGTCTGATTTTTGGATAAATAAGGAATGCCTTTACGGAGAGCATGTGATTGAGGTATTTGATGCAGGGTAGAAAAGACTGTAGGATGCATATGGGTTATGCAAGAGGAATAGAAATGCTTTGAGGAAAATAGCCAGAGAGGAGATCCTACCAAAACAAGATAAACAGGCTTTCTGAGCTAAGTCAGCTGCACCACCTGCACTGGCTGATAATGAAGACTACACTTCATCTCCGAAAACTACTGCTTCTTAGAAGAGCAAACGGTRTTTTACCCCAAGCTGTTTCAGTGGTTTTGTTTTGAAATTTGTCTAGCTTTTAACAATTAAGAAAAGCCCCTCTATATCCACATATGAAAACAAAACATTTGATTTGCAATTGAATGAAATATTTCAGTCAAATAGAAACAACATTCTGCTTTTACTTTCTTGTTCTGAAAATCAGATTGAAAGCTAATTTTTGGTCACRTGAAAACAACTGACTTGTATTATTAGAATAGTGATGGTGGTGTTATTCCATCACACCTGCCAAAGTCAGTTGTTGCACACTACTGCCTGTCACTAGTGGCTGTATAGTGGTGTCTTAACTGAAGCTCCTTGCTTGAATTCATATGATTCTTGGTCACTCATTCTTGCACAGAAGCAATAGGACTGTGAGTATCAGCCAGTTGCTTCTAACAGAACAGCAGCTTCCAGCTCTGGGAAGGAGATGGACGCTGCAGAAGAGGGAAGAAAGTATCAATGTGAGATGTGAAAGATACGGGCCTTTGTAACACCTTAGAGCCTTCTGCTGAAGCCCCAGTCCTGGCTTCCTTTKGGAATTACTGTGGCCTCTTTCAGGTGCTGCTGTGCCTGTCTTGCTGGAGCCATTGGCATGGTCAGCTTGCTGTAAAACTAGCAAGTGATGGAAGCACAGGAGGCACGTGGCTGTGAGAGAACTTCYAGAGCAGCTTGTCCCTATTCCCAGMGCCATTTCTGTATGAAGAGGAGGTGCTGCTGGGACTGGTATTAAGGAGTTTCTATGGCATGTCTGGTCAGGCAGGCTGTGAAAGTGCAGAAAACCACTGGCACCYGCAGAGAGGAGATAAACTGATCTGATTTTCTTGGCTTAGCTCCCTGCTTCTTTCRGAAAAACCTGTGACAGGAGTTGTTTAGGGAGTCTGCAAAGAGCAGAGCTGGTACCATCAGTTCATTCAGCAGCTGCTCATCCAAYGTGTTGCTGCGCCTGCGTGGTGGTGCACAGCACTCGCCCAGTGCTTCGTGCTGCAGTAGTGGCGTGACTGGCTATTAGCGCTRAAAGACTCTGTCTTGACGTCGTCTTCTACGAATGCACCTGCCGCAATTGCCGGGAAGGGAGGATCTATTTGCCAGGTCCAGGGCTGCATCGTTTTTGGGTGAGCGTGCTGCCTGCGTGAGTMTGGCCCCAAGCGTGGGACAGCACACATGCTGAGCTCCTAACACTTCACACTTTCAAAGTTCATGTTTTGTATACTCCACTGACTGATAGAGTCACTGAAACACTCAGTTCTAAGCTGCCAAACTACGGAGAGTGACTTGTCTGGCAGAGTGTCTTTGCTCTTTGGAGGTCATGTCATCTTTTCTTGTTTTGCCATCCTGACTGTAACCACTCTCTATTTGAGATTTTTTTTTTAACTTTTTCTAAATTTATTTCCCACTTCAGGTGTAGGTAGCTGATAGTAGCAAGTCTGTTACTGTATAGGTATCTTTAACAGAGCCATTTGATATAGTCTGCAGTTGACAGACTGAAAACTGCTGTTTTATGAAAAAGTCAGGTCAAATAGGCCAAATATTTACTAGAAGAATTTGTTTACTGGAAACAAAAGTTCATAGTTTTAGTATATAACATCTAGACCCATTTTTCAAACTAAGAACAATCCAAGTCTTCTGTTTAATAGTGCAAGGCTCTACAAGACTGTGTTTGCTTTTTAAGTCTGTCTTGTCTGGAGAAGATTTCACTGTAGAAGTGATGAGGAAACAGGGCTTTCTATATTCAGACAACCTTTTTGTTATTATTTATTTATTTATTTATTTTTACCAGGTATTGGTCTTCCTCTATTTGATGCAGATTTAAAATACTGTATTTCTATTATGGTAGGTGAAAACACTGGTAGGACAAAGAGAATTGGAAGTGTGTCTTAATGTAATCTGTAAGCAGGATTTGAAAAATACACATCTTAACATTGAAGTTACTTACCTGATAATAGGTATTTTGCATAGTTTAGATATTTTGACAAATAGTGACTAATCATGATGCAAGTGATGTTATCCCTTGAGTTATCTTTCTCTCTCTCTTCTCATTTTCTCTCTTTTCCTTCCCTCTGTGTTTCTCTCTCTCTTCTCCCCCATTTCTGTTTCTCTCTTTCTCTCTCTCTCTTCCCCCTCTTAGGCAAGAAGATCCACCGAAGCCATTTTTGCTGCACCCATGCTTGAGGAGCGCTGATGAAGAAGTAAGATTCCTGCAAAAATGTTCTCAAATTCTGGTGTTTTGTCTCCTACCCTCAAAGGATGTCCAGTCTGTCAGCTTGCGCATAGTCCTTGCAGAAATACTTGCAACAAAAGGTAGATCAAAGATCAGAGATTAATGACTTGCACCTGTACAGTATAAGTAATTACAAACTTCATTATGTATAAGTCTTGATGCTATGCTTTTAACCTCTGAAATCTAATTTATATGATAACCAGTACATGCATAAATTAGTCTTGCACAGACAACTGAAATCTGGAGCAGTGGTTAGTTGCAGGACCTGATCCTATAAGTCAGCAGAGTATTTCATAGCATTTTATTCTGTGCTTATTTCTGTAAACATGAGACCAGTAAGACATTCTCAAAATTAAGCATATACTTAATGGCTTTCCTAGTTTAATACCACGCTGTTTGGCATCTCTCAGGATAAAAACCTATTTGTTCAGTTAATTCTTGTATTTTTGTCATAAAGGAAACCTTTTAGAGTCTCTAGTAGCATTATTTTTAGTGATTGTGTGAATAATCCTAACCTTTTTATGCTTTATTCAGATATGTAGACTCCTAGACTTAAGGATCTGATTATAAATGAATCAAGATACCAAATGTAACTGCTTCTGCAGACTTTGATTTATCCTGCATACTTCTTTTTTAAATGAAGATTTTCTATTTTGTTTTTTATCGTATCAGATACATTTATAGTCTGATTAAGTGTATTAGTCACTTTTTTTGTCACTGAAGTCAAAATTTGGAAGCCGTGAATTCCCAAGTTTGTTACACAATTCATTTCACTTAACAGCCATTACAAGTGAAAATTATGTGTAGCATAGCTTTTAAGACACAGAGCAGAAAGAACAAAAACTCTGTGACAAATTTTCTGATTTGGGCTCAACTTGATGAATATACATCACTTTATGTAATAGCCCAAACATACACTTTTCTCAAGAAGAAAAGTACGTAGTCTTGAGTGCAGTATGGAGTCTAGAAGTCTAGTTTCTTGATATTTTTATCAACTTSTATATTTTTACTTTTTATCCAAAATAATTTTAAGGACGATAGTTGTTCTTCAGCATAAGGATTTTGTTTTAAAATATTTTTCCTCTCCAGTACTGAAACCAATGGTGGAACTGCTGAGTGATCCAGATTATATCAACCGAATGCTGCTCAGCCAGCTGGAGTACAGAGAACAGATGAATGAGCATCACAAGAAAGACTATACATATGCTCCTTCTTATGAGGAGTTCATCAAGCTCATCAACAGCAACTCTGATATTGAATTCCTGAAACAACTGAGGTATTTGATGTTTCACTGTAGCTCATTCAAAACTAAATACGCTTCTTATGCCAATCCATTACTGAGATTTGAATGAATTGTGATTTTTCTTTTTTAACTTTTTTTTTTTTTTTTTTTTTGTGAAGCAGAGACTGTAAGGATAAGGCACAACAAATGTTAGATCTCTAATACAGTCTGCTTTTCAATTGGGTGGCAAAAAAGTTAAAACACTTCTACTACAACTGATGGCAGTATACTGAGGATTACTCTCTTGTTGAAAGCATACCAGACCCTTCTTTGAGTCTTGCCTCTGGGGAGTTAGATAGAATAATACATTGAATTTCTACTAGTGTGCGGTATCTCCTTGATATCTTTATGAAATATGACTGGTGTTAGGGGTCTGATGGCAGTGAGCCATAGCAACACTTATAGACACTGGGCATTCAGAGCAGCTTGCTGTGATTCTGGGGTGTGGAAACAGGGAAATGTAAAATGTGCTGGAAATCACCACTGGCTCAAACATTTTCCTGGATTATTACAGGGAGATGTTTCCCAATTGCATCTCTAAACACAGCAGTGAACTCTGAAGAATTATTTAAGGAGCTAATGAAAACACTAAACCTCTGTATACAGTGAATTGATGTTTAATGTTCTTTACTTCTGCAAATAGCGTCAGCTCACCTTCATAGAAATTTATTCCCCTCCCCAAAATTTTGGATAACTACTTCTCTCCTTCCTTCCATCCAACTTCCATTGTAAGATATCACTTGTATCTCGGGCATGCGTGTCCAAGCACAGAATGTTTATGCTTGCCTTATCTTTATAGTTGAGCTGTCTCTCCCCTGATTTCTGATGTAAGCGAAAAGATGAGAAGTAAGTCACTGGGAAGCAGGCAGCAGAGATGCTGCTGTGGTTGTGTCTCCCTAGATGCCCTTGGGTTGGTTCTGTTGAGCACACCAAAGCATTAGAGGACTGCTGAAGCCATTCACTGAGTGTCAGTCTTCATCTGTGCCTGCCAGCCAGAAATGTCACAGGACATTTTTGTTTCTAGGGTATTTCCCCTCCTGCCTGCCTGCCTGCCCTGACAGAGGTCAGCTTTTTCTCTCCCTGAATGGCTGCAGGAGCTTCTGAAAGGCACGCGCACGCTGATCCCGTTTGGCTCCCTCCGTGCAAGCTGCCATCACCCAGGCCTTCAGCTTGATCAGCCTAACTGATGGTTTGCTGAGAGGAAGCATATGGGCTGCATAAATAACTTTATTCTTTTTCTTGTTCCTCTTTTTGACTCTGAAACAATTTGCATTTCTGAAATGGGAAAACGCATTTAGATGATAGAGTGAAGTGATTTTGTTGCCTGGCTACTTATTGTTCATCTGCTGTAAAATTTGCTCTTTACTCTGGGCCCATGTGCTTCTGCTGAGAGCAGAAATTACTCTCTATTAGACTYTATCTAAAACCTAATTGACATCATATTTATTAGCATAATAGCACTAATGGATCTGCTTGTTTCTAAAGAAACCCAACTTTTCTGTTGTTGTTGTTGTTGTTTAGGCACATTAATGCTCAATGGACTGTCTTTTTAGCTGATAGGTCACTTTAAATTGTGTTCTCTAATATCAGGTTGGCAAATTTGCTTTATAAAGTAATGTAGTTTTGGCTGCACTTACGTTTCTGCTTTCCAGTCTATGCAGTCCAACCACCATCGTCTTGAGATGTGTTCTCGTACAGGCTATATAATGTTGATCAGTTTGAGCTGATTAGTATTTGGATGGGATACATCTAAGAAAATATCTCTCTTTTCAAAGAGGAAAGGTAATTGATTTTTGAGGTAGTGCTCTTGCTTTTTTTGTTAGTATTGAGCCAGTCCCTAGGATGGTAGTTACAGAGCACTCCACTGTTGGAGGAGGGATTCCCGTCCTGTTTGGTCTCCATCACTATGGGAGTACCCAGAGAGATGTGAGAACCTGTAGCGATCCCTGATTTCTGTGGTACATTTTGCAAAGCTTTTGTGACTTAACTAGTGAAAGTTTTAAAGATTTATGTCTGAAAAAACAAATAGCGGTCCATATAGGGATGAACAAAATAAATATTTCATGCTGTAATTCACAACAATAAGCCATAGGAAAATATATAAAGAAGGAGTTAAAGAGGAGGAAATAAATAAGCTATTCTGCAGTTAAAATTAAGGGATGAGGTTAGATTATATTGGAAGGACAGGAGTCGGAAAWTTTTTTCCAGTTTTTCTAGACAAATAAGTCATTGGCACATTTGTATTCACCCAGGTTTCACATTTAGAATAATCGTAGAATCATGGAATTGGTAAGGTTGGAAGGGACCTCTGGAGATCATCTAGAATAGCATCTATTTATCTAAAATTCCTCCCTCCCTTTTTTTGAAATAATTTTTCAAAGCCTGTCCTAAGCCAGTGCATGGCATCTATGTGCTTTAAGCTGCAAAGACTATATTAGCATGAAGGTTTTTGCTTTGCTTCTGTTAGTCCTAGTGTTGCCATGTAAGATCTTGGTAACAAACATATTTAAGTACTAACAATTTTCTCTGTAAGCTTARCTTTGAGGAAATTTATCCCAAGGCACGGTGGTTGCTGAGAAACTTGGTATTTCTTTGAAACAGCCCTGCTGTGCTTTATTTTAGTAAGTAATTATGTTCATCTACAAAGATAAAGGTAAAACGTATTGCTGAATTGAAAGAAGCTGTCAGGCACTGATAAAAGAATTCCTCAAACTCTTGCCTGACTATAAGTCAAGAAAACACAGGCTCTTGGGTGCTCTGAAATATGTGTGTATGTGACTTCTGCAGTTTCATGAGGCATCCTTTCGAGTTGGTTCCTTGACAGCATTTTACTAGACTTTCTTCTGATGAGAGCCAGGTAAGTGTTGTTGGGTAGGCAGGGGAGCATCCCCAGCTGGACCAGCAGAAACTTGTGAACGAAGAGCGTTGTTGCTTTTGGCTGGGAGATCCGAAACGAGTGGGAGGCTGTGCGCCCCGCATCTCACTGTGAGCAAGCCTGCTGACTTTTTGCATTGCAAGTGGCTTTCCCTAAAAGGCTAGTGACGACACTGGGATTTTGTAACTCCTTTTTCTCTCCCTTGTTAGAAGCTTTGCCTGAATAGAAGAAATCTTATATTGCTTGTATGAGTTCTATTTTCAGTACTCACATAAATGATGCAAAAACTACTTATCATTAATTTTGGAGAGATTTTTAAAATGACAGTTCATTTTTAGCTATAGTAGGTTTCTACGTTTTGGTTACTTTATCTCTTAACAGAATTTCTCTCTCTTTTACTTTTTAAGTGACATTTTGGAAAGCTGGTATTTGTACTCAGAAGAAGTCGTATCTACTCAGATTTGCTGATTTTTGAGGAACAATTTTGTAATTTTTTTTCTTTCATGCCTTTATTTTCTGAAAATTTGCACARGTCCTTTAGTTACAGCTTTTCCTTTAAAAACAACAACAAAAAAGCTTCTGGAGAAGAGGGGATTATATGGCTATCTATGGATATCCCTCAAAGTTGATTTTTATAATATATACCTTCCAGTGTTGCTTGTCATGACGAGGGGCAGAATATTATTCCTGTTTTATAAAGTTTCCACAAAACTTGATGTCCTTATTTCTTTCAAGAAGAAAAATTTATACAATGAAATTTCACCTTCATTTCTCCTCAGATTTAAGGTGAATTGGAAGCCTGCTGCAAATAAGGAAGAAAAGATGAATTCTTCCATGTCAGAGAGATGAAGCAAATTTAGTTACTCTGTCAGAGGAAGGCTAGAGATAAAAGACTTGATGAGTTAAAAACATAGCTGAGAATACACTGTGATAAGGAAATAAACTGGTGGATAGTTTCCATTGTGTTTTAAAGATCAGCATTGTAGTTATTCTGTTATTTATTAGTACAGTGGCAAAAGGTCACTAGGCAATTTGTCATAAGAGAGGCCGTTATCACTGGCTCAGTGTCTCATCTTTTACTTAAGAATTGATGGAAAGGAATGAACAYGACTAGGATTAGGGAAAGCGGTAAGAGAGGGAAAGTAGAAATAATGCATGTGAGCCCACRCTTTCAGGTTTGTCGTGAACAGTTTGTTTTTTGCAAATAAAACGAATGCATCATGTTAAAACTTCCTGAGATGGTTATTTATCAGAACCACTGAATATTTAACAGCTAAATTTTTAGGAGAAACTTGCCAGGAGAAAGGGTAATGGTCTGGCAGGCCAGTGTAGGTAAGGTGGTGTTCCTGGGATGCCGGAAAGCAAATGGGGTTGTGACATGCAGCCCTGTGACCAAGCRAATGTAGGCACAGGTCTGTGCTTAGGAGGAACAGACTAAATACTGTCTCTGAGCCTGTAACTTAGAGCATCTTCCTTACTTGARTGTGTAATAAAGAGCAGCAAAAAAGAGTTTTTTTTTTTATACTGGGGGCATGTTTAGCTCATTTGGTTAGAGCGTGGCGCTGCTAATGCCAAGGTCGCGGGTTCAATCCCTGTATGGGCTACGCTGAGGGTTGGGCTAGATGATCTCCAGAGGTCCCTTCCAACCCTRCCATTCTCTGATTCTGTGATATTACCATATTGATAATGAAAACGTGTGAAGCTGTGTGTGAGTAACTAGGACTAAATCTGGAAGGAAGAAAAGGACAGCCACTGGTTGTCCTGACCATGGTGTTTGATCAATTCAAAATATTCACTGTTTTCAAACTTAGAACACTCGAGTGAAGTGAAGGGGTGCTGTTTATAATGCCATTTACATATGTACTAGCTGGGGCACCACAAGTTTAAGCGAGCTGCCCAGACTCTTTTGGGACATCTGGGATCAAGCAGGGAATTAGATGCAGGACGTGTGCACACCAGGCTACACTCCTGCTGTGCAGCTGCTCTTCTCAAACGCTGGTCAGAACTGTGGTGTTGGATGGAAACAACCAAGATAAAGTAATGGCAAAAAGCAAAACTCAAGGTTTCCAAATGAGTTCTCAAATTTTAACTTAGTAATTGAATGAATTGTGTAGAATTAAGATGGCTGTCCCCCMAAAAATTAGACCAACCCTGTAAGTTCAGTTATAAGTGAGCAAATGATATAATTCATGCTGTGTGAAATGGTATGTCTGCACATAGAGGCAGARACGGTCTGAATTCTAAAATAATTATGGGAAACAAGAAGAGTRAGGGGAAATGAATATTGCTGATGAAAGAAGTATACGTTGAAGAAGGAGAATATAATTTAAAGATCATAGGTTCTTTCTTAAAACTGAGAATAAGTAGTCATTAAAATTGGAGACTTCCAGGAGACCAGGCTTCATCAAGAAGATAACTTGATAGATGAGGTTAGGGAATTCCTACAGCAATGAGATCAATTTACTAGAATACTAGGTTTATTGCTTGTATTAATAGCTGACAAGGAAATGCATTGAGGAGCATTCAAGAGGTTGCCATGAGCAGAATTTCTAAGTTTATGTATATTTAATGGGCAGTAGTTTTCTTTACTGAATATGTGGTATCTACTATTTACAAGATGAATTTTGCTTAAAATTCGGTTTACTAACTGCATCAGCTGCCTTGCAACAAACAGGTTTTAATTATTCCTGGAGCGTAGTACTTTAAGATCTCTTCTCAGTTAYGTGTGCTCCATATATTTATTGAATGCATTAGCTAGAAGAACCTTGCAGGACTTGGCTTTTCTCTTGAACTGAACTCCCATCTTAGCTTGGTACAGGTAGCTCTATATGATTTTAATGTTAAGAGCATGGCTTAATGTTTTGTTCACCAAATACTACTAGGTGGCTGTAAGGTGGCAGCAATGGAGAGGAGGAGGCGGTATTGTTGTTACTTGGATGTTTTTATTTTGTTTCGAGACAAAACTTTTCTCCTACTCTGTTCCTTATACACACTACTCCTTAGCTTGGGATTGTAATGAAAAATAACTGTTTCCAAATGAACAGGAGACGGAGGAGTTTTAGTTTTTGTTAATTCTCAAGTGTGCTGTATGAAGAACTTGCTGAAAGAAGTTAACAGCATTTTTTTGGGTTTTTTTTTATTATTTTTTTTTTCCTTTTCTCTCCTCCCTCTTCACCCTTATCCCCTACTGTTTTTAAACAGGTATCAGATTGTAGTGGAAATAGTTCAGGCAACCACAATCAGCAATTTTCCCCAAATGAAGAGGCAGAAAGGTAAGAACCCATTTTGTTAACAGTTGCATCTGTTGTTTTTATTTTAGAAGGCTATTTGAACTCTAGAAATATGTACATAATTGGTTTGCGAGGGAGAGTTTTAGACAGATTTTGGGAATGTTGCGCCTTTGGGATTTCTGTTCTGTTTCATTTGTCTGGTTCTTCCAAAAACTCCCATGATTATATATAAAAATATATATATACACATACATATGTGTGTATATTTCCCCTCCCTCTTCCATCTGAGCTGATGAATCAAGGGAAAGGACATGGGATATGGTTATTTCAGCACTTGCTGCAGCTTGGATTTTTGTCATTGCAAATTCTTACACTGTGAATCTTGCTTCCTTTTTCGTACAATCCATTCATTCAAGTGTCAATCTGTTCTCCTTTCAATACACAGAAGAAGGAATGATCCAGTGTAATTGTCAGTCAGGCTTTATTTTGACTCTTCATTGCATTATGTCTTTGTGTTGCATTATAGGGCRCTCTTCAATTCTGTGATGTTTTGGTATGCCTTTTGAGCACTTCTGTGTTTAAAAGGCACATGCAGTTACCGTAATTACAATTATGATATGTACTTCTCTTCATGGTTCTCAAAATGTGCCAAAACTGTGGTGTGTTTTCAAGAGATCTATGCTGATGGCAACATTGTTTGACAAAGTTTTTAGTTGGATACATATATTTAAGGTACCAAAACATAATTAAAAGCAAGTGAAAGGCAATCTAAATTAATTTGTTTACAATATAAAATGGAAGAATGATCTATATAYTGCGTTCTAGACCTTTGGCTGGATTTCCCTCTGAGCTTTTTAAGTGACAATTTGCTAGATTTTTTAAATGAGTTTCCTGAAAGTCATACGTTCATCTCAAAAATCTTGCTGTTAGTCTAGTGCTCAGTGTCAGAAAGGAGTTTAAGTAATTCAAATGTAGTGAAAAAGTGCAAAACTGAAAAGACACAGTACCCCGGCAGAAAAGAAAAAAAGCATTTTCAGTTAATCTGGAGTTTTTGGTCCATGCTCAAATTTTTGAAAGTGTGAGGTTAGCAATATTGATATTCCCTTATTTTATATTGTAAAATAGAGCTAGATATGCATTTCAATAGGATAAATTGCTTGTGTCAAACCAAGGGAAAAGGAAAACTAGATWTTTTTTTTTGCATAAGTATGCATTACAGAAAAAGAAATATTAATGTTTTTGAGATGAAAGTTAATTTACTGGAGAGGCTGTTACCTAAGGTAAAAATGAGAACAGGGAAGTTAACTTGCGCATTARGGAAGAAATAAATCTTTATAAGGCTATGTTTCCACTTGTGTTAGCATTGTTCTTTGTCACAAGAATTGATTTAGAAAATATTTTTATAGCGCTCAGGTTCCTACAGTTAATTAGTGATGCTCTGTTCTGTATCACTTGAGTTTACCTACTTAACTATCAATTATACTAAAACCTGAAGAGATGATGTTCTTCTGAAGCTACAAATGCCCGGTACTGCAGAATAGATATAAAAAGACTATTACTATTTATTCTGCCAAAATAGATGTAGTTCCACTTATGCTGTGGTGAAATTGGTCCTCCTTTTTTTAATGGAGTCTTTACTATTGCTTGTTTTTTTTTTTTAAAAAAAAA
>NW_028186468.1:1358517-1387452 GCF_003343005.1 Rhea americana | reverse complement strand
TGAAGTTTTGCCTTAAGGTATTGAATTTTATAGTTGATTTAGTTACATGGCAACCTCGTATATCATTTAAGGGTTGAGTTGTTGACCCAATTACTATTGCTGACTATGTAAGCCAGTGGAGTTTGTTACAGGAAATCTTTTATTTATAAAATCGGTAATAGATACTCACGTTGTGCCTGAAGAAAAAGATAGCATTTTTTGCTTGACGTGTGGAACAGTGTCCAGCACTCACCTACAATACAATCACTGTTATAGTTCACACAAATTTAAGGCAACTAATCTGTTCTAATCTGTTGCAGTTATTCCACTGAGGCTTTCATCTACCAAAATTTTCAGGCTTAGTCTATGTACAGTAAACTTTGAATTAAGAGGATCTGTCAAAAAATAGGTAAAATTAATTCTGAAGATTTGTTTTTTTGTCTTGTTTTTTTTCTTGAAGTAGTTGGAGACCTTTCCCCTAATGTGATTATGGATCTAATGTTCCTGAATTTTAGGAAAAGAGTTAAGGAAAAAGCTCTTCTACTTCCCTTAAAAAGAACAGCACAGCTTTGTGGTAGTACAAGGATCGTTGGACTCCTGTAGAACAGACCATCACAGGTGACGTTGYCTCCCTGTATGTCCTGTTCCTGATGCCATAGCATACTACCCCATAACAGAAGGATTTCATGATGGAAAACTAAATATAAGCTTTATGCCGAATGAAAACTTGTTCGCACAATCTTACTTTGTCCTTTTTTAAATTGTGTTTTCTCAGCGCCTGCTAACGTATCTGCAGTAACATGGTGAGCATGGGTGTTCAGCATATGACCATCTCTTTCCTACTAGTAAATGAGCTTCTGTCTTTTGCATCATGAGTATTTTTTAACTTTTATTCCAATCTGGCATTGGTCTTACTGGTAGCTATTTCCTTCTTCCTGTGGCAAAGTTTCATCGTGAGAGTGAAGCTTCTGTAGCGTCTCAATATTTACCTAGAGCAGCTACACCTAGCCTGGCCAAGACTGTGTCTAGCCTGCTCTGCAGTCTCCAGCAGTGACCAAAGGTGGAAACCTAAGGCAGAATGTAAGAGTAGAGTAAATATGGAATAATACTTACACAATTACTGTCTCAGTTTCCGTCTCTTTGAGTGTGGGAGCTTCCTTAGGCAGTGTTTTACACAGGAAGAGAGGTACAGCAACAAATGTGGACAGCACTTAGTGCAGGGTGAGTGGCCAGTGAGGGCTTTGCTGCTATCTAAACAAAGTGAATGCTGTGCAAGTATGTGACTAGCCGTGAATGAGCCTGAACAGGGTTGCACAACTCTGCGTTGTCTGAGGAGACAGAATTAGCAGTCAGTGAACCGAACAGATTTTTTATAATTATTTTATCCCATGAATTAAGGTATGCATTTAATGTTGGTGCTCAGAGGGTGAGGTTTTTTACACTTGTCTAACTAGTGTGGATGCCACCTCTTGGCTAAATATTCTGCTGTTAGGCCCCTTTAATAGCAATAGCAAGTACTTGAAAGTACTTGTGATCATCACTGTGTTAAACCGTCTGTAGTGAAAAATGGCATGTTATAGGGTCTTTTTTCTTTTCAGATTTCTATCCCTTGAATCTTCTGGCATGTGCGCCTAGGAGAGCAAAGGAAAACGTACAAAAGCATCTCGTTCATGTTAAGTAAGTTTTGCATTTGACTCCCTGAGAGAGTCAAATGTCTTACAAGGTCGAGACACGATAATTTGAGAGGTTCGCAGTAATGATGCCTGTTGCGGGTGGATGATGTAATTTCTGTGGYCAGGAGGATTGCTTTTGGTCATTGCTGAAGCTGCGTGACAAGAAACCTAAAGTAGCAGTAGTGCTTTCGGAGGTGTTGACAGTTTATTTTTGGAGTCATATGGGCCATTGTAAATAGAAGCTGCTATCTTACATGCTGGTGCTACACTACTTCCCTCATTTACACTTGTCCAAAACTGCTAAATCTTTTAGCCTACATGCATCTGCTTTCTCTCTCTTCCAACTGTCCTTCTACGTTCCCTTTTCCAAAATGGTCATAATCGTTGCAGCAGTGACTGTAAGAGGACGCTTGCTTTTTGCTTGTTCTTGTTCTTTCTTCCTATTGATTTTTTTTTGACTGTAGTCTTCTCCACAGTCACATGTGTTCTAGTTGGAAGAATCACATTTTTCTACACTGCTAACTGTAGAACTCTCCTCATCTTGCCTTTTGATCTTAAACGTACTGAATCATATTTAAGCTAAATTTTACATAGTGCTTTTTTATGCAAAATCTRTGTCTTAAACATTTTGAAGGACGAGAAATGCCTGAAGATTTGATTGTTATTTGATTATTTAATCCTAGTAAAGCAGTTTTGTAAAAGGATAAATATGCAAATTGGGCATTGTAGCMTGAGTGAGAAAGGATCTGAGTTTCTGGAAGTAGGAGTGGATCTTAAGTTTTCAAAAGAAAAGACTTCAAAACCAGTAATGAAATAGCAGCAAAGCAAAAATAAATTGCTGTGATGATTTGATGTTTGCTGTAATGTAAATAAGAAACTGCTCAGATATACTACTTCTGTTTTAATTATTTGAATGGAGACACTTTCCTTTCTTCTGTGTTATGTTAGAGGGTCCTGCAGAAATTTTAGGAAGGATCCTTTCTTTCTAAATGCTGTTTAAAAAAAAAATACAGAGAGGCATATATCTTGTCTTAGAGTAAAACTGAGCAAATCACTCCCCACCCCCATCCCTTGCAGTGCTGTAGAAGGATTTGTATAATTTACCTTCTAATTTTCTGTGCCCTCTATCTTCTACATGACTTCCCAGCATGACCAGAAACATCCTTTGCAGGATGACAGGAGAGAAGTGCTTTCAGACCCCACACTGTAACTGACCACAGGGCAGCCCTGTGGAGAAAATTGCTCCTTTTCAAGCAGGGATTGCAAGACAAATTGAATAAGCAGCCATTTCCGTAAGAAGAAAATCTGCTGTGCTGAAGGTGATTTCTCCTGCTGAGTGTTCCCACTATGCATCTAGATATTTGCTTTTGTAAATGGAGCTGAAGACTGGTACAGAAACAGAACTATGCTTATATTTTCAGCTATAAAAAGGGACTTTTCTTTTARAAACTCAAGCTTCAAGCTGTTTTGGATGAGTGCATTTTTATGATGTGTGGGTTTTGTCACGATGATGATTTAGCCTGAAGTAAAATGGAAACTTTACATCTGAAGTGCATTACATATGCCATCTAATTTTAATTGTGATAGAACTGTAATGGTTTTTGTTGTTTTTTTTCTCCTGCTCCTCCATCCTCCAAACAGGGTAAACATGCATACACAGTTATTTTTTGCACAGCTGATCGGCAGTGCTTAAATAGCTACGGTTGTGTTTGCATGTCGTGCTCAAGCATTACATGTGGAGGTAAATCTGGTAGATAGAGAGACAGGTTACGGTGCCTTTCATTGTTCTGTGCTTTTTAAATCAGTGCCATAGAGTAGGCTCTTCTCTTGTCTCCTGAGATCCTTTGYGAGCACTGATGATGGTAATCTATCTTTTCCACAGTTTGTTGGGAGATGCCCATTACTAAAGAGGGAGGGAAGAGGCAATGCAGGGACATGCCAGGCAGAGGCTATACCTGATGGATGTTCTTTCAGTGTATGGTATCAACTTGCTCCCGTGCTTAAATCTATCTTTACTACCACTTTGATTTTTGTTTTGCTCAGCTATGCAGCTGTGACTATAACATGGGAAGATGGGTTGCAGTAGCTGGTCTTAATGGTCAGTGGCTAAATCCTTCTTAATTTCCCCTTGCTTAAGTCCCTTCCCCCAAATGGGCTTGTTGAAGTGATTGGGGTGTAGCTCAGATTTCAGTAGCTAACTTAAACTTTTATGCTCGCTGACAGGTTAACTGTTGAAAGTCAAAATATTATCATGGTATGACAAGGGTGTTGTACAGAAGAGGATGAGACGATGCTTGACACATAACTCAAGTTACTTTTTAGCTGAATATGAGCTCTTCCTTGTGTGTAGTTCTGTCCCTCTGAGCTAATTGGACATACCTGTTTAACCCAAATGATTTTTTTTAATGCATTTATTTGCAGAACCCGTGAGCACGGTTTTATATCGCTTGACAAGATGGATCTGATAGGAGAACTCTGAATGCAGCTGCAGATACTTGTTGCACTTTTCTTTCTTTCGCATGGTATTGTGGAAAGTTAAAAACCAATGCAGGAGTTGAGAGCTTGAAGTGTTCAGGGTGTCACAGGGACCTGTGATAGGTGGATACAGGGAGTAGAGTGATAAAGCTCTTATCAAAACTTCAAGCACTTACCTAGTGGTTTACCATCAGTTACTATCAGTTACCTGATAATTTCTTTCTGTTTTATGCTCAAGTAAATAAGACAATCAGAACGGTTAATTTGCCTGATAGCATACATTGTTATCTTTCTGAAATTTCTCTAACTCTTGGTATTCATTAACTCTCATGATAATGGCATAATCGCAGTATGAAACTAGCTTGTAAAAGGAAAAAAAATCCACATGTCAGACTTAATTTTTCYCTTCTACATTGTTATAAAGCATTTATAAAAACACTTATAACGTTTATAAATTTCAGGATTATTCTCGAGATCCTTGTCTTGAAATTGTTGTTAAATGGTGTAAATCCCACTGCAAGCATTTATAATAAAAGAAAGAGGAGTGTATAACTTTTTTAACTCATTCTCTTATCTAACCACATCAGAACTGGTTTTATTTTTTTATTTTTTTCTTTATTTTACAGAGGGAAGTAGAACAATCCAGATGTACTGTTCTTTTTCGATGTCTAGCTTGCTTTGCTTTTTCAGAACTGAGCAAATACTCTTCTACGCCTATGCAATCTTTAAAAATGTGTAGTTCAAAGTTTCTGAAAGTTCATAGAGATCTGTCATGATTGGTAAAAATATATTTAAAAGTTTGRGGCCACTGTGTGAAAATGTTAAATAGGTTTATACTAAAATATTTCAGTGTGGCATTAATAGGCAGTGTATGTGCTTAACTCAGAAGCTTTCCCAAAAAGTCATACAAAAATAGTATTGTGCATGTGCAAAACTCCTTCAGGGACTAGTCAGAGATCTGAGTTAACACATGTTGCCAGGTGACAGGTATTTATAGTTCTTGAAAAAGAAAACCAGCTCTGAGGACTCTTTTATTAAAAATTTTTCTAATTGGGTTCTAGGATCTGCTCCTGGCACAGTATTAATCAGGGTAGTTATAAGTGATCCAGAAAAAAATATGGAAGCTTTGTCAGAAGTCGCTTTATGTCTGCAAAAGTGGATGGAGTGAAAAATAATTAGCTCAGTTTTGATTACTTGGTAATTTTGACCATTCATATTTTAATACTATCCAGTTCAAGTTGAGTTATGCAGGGAAGAAGAATGCAAGTCTCACTTYTTACCCTTTTCAGGTCATGTTTTCAAAAGCAGTAGCTGCAATCTTGGTGAAATAGAGAAAAATAAATGAACCTGAGCTCCTATTTGAGAATTGTAGCTAGGATGGAGGGGAAGTAAATTCTCACGTGATCCAAAAGCTGTGTTTAGGTCTGGTATTTGCATGTACCGCAGAAATGACTGACAGACAGGAAGGGGCCATGGATGTGATTGGAGATTAGGTTGGGTGGTTGGGATCTGTAAGCAAAGCTGGATTTCTACTTTTGGTGCTAATCTCATTTTGATTGGAAGGCTGCAGAGTGCCCTTTAGGGTTTTTTAAGTCTCTGTCCGTGGCAGTGCATATGTTGGCAAAGTTTTTCMTGATTAGGGGAATGATTTTGGAAAAAGTTGAGGGCCTTCAGCTACTTTGGGTTTGAGTCTCTGCTTAGACATTGCAGGAACAAGTGTATGCAACTCATACGAGGAAGAAGTGCCAAAGAAGTGGCTCTCGTTTTGCGGATGAGGTTTAAACTCTCCCTCTAAAATGATTAGAATTTCTGATCTTAAAAACTGCACGTTTGCACCAGTTAAAAATTATCTAAAGGATGTTTTTTCCTTCTTTGCACTATGGTGGAACAGTGTCTTTTAGTGGCATGTATCTATTTMTCTTCCCTTTGTTGCCATTGTAACTTTGTTTTTCTTTGGTTTATGCAGTGATACCTGACTCTAGTGAATATTTTATTTAGTTTTATTTACTGGTATTCAGAAACAGCAAAAAAGTACTTTAGTACCTTGGTGATGTTTGGGTTCAGCAAGAACAGATTAAAAAGTGAAGTTGTCTTTATAGCTTAAATTACCTCTCCCATAGTGCTCGATAGAAAGAAACAGCACGATTCAGATTTGAAAACCTGAGAATTTTCCAGAAATCTCAAAAGGACAAAGGAAAGCCAATGCTATTCCTGTCTTTCCCCAGTCTATATTAAAATGCTCCTGTGATTTCTTGTAGCTTGTCTTTCGTACTGCAATGTTTAAGAGKGAAATGCAGTTGAGTGTTGGCGCGTGCTGGGGGTGCCAGCCGTGCTCGCTGCAGGAGCGCTCTCCGCGGGCCTCGTGTCCGGAGGCGAGGAGGCTCTGCAAGCCCTGTTTGCCCGTGGAAGGGGACCAGCTCGGCGGTGCCATCATCGTCGCTGCCCGCGGTGTTTCWTCCCTGCAGTGGCTCCATCCGGGAGCCGAGCGAGGCAAACGCTTTTTGAAGGCTCTCAGYTGGGAGAGCGACAGATCGGAGGAGCTGGGTGGGACGCGGGGCTCCTTAGCCTCTCCTGGAGGCCTGCCACCCCCGCGGGATGGRAAGCCTCGAGCAGCCCTGCAGAGCGAGGGCTGTGGCTGCGGGGGAATAAGGAGGCGCGGTGGGACCCGGAGCAGCCCCGCTGCCGGCACGGAGCCTGCTGGCGCCGAACGGAAAGGCGAGAACTCGGCTCTGCACAAAGAGGGTTTGTGACAGGTCGCTGGGTTTGGATTTTGAGCCCAAAGTATTTAAMCTACTGAGAAAATAGAAATTTTAGAGTTTATCTTCCAGTCAAATGCTGCCACTTTAAGCTCCTGTCCGTGTATTTGTGTTAATTGTAAACACTTGAAATGGGAAGGGGGCAGAGCTATTTTTCCTGCCTTCTGTTCTCCTTTCCTTTTCTCTCACAAACGCTGAAACGTCTAGTCCAGGAACTGAAATGCTAAATTAAGTGCTCTGACTTCCCTGTGGGCATAACATGCCGGGGAAACAGATGGCGCTTTTTTTTTTTCTTTTTAATGGGAAGCTCATGTTATCTTTTGCCGGAGTGAGTATCATCTCTGTAGTTCACTGCTTCTATAGCACCTCCAGTGCAAATGATACCTCTCCAGTACAACACAGAAGGTCCTCGAGTCAGGAGGCTTCGGTACTAATGTACATAAATACCTACAGCAAGTAAAGTGAGATTAGAAATCCCACTATCTTTTCAGTAAATAAGCAACAATACTTCAGGTCACATGTAATGTTTTGAAAACAGAACATTATTTTCATCTATCTCATTCACTAGCACCTGATATTTTGAAAATGTGGCAGAATAGCTTTCTCTCTCTCATCCTTGAGCAATATGTTGATCCAGAGCTGAACACAAGCCAGGTATTTCGCTACAGAGCTCCAACTGCAGCCAGCAAAAGCAGAAATATTTTCACTGAACAAGAGGATAAAAAACCATTATATTAATGTGAATTTATTGCATCCTACAGGTGTAACACAGGAAAGGTTTCAGCACAGGAGGGGTTTTAAATCGGCTTTATCTGCTTTTTTGTTTGTTTGTTTAGGCCTTATTAATTAGCTGAAGAAGCTGGAATGTGGAATATATGAACGTTACGCCTTTTCTTTTATTACCAAGTCTCATTCTGCTGAGTGCCTTCCTCATGTTACATCACTGTTTAACACTGTTGTGCAGCCCTGGTGCGGAGTTCTAAGACTTCTTGTAGTCATCTCAGTATTTTGACGGGGCTTTGTTCTTGTTTTTGTGGAGATAACTGAATGTTATGCTGTTTGCAGCACACTAAAGAAATTTACATTTGCAAATGAGGTCCATGGGAATATGAATAACTTGACTGGAGTGGATTGAGTCCAGTGCTGATCCTTAGACTGTCAGCTCCATGTGTGACCAGGCATCATGGCTGCAGTTAACTTCCTAAGGCAATCTAACAAATGTACATCCAGTGTACAGGAATATGATTTTTTTGCTGTTTATATAAACACTTGAGATATTATTGGAGAATATTTCAGAATTCATAATTTTATTTCAAATACAAACTTCCAAGTATTTGTACTCAAGTACGTGTTGAGTCTTGAATGGCAAATGCTTCAGGTATTGGTGAGATTATATTTTTCTGTTGTAAAAGACCATTTCTAATTGCTTTATTCTTAGATTCAAAAGGAAAGGAAACTGCTGCAATGAAGGCTGACCTACTGAGGGCTCGCAATGTGAAGAGGTACATTAATCAGCTGACAGTGGCAAAGAAGCAATGTGAGAAGAGAATAAGACTCCTTGGAGGTCCTGCTTACGATCAGCAGGAAGACGGGACTTCAGATGAAGGTGATGGTCCTCCAAGTCAGAAGGTATGAACTGCATAACACGTACATTGCCTAAAGGCCGTTCTAAATGTGTTAGTACTGAATCACATTAACCTCACTGTCATTAATCCCTCAGTTCCCCCAAGAATCAAGTATAAACTAATAATTGTGTAGTCTATTTGTCTTAACATTAGGGAGATAATTACTGTAGTACCTGGAAAAACATACTGGTCATTCAAACTGGAATTTTGCTAACGTGCTGTGTATGGAATGTCATAAGGAATTATATCTCTCATTGTGTGAGATATTCGGACATACTGAGTGGAGGGAGTTAGTAAGGACATGGTCCTTCATAAAGGAGCAGCTTTTTTTCAGAGAGCATTGCCAATATATATGCGGTGTTTTCTTGGCCCGTATTGTATTTACTGTAGGAAATACCTGCAAGTTTTGCAAATACCAAGTTATTTAAAAGCAAACACTTACTTGTGGAAAGCAATTGGCAAAATTTTAAGGGCAGTCATTGCAGAAGAACTCCAGTGAAGCTGTTGACTGAATGCTGATTTTCAACTTCACTGTACTGGGATTGAAAAAAAAGTACTGTTTCACTAGACAGTGAAACACAACTAATAAGTTGTGTAATCTACTCTCTGTCCCGTTTGGGCAAAGCACACTAATTGATGTTTTCCAATTAGAAAGATGATATTATCTTTTTCATGTAGGTAGAAGACAAAGAAATATATCCTTTCATGCAGGGATCCTTAAGTTTCATTATGTCATTATAATAATTGTAACTTAATGGCACATAAGAAAAGAAAAATCATGACAGAGAAATAGCTCCTACTATTTGCTTTGTTTCTCTAAGTATGCAAGAGTAATTCCCTGTCCCTGACTTGTCCTTAAAGCATGATTTCAGAAGTGGTTCATCATGGATTGCACTGAGGCATTCCTAATCTGTTTCCAGAGGTCAAGTATAGCAGCTAGTACCAAGAGGAAAAGGACTGGAAAGGACAAAGAGAAGCATGTGGCAGAACCACATGGGTCACTGATGCCACTGAGTAGATACCTTTCGGTGCCCACTGAGACATTGTGCTTTCCAGGATAGCTAATGGTGGCATAAGATTGTTCAGGAGCAGGCTCAGGTAGTGAAGTTCTACTGGTTGGGGCAGTGAAATGGGACTGGTAGGAAATTTAGTACAATCTTACTTAAAATCAAAGGAATTCCTGTTGTTAATGTAACGTCCTTTCTGGACCTCCAGATGGTCCTTCATGAGAGCTGCTGGTTTAGGATTTATACCTGTGAGCAGCTCCATACTAAATTTATGAGACTGTTAATAGGAATAAAGACATCTCCTTGCACAGGCATTTGCAGTATTGATGGTGAAAACAGTGGGATCTAGAGCAGCCCTGCTTCACAGCTTTTGAAGCATTGTTATGAAGAAACCCTAGAATTTCACTCCTTGCCCATGTTGGAGAAAAAAATAGGGAAATTGCTTCTCCGTTCTGTTGTTCCCAACTCTCTGTGACCAAGGAGGAGGCTGAGAGAGGCTAGACTGGAGACAGAGGCCAAGCTGTTCTTTTCTGAGCACAAAAAAATGCCCAGAGCTTGGCTGTGGAAGGGATACTTCTTGACTGTCATTTCTTCCCGTCCACCTTCTGTATGCTGGTAGTTGGGATCTGAGCTCTTTTTTAAAGGCAGTCAGTACTACTTTGGATAGGAACCTTCCTACATAGTCAGTATTGACTGAATACTTTTCAAAGCAAAAGGGAAATGTTTGTTCGGAGTTCAGTAGATAAGCTAATGTTGGTATGTCACTTCTGGTGACCCATAACTATTTTTTTTTAATAAGAGTTTAATTGTGCCAGCTTTTCCATTAAGTTAGCACTTACCTGCAGAATAGCAAGCTTTTACATAAGAAACTGGAATTTTAATTTCACTAAAACATACAAAATACATTAGGAACAGGCATTTACTGATGATATTTTGAATGATTCTTTTATTTAAGTGTAGTGCAGAGCCTTGAATGTATTGACTGGGAGAATTTTTTTTTGTACTAATCAGAGAACAAATTGGCTAATGGCCTAAACTTGTGCTTTTGTTTCATTTCTGCATCCTATAAAAAGCTTTCTCTTTCCTGCAGTACTGAGAGAATAACAGCATTGCCAGTAAATGTCTTTACTTTGCATGTTCTGATTATAGTTTAAACATGGAGATTATTTGGAGCTGTCCATGTTCCCTTATTACAGATTTAAGAAATGAAAAGGGTATTACTCAAAATGACTTTTATTTCTTTCACAGCAGAAACTAATAGTAAAGCAGTGACAATTTACTCTGCTCAATACATAAAAGTCATAGGATTGTACAGGTTTTGAACATACTTCATTTACTTCACTGTCCTGAATCTGATTGCTCCAGGGAAATCCTGAATTTAAGACGTGTGAATTATAATCCAATGTCTAAAAACAGACAGAAAAAACCTAGCTACTCTCTGAAATTGAATTTTGTCATTAGTTCTGATACTGATACTAATACTCTAAGTGTTAGATTTGCTTCTGGAGAAAATGCAGTTCGAATTAGTGTAATATATAAAGCATATTTTCTAATCTATTTACGGTCAATGCATTTTTAATCCTTTTTCCTAGAAATTGTACTTGCACAGTACTGCCGTAACTTCATTGAGTTCTTATTGTCTATGTTTATCAAGGAAATCGTTTGTTTGATCTGTTGTGCTCTGCACAACGGCCACGTCACCACATCTGTGAGCTTCAATGCACAGAGTCACAGCATCTCTGTGGCGGAGCTATTCAGTGAGTCGCTGGTGTTTAAAGGGAGCTCTGGAGAGCCAATCTCTGACTAGCTGTAAAATAGCGAGGAAAATTCCACCCAGACACCGTCTCAATTTGTTCTGAGGCACAGACAGTCTGTGTTCATGATCCTACTGAGGAGGATCAAGTTGAGACTGCTGTAGAAGAACTTACTTCCACCACAGTCCTCACGTAGATGCTGATTTAACTGTTAACTGATTAGACTTTCAATCTGATTTCTGAGCTTCAGATTGTCATATCGGATTATGTCAGGATAACTCATGATATAGAATTTGGGGGGTATAAAAAAAAGTGAACTTAAATCCATGTTCCCCAGTTGCCTGAAGATGGGATATCTTATGACAGAAGTATATTCATGAGTAAGTGAGTCTGAAAGCAGAAATTTTGCCATTACTGAGGTGGAGAAAATAGCCAAGTGCTTCACGTATAATAAATACTTAGTATTTCTTGATAGTTAAAAAATCATTGCATTTTGTTCAACTGCTGCTGTGTATGACAAAGGTACTCTTCTGATGACTTACTACTTTTATTTTTTAATAATACTTTACACTTTAATGAGCATACAGGCAGAAAGTCTTCATTAGTAGTTTTTAACATGCAGCTCAGAAAGAGAAACATTTTTCTAGTGTTATCTTCTACTTATTCCAGACTATGTGCCACCTTCCCAGCAGAAAACTTCCAGTACTGACCCAAATTCTGTTCACCCTGCCCATGATCTGCAGTGCAGCTGTCAGCTCTATTTTGGTGGTTCTTTATAGGCCAAATGTAAGAAGTGGGACTCTGTGCTGTTGCAAAGGGTGGTAGTACACTGCATCTGTGCTGAATCCATTGCCTATATGAGCCCTTCCAAATTAAGTAGCTGTTTTGTGTTTGTCTCACTGACTGRACAGTTGTAGCTCCTCTCTGGACAATCTTTAGAGAGGCGCCAACACCAGGTATCTGCTTTGTTGGGCTACGAACAAAACTATGCTGTTTGCCTGGCTATAGCACCCTGCTGAAAAAAAATTCAAGCATCTTCCTCGTATTTGGCAGAGCCTTTGAGTAACTATGGTATAATAGTTATTTTACTGTTGGACTAGAGAAGGATGTAGCAACAGTAGAGCTGCTGTTTTTTCCCAGCCCTGAAGCTGTTCCAGAGTTAAAAGGACTTGAAGGGTTGCTGTTGAGGCTGATAGCTCTAAGGTTGTAATTGCTTGCCATTTATTAGATTTGAGGATGTATGCATGCCCTAATGCGTGCATATGTGCCAGGGTAGCTTCAAGCTATGTGCTCTAATCGGTGATGATACTGAGTCATAAAAGAACCTTTTTAGTGAGGGTTACAAAGTGCTACAGATTCCTGTTCTTCACATCAGAGAAGGAAGGACCCTCCACAGCACACTGCCTGAATTGCAGCTGTCTTACTATAGCTGATCACCTCAGACCTGAAGAACTCTTGTGCCCTTTACTGCTAACATGAAAGTATTAATAATATATATTCTCCCACTCAAAACTCTCTTCTAGCTATTCCTACCACGATGAATGTTTACCCTTTTTCTTAATTCTTTAGCTTTCCGTAATGCTATGAGACCTTGTAAAAAGCAGTAACTGCAGAGCATTCTGTCTCTGTCTTCTGTTTTATTTTTTGTGAAAGTGTGTGCTTGTTTGCAATGAGCCAATTTATTAAAATTTCAGCTGTCATTGGCTGTATTTTTCCATAATTTTTCATGACCACAGAAATTTTTATGCCAGCAGTGAAATAGGATACAAGAGATAACACTGCACAGTGGATGGAGCCTGCTCCTCTGCATTCTGATTTCACATGTTGCACTGGCTTGAGACAAGTGCCATCACCAGCTTTATCTCATGTCCCTATCTGTTAAAAAAAAAAACAAAAACTCCTGTTTGTAATATGTGGATAAGAAACTTTATGCTGTCAAAAAGTTAACTATTTAGAAATAAAAACAGTGGCTAAATATCTGTAGAGAGTAGGGTAGAAAATTCCAGTAGAAAAACCCCCAAAGATTACTTGATTCCTTTTTTTGCATACTTCATCTATAAAAACAGAATGAAAAAGAGCTGAGAAATGCTAAATTGCTTCAGCACAGAGTATCATAGTACACTGTGGGATTTCACTGGGTATGATGGACTTCCAGAACTTTTCTTACAGAGTTGTATTTTGAGTTTTCATTAGTACATGTCTTGCTGCAAGCAATGAAATGTTACTTAAGCTCCTTTAAATGAAGATTTGTCACTACTCAAAATTGTCAGTAACAGAACGGATCGAATGAGGGTACACTTGTTAGTGAGAAGAATAAATTCTGACTAGGGCTTGTTTTGAGTGCAATACTGGTAATGAAATTTAGCAACTGGCTGAAAGTAACAGATTGGTTTTTCTCAGTATTAGCTCCTGTGTGATGCTCATGTGTAAAATGCTGAACTTAATGTGCTCGCATGTAAGATGTCTGAATGGTTTTCTGTGACATTTTTTCATGCCTCGTATTTAGAGAGTATTATCAAGTAAGACTATATTTAAACATAACCGATGAAAGACACATGTTTAAGCACAGTTAGTTTATTTTGTTAAAATTGTTTAGTTCGCAAGGTAGTAATTCTGTTGCACAAACCTCTTACAAATTAGGTCACTTTAAATACCATAGGGTACCTGTGTAATGGGCTCTTCTCTAGGTAACAGGGATTATTACATTGTGTTTCTCACGGCAGTAGCACTTACCTGCTGGGCTTTTGAGGGTAGGTGTTTGTTAATTGACTTTGCTGGCAGCCTGTGTGGAGAGACCTTGGATAATGCAAGCAATAAAGACTAAGGTGACCTCTTGCTCAAAAAGTGATGCTGTGTGATTTGCACTGCGAGTGAAGCTTGCAGTAATTTATTAGATGTACCATCACGTACAGAGCTGAAAGTCATCGCAAAGGCGAAGATCTCTGATGGAGGCACTGGAAGACCCTCTTCCCTCTTGTATTTTGAATCGTGGTCCTCCTTGATGAAACGATTGATTAGAGAGTACGACAATGCTCTGTAGCTAATCCATGGACTGGCCTCTGAATTGCCATCTCTATACTCACCTCTTTGACAGTCCGCTCACCTTTTCTGTAATAAGCCTTCTTTCAGCAAGCCTCTCTCTGTGTAATTGCATTATTCAGTGAGGATTTATAGAGTGAACTCTGACAGACGGAAGTCTTTGTTCATATATCTCAATAGTTCGTAAGGTAAGAGCAAGCCGGTTCCAGGTGGTGATGGTATAACAAAGGATGAAGAGCAGGAGTGGCACACGCTATTGGTGAGGAATGCTGTGAAGATGACAGTGAGCACCTAAGACAAGCATAATTTCCTTAAACGCTACCCAAAACCTCGGGAAGCTGGTTCAGGCAAAATGTAGTCGCCACAGTTCTTAATGAATCAAGCTAAATAAGGCATTTTAAGGAAATAAGACTTGTCTCAGTAGTTGYGTACATGCACATGTGCGTGCTGTTTCCTCTTGTACAGTTTGTGTCAAGCCATCATGTTTTTCTGAATGTGACTTAGTGGTAGGATTCACARATACTAGGTTGTGAGTCTTTCCACAGAGTGAATGGCTGATACCTGGCTTGAACTGTATTATTATTATTAGGTATTACAAAATTCTTTACTAGAGAGATTATTAATGCCTTAGCCACAGTTGGAATTCATGTCATGTTCAGTAATGAAATACCTGGCTTTAACACACACAGCTGTAGGAAACTATGATTTATTAGCTCACTGCTCAAGGACCTACTTTTCTTTTCAAGGAAAGAGATGTGGTTTGGTGGTTGGTGAGATGTGACGCAAGAGACTATGACCGCTCTGGTTTATTAGGATTCTTGATGATAAGCCGTGGAACTGAATGAGCTATGTGAAAACTGGTTCAGCTGAAAAGTTGGAGAGGAAGGAGGTGTTTGGTTTTGGTAGGGTTTCTGAAATTTGGTCCTACTTTTCTTCTTAATATGAAAACCAAGATTCTTCATTTTATTCAACCTCTACATCTGTACATCTCTTGGTTTTTTCAGGTGTTTGTAGATGTATGAAAGGCATGGATTCGAAAAATACCAGAGGAAGAGGAAGTGATAATGGGTTTTTAATCCAAGAGCTTAATGCCTACAGCATCTACTTGGGTGTGGGAATTTTGGCTTTCATTTCCTTTTCTGCTTGATTTAAACCCTCATCTCTCATCTCAGGAAGAGCCCCTAAGCACTATATCATAGCCCATAGTCTTTCTTGGCTGTGCTTCTGATAAATGCTTTGCAATTTCTGTAAACAGACACGCATTTGAATGGGAGCTGGCAGCCAAATATCCTAACTGCCAGAGTGAAGACCACACTCCATCTTTCTCTGTGTCCTTGGGAATAGTTAAGATTTATCTCAGAAAGCTTTGTAGCCTATAGTGTGTGAACTGCTGGTGCTASTGTTTGTTTGGATCAGGCAGAGAATAGATCAGTTGGCTTTGAACTTGGCTCCTCTGCCTCATAGGAACATTGAAGGTTACATTTTTGGCAATTGCATTTCATAAATGATTTAAATGCCATCTTAATGTTCTGCAATGTAATCGTGCTTCCTGGAGGGAAAACACTTGGAAACCTTTTTTATCTGGTGGGAGCATAGATGCATCTAACTTGTAAATTCTCACAACTCGAATTGTGGAAAACAAAATTTTTGAGACACAATTTATACAACTATTAAAGGTGTATGCAGCTGGATCTAGGGTGCATGTTTCTGGGATACCTAGTGCTCTGTGGGTGCATCAGGTGATGGTGTTCTATGTAAAAGGCTGAGAGACACTAGAGAGGCTATGGCAAGGAGGCAGCCTGTGCTTTAGACTTGGAGGCAAGGGAACTGAAACAATTTATGACAGCAGTAGCCAGGGTAGTCAGCAGAAGTATTGTGTTCTCTCCAAGTACACGCCTTACATCAAAGAATAAAGCTGTTCCTTAACGCTGTCCTTCTGAACCTATGTGTGGGAGTACAGCATCTCTCATTACCCATGATCAGCTATTGAGTCTCAGTGCAGCTGGGTGCTGTGCTGAAATAATAAACTTTCAAGCTGACACTTTCTTTTCTTTTTTTTTTTTTTCTTTTCTAATCCTAGAAGCAAAATATTTTTAATCTACATTCTAATTGATACAGAATAGTTCTTTATTCAGTGTGACCAATTAACTAGATTAAAAATGGAATCCTGACAATGTAAAAARAGAAATTACATGTGGGAGGTTGTCATTGAGTCAGGGGTTTCTGGAATGATTTAGGAAAAAAAAAAGATTCCCTGATAGTAAAATGCACAGATAGCATKTAAATGGAGGATGGTAAGTTATGGTAAAAATAATATGGAGTAATTGCACAAGTCATTTGACTTTGATAGTAATATAAGTTTATTTGAGTTACATGAATTTTAATGCAGCCATAAACAAGCCCTGGGCATCTTGGAACAGAGAATATAGTTAAATCTGAGAGATTCGTGTCACGGGGGATATGTGGCAGAAGCTGTGCAGTCTAGCGTGATGCTTTAGCCAAGAAAACAGATGAGTTATTTGGACTGGGCTGTGTCTGTTGCATATTTTAATGTGACTTCTCAGAGTAGTGTTGATGAAAAGAAATGTTTTACAGATAATGTGAGAAATTGGGATCTATGATTTAAAGGATAATTCCAAAACTTGGAAGAAAAATTTTTCTGATGCTTGTGGTATGTCCAAAATGTTTTCCATGATAAATAGCAGATTAAGGAAAGCCAAGCAAGCTGAAAAAARTAAAAATAATTTGAAAGGTGGTGTTTGTTAATAATAGAATTATTCTTTATAGAAGTGTGTGAGAAATGGGCATTTTGGAGTTACTGTAGGTGTTGTGAGGAGGAGAGACTAATGGAGGAATGTCACACTGACTCCAAGGAAGCTGGATTTTCTTCTGCTCAGACCTCCCATTGGATTCTGAGTTGGATGTTCCTTTCAGATATGAAAACTGGAGAGTATGACCCCTTGCTTCTGAGAAGGAAGTGTGTTTTTCCCCTTTGAATTAAAGAATGTTGGGTTACATTTGCATTTCTTCAAGTATGTAGAATTGATTTTGTGAATTCTGAGTAGTAAAGAAACAGTGAAAGTCTTTGTGAGCAGGAGATGAGCAAAGTATGCATTGGCCACATTTTTTCTGTGTGTAGATATATTTTTTTTCTTTTCTCCCTCCCCCCTTACGGATACAGTACCACCTTTGGAAAACCACAAGAGGACGTAAGTAAAATGTTTTCCCCTGCAGCGCTAAAGTTTGATCACAAACAGACTGAACTGCTTAAATACCTGTGGGCAGCTAAGGGGGGAGAATGGAAGTTTTTGGGAAGTTCACTTTGGAAATTTAATTTGGTTACCTTGGGTGATCTTAATCTGTACCAATAATGAATAGCTAATGTTCAGTCCCATATAGGTAGTTCTTTTAGATTTTTACTCTTGTGTTTTCTTTCTCTAGATTCTTCAGTTTGAGGAAATTTTGGCCAACCCTTCATACAGAGAACACTTTCGAATCTACCTGGATAGGATGGACAAGAGGGCTTTGATCAGTCTTTGGGAGTCTGTGGAGTATCTAAAGAACGCTAACAAGGTGGAATAATTGCATGTCCATGTGGCTTGTTCTTTAAATGGACACTCTGCTTGCTGTGATGTTGGTGTTAGGAAATGCTTCTGTATTTATGGTTTCAAAATAACAATAGTGTGGAATGAGTACTGCAAGCACTTCAGCATTTTTACCATTCAACCCAAAAGCATGAAAATTGAAGATGTTTGTGTGTATGTTTTTAAAGTCCCTTCAAAAGAGAGATTTTACTTTAAAAGGTCCCATTCTCTCCCTGTTCCGTTGCAATTTAAGCCACTAAATTTCATCACTAGTGCTGCCCTACTGCTAGAGGGCAGGAACAGTACCACGTTGTAATATGTGCTAGAAAAAGTAGGAATGAGAGCCCTGAAATAAAGATAGGAAATATTACTTAGAATTGCATGCAGCATACTGTCGACACAGTCAAAGCTAATGTGTTGAGGGCAGGTTACTTGTGAGTACTGGGATGACTTTTCTGCAAAATTATTTTAAAATTCTAGGATTCACATTAGCATTAAATGTGAATCACTATCAGGGTTTTTTTTTATTATTCACTGCCATTTTATTACTCTCCTATTTTAAAAAAGATYTCTTTCAGTTGGGAAACACAAATAACGTCCTGTAACCTGAGTGTAACATGAGTAGTGAACCATTGATACGATCTATAAGAATGACTAAAAACCTACTCAGGCTACAAAGCATTCATAAAAAGCATTTGGCAGGCACCTGAGGAGAATTGTGTAAATCAGTCTTGATTTTCAAACTGCATGATTGGAAAAGGTGCTATGAAGCATTTTATGACCTCTCAGCTATGATTTCTCTCCTCATTTTTAAAGCAATATATATGGTGCATTTATTCAAGGCTTGCCATTCTATTATATTGTACTTTTATTTTTGTCTGTGAAACTTAAGGGTTGTYGATCACTACTGGGGCAGCTCTGATTCAGATAAGTAGTATTATACAGCCATTGGCTCTGATTTTGTCACATAAGGCAGGCAAGCATGTTGTGCCGCAYTAGCAGAGGGGCTAAAACCTCTTTAATTTTGCTCGGGAAGTTAGCACATAGTTTAGAAAGCTTGTGGGCTGCTCTGTGTTATTTCCTCTTTCTTTCCTGTTTATTAATGCACAGTTCAGCCCTGTGTGCTCTTCTGTGTTCAGTGGAAGTATGGGGCCTGATGTGCTGGCAGATATATTTTCTGGTGGTGTTTTTGGCCTCAGAAGTTAGTGTCTCACATAAAGTGAGAGTTGATCCCATCCAGGTCCCCAGCAGAAGACAGGGAAGCTGATACAGCTGAACTCTGAAATCTGAACTTAAAATGGTGACAAGAATGCTGCTGTAGCACTCATTGGTTTTCACTAGCTTTTGGAACATATTTTTAAAAGCAATGGATGTGGAAGCTATGGTGACTTTAGAGCACAACTGTGTCAGAGCGTAACAAAAGTCAAGGTTTATCTTGTGAAACTGCTTTGCATAGGTGCACAGGCAGGGTGCTTGATCTGAGACATTCACAGATGTGTTCTCATATGTCTGGGCATGAAATTAGCTTGATCAGCCTTCTTTATACACCTGGATTTTGACTCATTCTGATAGTTTTTAAAGCATTTTTATTATTCTCTTCTCCCTCACTCTCCCTCCTTCCTTCCTAGGGTGAAATACCTCAACTGGTGAGTGAGATTTATCAGAATTTTTTTGTGGAAAGCAGAGAAATACCCGTGGAAAAGCCGCTTTATAAAGAAATACAGCAAAGTCTCGTGGGGAATAAAGGCATTGAAGTATTCTACAGAATTCAGGCAGATGTTTGTGAAACTCTAAAGGACAGATACTACCCCTCATTCATTGTCAGTGATTTATATGAGAGACTGATCAAGCAGGAAGAAGAAAGAAGTTCTGTTCAACTAACACCTGAGGACAAAGATGAAGTGGTGAGTCACATGCATAATTTGTTTCACTGGTTTTTAAGGTGATCTGGAAATACTGGAACAAAGTGCATAGAAGCGTCTTTTGACATTGAGGTCTAGGTTTATTGTCCTTTCTTTCTTTTTTTTTCCCCACAATGTATTTGTTGATATCATTACTTTTGCAATTTCATCAAATTAAGTAGAATTAATCAATAAGGATTTTTCTCAGATTGTCTAGGGAGCTGTAATAATGTGTCTTTCCTTAGACTCTTAAGTGCATGCTGGTGAAGACATTTCCCCCCCCCCAGTTCTTCTAACTGCAAAACTATTGATAAAACTACCCAGTCTCATCTGATAGTACCTGTGTTTTCAGTCACCTGTGCACTTCACTACAAAACACAATTTGCTTTTTTTAACCAAGGAAGAGTAAATGTGGACATAAAATAGTTTGAATACTCTTGGAGGAAGGAAGGGTTCTTACACTGCACTTACACAGTGCTTTAATGACTGTGATGCATCTTAAAACTTTTTACAGTGTAGTTTTTGTTTTTATATCATTTAGCAATGTGCTAGAGCTTAGYTTTATTTTTTGATCAGTAAGACAGTATTGAAGAAGTACAGAAATGTTCCAACAGAAATGTTTTATTTGTGACAATTATATATGTTTATAATCTCTTTGAAACAATATGATACAAAATGACTGAGTACTTAAACTTTAAATTAGTAAAAATGGGTATTTCAGATTTCCAAGCCTTTTGTATTCAACATCTTTCATTATGCTCTTTAATATCAGAGAACACAAAGCATACCTCTTACAAACTCTGCTGCTTTGCTTTTCAGTGAAGGAAACCTCAGTGATACCTCAGTAGGCTTCTGTCTAGAGTCTTGGTCCCTGTGTCCTGTGCATTTCCTAGGTACTGAAGAGATTTAAAAGTTGTACAAAAGAAGAGAAACAGTAATGATCCAGAACTTGCATAACCTGAGYCTGAAATGAAAAAAAAAATCCCAGTGCTTTGTGTTAACTTATTCAATAAATTAATAGGCTGTAATGGAAGGCAAAACTGTTTTAAAAAAATGGAAATGCTAAAACAAAGCATTCAAAATGTCATAGACAGTGGCAGTGCTCTCAGGGCAGGTTTTTCAAGTGGATTCTCAAAACCAGTCATGCCAGAGGAGTTCACATAATGTTTATCCAAAAATGYTTTGACAACAGCATCTCTCAGACTAGTGAGCATCTTTTGGTCAGGCTGCCTCTTCGGATCAGTATTATCATCTTCATTTTACACATGGACTTGCTCAGAACACAGTGAAGTACAAGAATTTGTCTAAAACCGAATCACTCCTGACCCATCCATGCTTTGGAGGTGGTAGATATTTCAAAGCTTTGTTCTGATGTTTGCAATCACCAGGACTTTCAGAAAACATTGTTACTCTTTTTGCCCAGAATGAAGTATTTAAACACTGTGCCTTTGAATCTCCTCATATGTTTTATAGAGAGTCTAACAGAGGTAGCCATTTCTCCAAGAAAACTAATACACTTTAGGACTAGCAATCTTTTGTCAGATAATATTTATTTCAGACTTCCCTATAGCTTCCCCAAAATGAGATTTTTTTTTTAACATCAGCATCATCAGTCCTTTTAAATTCTTGGGTAAATACATGCCAGATTTGAAAGCTGCTTCTTCTGCTGTGAAACCTGTAAAGACTAATATAGTGCCAAGTATGCTTCTGTGAGGAAGAACTTTTGCACTTTTTTAAGCCACAAATTAATCATGAAGTTATGTATACTGTTAGAGCATAATGTCCCTAATAGAGTAATCCTAATGGCTTCAAGTGGCAAGCTTTTGAAGGGCTCTGAGCTGAAAACAAATGATGATAAATTCTTTCTTCTGGAGCTTCCATTGGGTTTTCAGATATTGGTGAAAATGTGCTACTGGCTAATAGTCTTTCTGCATCATGTATAGGAAGCCACAGCTGGGAAATCTGCTATTTCTGGAGGGCTCCATGTTAGCAAACACTAACAGTTTTTATTTCAATTTGTTTTTTGGTGGACTACGTCCACACTTCACAGGGCATGGTGGGAGTTTCAGATGTTAATTTTCTACAGGCCTCACTAGTAGAGCTGCCCAAGTGGAGAGCCTATGAGTGCCATTAGGGAGGGAAGGGCAGGACTGTGAGCCCTCCTTAAACACAACGAAGTCTAGTCAGGAGATGTGAATCCAGGCGAGGCCAAACTGTACTGGTCCTGCCGCACGTGGATCCAGCTGTTTATTCTTCCCTCTAATCCATCATCACTTTTCACTGCCTTGAGAAGTCATCTTTAAAAGGTCACAAGTAAAAGTAAAAATATAGAAGAAGACAGTGTCTGCTTTCAGCACTTCAAGGGAAATGAGCCTGCTGTTTCCGTTGGCGCTACATGTATAATAGAGCTCATGTTGTTTACTCAGCCATGTAGCAGGCAAATGCAGAGCTGGGAAAATGCATTTTGTAGCCGAGACTCCGGCCTTCTGCATTACGTTGACCTCCTTGGTGAGTATCAGACTGAGGAGGTTGTTACTCTTACTGTGTCCCTTCTCAGACGTTTGATCCTAAGTGCGAAGTACTGCAGAATTTGCAGCGGGGTGGCCTGGAATCCCTCCTCTAAAACTCATCGAATTTAGTAGAGACCGAAATTTCCTTCTGTTGGCTTTTTGTTAATTATGTAAAGATGCATCTCATTTGGTGGAAATGTCATTAAATAACATAGAACTCTGTCCATAGTTCATGAGATTAGATTCATAGAGTTCATAGATTYGTAGAGTTCATATCTTTAAGATATATTCAGCCACATTCAAGCAAACCTCGGAGATCTCTGTGTAGCAGCATTGGAGATGGCAACATCATGATGCTGTGTTTGCTGGATCTCCAGTTCTTTATTTCTATTTGGGAAAGTACAGAAAGATATGGGAGGTTAAGACAAATGCCAAAAGAAGTAAAAGAGAAGGTCACTTAAAGATGTGAAGTTCTGTATTTCTTTACATGYCTGTAGTACGCAAGATGCAATTTGTTTGAATGGTGAATGGATAGCAGAAAGTTATTTATGAATTCAGGGTAAYACACATGTGCTTTTAACACATTTTTTATTAACATTTCTAAAAGGAGCAGTAAAATCTGTTTATGAAGAGGAAGGATTTGGTTTAGATTGATCTGAAGGCTGATGCATCTGTTTTGTGAGGGTTTGTGGGAGGTGAGACTGTTTGTTAAAACTGTGTCTTTATTTTTTCCCCTTCTCTTGTAATCTCCCAGCTCAGAGCTACAGTATTTGCTTTTTGTCTGGTTCTGAATATYGATCATGACTACTTAGCTGTTGTTTACTTTAAAAAACACTTTATTTCTTACTTTCATTTTAACTAAAGTCTTAACTTGAAGGTCATTTTGTACAATTGGCAAGAGTTGTTAGAGAGCTGTAGTATAACTGAGAATGAGATTGTCTGCTTTTCTAACTATATGTTTCATGTTGACTGTGGTTGGAATAGCCACTAGAATCTGTTTATAATAACGAGCCTTTTTACTTAGGCTTCTGTATGTATGAAGAGTAGGTGTTTTTGCACATAAAATGCATATGGAGGAAAAAATAATTTTTTTRCATTAATGATACAATCACTTACTCCCATCCTCTATTCCTAGAACCAAGGTTGTGAAGAAGCTACTGAAGAATGCAGCACAAGAATTAATGAGCAGGCGAGTTACGCTGTAAATAAACTTCGCCAGCTAAATGACAAGCTCGAGTATAAGAAACAGGCGCTAAATTCCATATGTAATTCACCAAAACCCGACAAAAAGGTACTCCCTTTGTTTTCAGTCTGCTTTTATTTTATCTGTTTGTGTCATATTCAGTCATTTCAGGCCTTCTCTGGATAGGTCAAATTCTATCTCAAGTAGCCTGCTATCTACAGAGAAATCACAGCTAGCTCATAACTCTTTTCCTATTTTTTTGAAGCTACTGCCACTAAAGCTGCAAATGTTATTTGCTTTGCTTTGTTTGTCATAGAAAAATGACCTCGTCCCCGATATCTAGCATTTTTKGGGGCTGCTGGCTCTGTTGCAGCACTGCAGCATCGGGATGTGCTCRGTGCCTTCTGCTCCCTCTGCTGGCTCTGAGAGCGCACAGCACAGCTTCCTCGTCTCCACAGGCGTGCTTGGTTCGCTGAAATAAAGGCAAAAAGTCTCCCTAAACGTGCCTGATTTCCCTTATAAGGAGCTAAGAGAAATCTGCAGGACAGTCTTTAATCAGACTGTAAAAATTCTGAGGGATGTGAAACTTCGTTTTTCTGGCCTTGGACCAGAAACRCCTCCTTTTTTCTCTTTGCAGTGTGCAACAAGTTAGGCAACCTGAGAACACATTCAGGCAGAAGGGATTTGGATTTGTCTCGGGCAAGCTCGTATGCCATGCTCTGAGGACTGTTGTTCAGATACAGCTGGATCAAACTTTTGGGGTGTTCTGAGATTGTTTGCAAATGACGGAAAGCAAACAAGCATCCCAGGCATCTCCCTCGGGTGGCATCCTGCTGGGGAGGGTAAAAATGCCCTAGAGCATTGRTCCCCTGCTCGGGATCTGGGTTCTTTGAACCTTCATTCAGCGTTAGTGCAAAGGCTGCAAGTGGGAGTAGACACCCTGCTCATTCGCTGCTGCCTGGCTCCAGGGGTGATTACCTCTGGGAGCAAGCTGGGGCCGGTGGTGTTTTAGATCAGCACGGCCGGCTTCACACCCTCTGTCCTGCCTGCATCTCCTTCTGCCAGCAGCTCCCAGACACCAGGAAACGTGTACGTGGCTGCTCTGGGGTATCCCGTTCCCAGCTGTCTCTGCTGGGGCTATGGCCTCAGCTGGTGGTTCTTCATCTGGCAACTGGTCTTCAGAGACGCTGACGTGTCCTCTTCTTAGCAGCCTGTTTTACTGCAGCAGCATTTGCCCRTGGAGCCCTCAAATGGGTAGTGAGGGTTGGCAGTGCCAGAGCACCTTGTCACAGAGACCACGATTCTTTCACCTGGACATGGCAGCTCCTGGTCATATGAAGTAAAAAATTCTCCTAGAAATTCCACAGTTCCAGTGCTGTTCCCAAAATTCCAGTTTTGAGGCATATTAAGGGGAATGTCAGGCACCTTTTGCATTAACTTCTTAAATCTCTGCCTCTTCCTAAGATGTTTGTTTTTCTTTTTGAAATGCCTTTTCTGAGAGACCCGTACAAAATGAGCGTAAATCCTTAACTGGCTCATAGCCCCATGTAAGCTGCACCTGTCGCACRGGAGAAATCTGTTCATTTCAGTTGCATGTGCAATCCTGGTAACCCTAAATGAAAATGCTCTGCAGGGAGAAATCTTTCATTTCATTTCTCTCTGTGGAATATGAAGAGCAGCCAAGAGGACGTGAGAAGATGACAAGCCGCCCCGCGCGGTGCCCTCTTGCGTACGAGGCCCCCTGACATGTGAGACGGCTTGATCGTCCTCGGGGGTGCGTGGGAGCGGGGCCGGCTCCGGCGTGCACACGCGCGCGTGCCCGGTGCGTGAGCGCAGAGGTTGTCTCCCGTGGGGCCCTGCGCGCAGTCCGCTGTCATCCCGTGCGAGCGCGCGGGGGCTGCGTCCTTCCTGGGGTTTCTCCTCGCCATCGGCGGCGGCAAGGCAAAACCCCAGCGTTTCCCACCCACCCAGAGCACTTCCTCGTGCTTGCTGAACCTTACTTTCAAACCATGTTGTGTAATACAGTTACTGAAAGGAAATTTGACTGGGTTGAATTTTAAAAATGCTTTCATCTCTCCTAGAAATTATGCGGAAAACAGAGGGATTTTATGTTAACTTGTTTAGAGCTTTCTTCCAGTGAATCTCCACCAGCAGTGAACATAAAACTCACTTGAGCAAATTTAGAGCTAGGATTTAAGTTTCCTATTTAAACYCATTGTGAGGTTAGATACATGCTAGAAGAAGGTGTTAAATAGCCGTCACGTAGATGATCTTTCGTCTTACATGAGACAGAAATCTTCAAAGTTGCTGCAGCTCTTTAAAAGCTTCTGCCAGGATGTAGCAATTTGATGCAAGTTTTACAACAACCATTCATAAATTTGACTGTGAAATATATCATATTTTTCAAAAGTAACGGTTTATTTCWCTATGTTTCTGATGATACGTTTTATGTGTGCTTCCACGTTCTGTTGTYGTATTGCTTTCTCGTAATATGTGTGTTCGCTTATTTTTTTGCTGATGCTATAGGATACAGCATTTCTCCTTTGTGAAATTATGACTTTAAGCTCTGTCTTAATTAGAACTACATTGTCAACGTGTGCTTTCCACAGTCATAAATCCTCCCCTTTCCAAAGAAAGCTATAGTGAGTTAAATGGTAGCTTCTTGAAAGATTGTTAACAGAGTTAAATTCCAAGAAAATAAATCTTACTACCAGATTCAGTCACATCACATATTTCTGAAAGGGGAGAAAGAAAAGTAAGGCATTAATTGGCATTTTAAATTTACAGAAAACACCTAATATATGTGCATAATATTCAACTCTACCTAAAATACCTTTTTTTTTCCCTTGAAGCCTGATAGTAATATGTCTTCCCAATGTATTTTTTTTTTTAGTATTGCAGGCTGACATATAATTTTACTATATATTCTAGAAGTCTATAAAAGACAGCATAAATTCTGTTACTACTCATGATTTTTTTCCAGTTGTTCTTCTTTCTTGCTCTTCTTTTATATCTTTTCCTCTTTCTGATTATTGCCCTCCAAGACACCAGCAGGCAAGTTGCAAGCTTTTCCTAATCCATTATAACTGATAAATTTTCCTCTGCAGATTGTTTCCAAGTTGAAGGATGAAATTACTTTGATGGAGAGGGAGCACAGTGACCTGCAGTTGCACATTGCAAGAACGGACTGGTGGTGTGAGAATCTGGGCATGTGGAAAGCCTTCATCATCTCAGGCGAGGTATGTTTCTCCGAGGATTTTATCTTTTGGGTCAGTTCAAACTTCAAGTGTGAAAAGAAAAGTATAAATTTATATAAACTTCCTATATACCTTTGTGTACACTGTGTATCCTGCTGTGTTTACATGAGGAAAAACTTTAAGCTCTTCCAAATCTCTCTCTTTCCCCCAGTCTGTGCTGTAGCACATATAAACAAGTTCTAATTCTCAGACCCTGTTGTTATAGAGCTACAAAAAATAACTATATAAGCCTGAGCAGATTTTTGGCATTGAATATAGTACTGTGCTCTCTGAGGGACATTATTTTTCCTCAGTGAGCATAGTCAGAGCAGTGTCTTGTTATATTACCGTGCTGTCATACTTGGGCACAGCCGTCTGTCTGGTATGCCTGGAAGGTGCAGTTATTTGTGTGCTGCGGTTTCTACTATGGTGTTCAGTGGCAGCATAGTTTCAAGAGACTGGAATACCCAGACTCTGAGGAAAGTGCTTTAGATTTGTGAGCAAGTCACAGAACAGGTTGAGTTGGTTTGGTTTTTGTTTTGTTTGCATTTTTTTCTTGTGTTTGTTTTGTTCTTTGGTTTGGGCATAGCCAGCCAACTGTGGAATGGATGTGTTGTGGACAATACAACCTGTCCATTTGCTTGTTGAGCAAAGGGTAAAACAAAGTCATGGTATTTATTGATAAGAATTTACAGGGCGGAAAATTTGGTGGCCTTATGTAATTGTGTGTAGTGGGTGGGTTTTTTTTTTGTTTTTTTTTTTTGTTTTTTTTTTAAGAGAAGCTTGGTAAAAGTGGTTATAGAATTGGAGCTGAAAGAGTAATAGCCTATTATTGACCCTTTAAACTGATTTATTAAATCAGTTAGTAGGTAATGCATAAAATCTACACTTACTCACGAATCGGGAAAAGTACCCAGTGTCCCAAATGTAGTTTGTGCCGTGTCTTAGCTTGCATCTTTCAGTCTTTAAAGTTTTGACTCATCTAAATGCATGTAGCTGTCTGCGTGTGTGTGGGGGAGGGCAGGCAATCCATGTAAATGGTATAACCTATAGGTGTTGTGTGGTGAATGACTTGTCTGATAAACTGTCTTCAAAGACTTAAATGTTTTGGCTGATTTGCAGAGCCTTTTTTTTCCAAAAAGACCATAGGAACATACAGCTTGAAGGAGACTTGTGCTAACACTTCTTATAATTCTGTATGCAACTTCCCTGTGACTACTACACTTCCTCCAGTACAAGCAGGTATAAAACTTACAGCTATTTACGCTAGCTGAGAACCTGCTCTTGTGCTTTGTTTTCGGTCTTGCATCGCTCCATATTTTAGCAGATGTTCGGGCTCCTCTGTCTGAAGAAAAAAGTCTTGGTTCCAGAGCATAACGTTTTTTTAAATCGATTTCATAGGAAAGGAGTTTGTAGATTTGAATAAGGTGGGGAAAAAGTTGTCTTACTCATTTAAGTATATAAAAAATTAGGATGTGTGTACTAAGTGAGAGTTTAGAAAATTCCTGCAAATTGAGAAACACAGAGGTGTGCCAGGTRTATCTTCTGTATTTAAAAGGGAATTTAAGCCGCAGCCTAGTTAGCCAGTATTCTGCTGCTTCACAGCTTGGGTGGATAGTTTGAGAGCTGCTCTGCCTGAAAGATGTTTCTGGTGAGTCATGTGGCTTTTCACTGGCATAACGACAAGGCTACGTTTTGTTAATATTTAATCATTCCTGATGGATGTCTAGACCAGCCTTTAGTGCCTCTAAGGTGATTCAACAGCTCTCCTGGGCAGCTTGTGATTTTACTGAACTATTATAGTTTTTGCTAATGTTGTGTTTGTGTTTTCCTTACATTTTCCTTTACATTTTTCCTTCCTTGTAGCAAGTACCTATCACTTCTCCTGGAAAGTATTTCGTAGTAATTGTTTTCTGTTTGGTTTTGCGGTGCTCTGTTGTGTTTCTAGTTGTGATCATCTCTCTTTTGGTAGGAAGTGCCCACCTCTGCTGCATTCCTTGTGATTTTTACTAGTGTATGGAGCCATTTGAACATCCTAATTCATATCTCTGTCCTACTTGCTTTGGAGTGGTACATTGTGTCTTCTAGCAAGTAGGTATAAATCTTTGCTTTTTGTGTGTGGACTAGGTAACTGCGGTGCACTGGTAGGCCATAAATTCTGAAATAATTAATCCTTGCACTGTCTTGAAGCTGCGTTCCTGCAAATGCAAATA
>NW_028186468.1:1356151-1358454 GCF_003343005.1 Rhea americana | reverse complement strand
CCTGAAAAGAAAGTGCCTGAGAACGGGCTGAGGATAAGGATTGTGGAAACCCAATGTTAAGGGCTAATTCTGAGAGCTCTTACCAGTGCTRTGAAAGGATCAGGGCCGAGACTTTCACAGAATCTTCAGACTTGTAAAGCAAAATTCAAAATAATGTTAAAACAAAGCCAGAGAATACCACATTCTATTTCTCTATTTCTCTGGTATGTTTTTTTTAGTTTCTACTTCCAAAAAAAAAAGAAAAAAGTCTGAAAAAAAAGTCTGCATACTTGACTTCATCATCCCTTAGATTCTTGCATATTCACCAAGCCCACTCTAAGTTGTAGCACATTAAAGGACTGCCTTGAGACCTGTAGTAATTAATTGTTTTCGTTAATGACTAGAGCACAAATGTTTTCACTAATGAAGAATTAAAGCTGGAAKATAGTACTGATATGGAAGAGGATTAGGATGGTGCTCAGAAAGAACAAGATTGACTGTGTGTGTGGTTTTTGTTTTCTCTGAAGTTTTTTGAGAATTTTCCTCAAGGTCATGAAGACAGAATACCTAATGTAACAGGTAGGGTAGTTTCCAAAGTGTTGACTGTCTCTCAGCAGTTACAGTTTAGGTGTTCCTGCACACATGCAAGTCTCTGCMCTATAGAGAAATGTATAATGCAGAATAGTAAGTATGACTTAAAGCAGCACTTTCAACTTGGATCTCTCGATTTCAAAAATTACTGCAAAAATATGTTTGCAAGTCATGTACAGACACAAATCCAAACTCAGTCGGGGGTAGAGAGAGTAATGACTTTCCCAGAAATTCCCAATCCCTCTGTGCCAGGTCCTTCTGACCTACATTTTGGAGGCTTCTGTTCACCATGTCTTTTTGCAGCAGTCTGGCAGGGAAAGGAGAAGGGCAGTTCCCCAAATAGCTGTACTTGAAACCAGGCACATTTTCAGAAGCTCAAAGTGGTGCTTTGTATTCTGGATGCTGCTGCAGCTCTAGGAAGAGTACGCTGCAAGGAATAGTCTCCTTGTGCACCTGGGCAACTGTGAAATATGAAGCCATTTTAATTATATATCTTTCACAATGACAATGTAGCAACCCTTAAGACTATCTGTCACTGCCTTTAAGGGCTRTGAGAGTTCTATAAACTTCTCATAAGATGTCATCATTAGGAATTTTAAAATTTCTTCTTTCCCTAATTGGATTAGGCAAATCTCCTTTAGAAATTATCTGAAAAGCTTAAAAAATTACTTTCCTTGAAATGATAGAGAGGTACACTCTGATTACCTTTCTGTTATTTGCATACATATTAAAATAAGCATTTAGGATTTTGGTTTGGCTTTCAGTTTTAGTTCTCCATAGATGTATTCAGTGTTATCTCCACAAAAAGACCGAAAACAGATCCTTTAAAACATACTATCCTAACAGAGAAATGAGGTTTAAAGATCTAGATACTGTTTTAGAACATTACTACCTTTAGGATACTTATGTGTGAGAGCTATACAGAAACAACAACAACAACAAAGCTATGTATTTTATGTGTTTTGCTTGCTTTTCATAATCTATTTAGCAGTCTCCTTAAAATAAATAAGTAAATAAATAAAAATCTGTTACCATTAGGACATAAGTATGAAATCATTGGTGTATGAAATTAAGAAATAATATGGTCTTACTGCTGCTGACATTGTTGTCTCGAGAAAATCATTTGACTTTTCTTTGCCATAGTTCTTCCTTTTGCAAAATGCAGTTAATCATTCGTACTTGCTCTGGCTACTGTGTGTCTTAATTCATTAGTATCTGCGAAGGTTGTGAGACCCTTGGAAAGGATGGGRGATGCCAAGTGTTCTGCGTGTGTGCAGAATAGGCCCAAACCCCAGTGGTCGAGAAGCGGCTCTTGGGCAGCCCCAGCTCCCGCAGCAGGGCGGCCTCTAGGAAAGCAGAGTAGGAATAAAGGGAGAACAGGCAAGAAAATGCAGAGAGGAGAGCTGAAGTATTGACAAGCAATTGGGAAGGTATGTGATAGGTATCCTGAAGACTGAAATAACGCAATACAGCTGTTTGAAGAAGATCTGTCGAAGAAAAGTGATTGCTGATGGACGGTGTTGCAGAGTTGTTGGTAGAGTGTAGTAGTGCCCAACTGGAGGACTGATTCAGGACTGACACAACCTTGTSGATAAAATTTAGTCCCGTAAAGGTATTGCTCTATCTCTAGCCATCAAACTGGAACAAAAATGCAATGCAATGGCAAAGGCTGAATTTGTACACCAGTCATCCGACAGCCCAGATGTTCTGCTCTTTACTTTCAAAATAATATA